>NC_089724.1:28735434-29335434 GCF_035083965.1 Branchiostoma lanceolatum
TTCCGCATTATAACCATGGGCATTGAGAGGTTACGTACAATATACGGTTTGTGGAGGAGTGTATCTGAGGCCACAGAAGAGCAAGGACATCTAGCGGTTGATGTTAACTTGCAGCTACTAGGCTTGCGGAAAACTGCACGCAATTACGTCTGCAAGTCATTGAACAGTGATTTCAAACAGTATAGTGATGTCTGCGATTCGCAGAATGTTAGCCACTGAAGTTGTGAACATCTCATTACTAAATGTGATCAAAATCACCTAAGATCTAATGTCATCTAATATCCTACAGGATACAATCCATTCTCAAATATTGCTCCTCAAAGATGTTTTAGAATACACCACGATCATTGTCTCTTGTCATCACCGTTGTCATGATTTTTACAATGGATCTTTTTTGTCATAGTTGACGGCCTGTGCACATGTCTTCTTTTTCTTCTACATTAGGCAAATTTTCATTCCTTGAATAGAAGACGATTAAAAGGAAGTATACGACAGGTCGTGAGTTCGAACCCCGGCCGGGTCATACCAAAGACTCTAAAATGGTACATACTGCTTTCTCTGCTTAGCACTCAGGGAAAGAGTATGGTGGTTAAACACACAGCACTACCAGTGGACTAGCCCCCTGCTGTAGTGACTTGCACAAAGTTGTGTGGCCCAAGGGCTGCCGAAACGGAGATGGGCGCCGCCTTATGTACTGTCTGGTGCGGGAAGGACTTTAACTTTAACTTTAAAAGGAAGTTGTATTCTGTTGGCATTTAGGATGGAGTGGGAAGGGTTGCGGGGAACTTCTGTCAAACTATCAGGATCTGTTTTTCTTTCTTTCGTTTGTCATTCAGTACCCACCCGCCCCCACAATGTCTCTTGCTAATGTGTCCGCGATAAGAAACAGTGCAATCAGTCAAAAAATTAAAGCTAAAGAAAATCACCAGCTACCCAAAAGGTTGGCACAGGAGGCACGTAGCCGTTTCTCAAAAGTCGTCTGCGCCAGCTGACTTAGAAGTGAAACTCGGAAAAGTCATATTCTTATATGCTATCGGGGGGGGGGGGGGGGAACTGGCACCTGGAGCTAGAATATATAGGATGGATTACAGGCTCAGACTCCCATGTCTCATCGAGTGGACGGGAGCAAAGACGTGGGAAGGTCCTGAACTTGTGTGCGGTGTGCCAAAGTCAACGAACGCAACCTGTCTACGCTAGCTGAAAGACGGTTGGACCGTAAACATTCTTGTATCTGTTGAATGATGTGATGCAGTCCGATTCTCCCTTGTTTTTAGACCTCTATAAGAGCAGTTTATAGGCAGGCCAAAGAAGCCAGCTTCTGCAGATCGCTCACGACCACCACCTTTGAGACCTCAAGCAGGATGAGTGGTGTAACGGCAGTCGTGGTCGCAGTTTCTGCCCTGTTCTTGTTCTCTATCCGCTTAGCGGTAGCAGAGGAAGGCTCGTGTCCGAAGGAGATGGCAAACAGCAACGTCAACAACATCACTGTGGTGGCTCCGCCCGGACCGAGGGGGGACACGGGGCCGCCGGGCCCGAGGGGCGTTCGCGGGGAGAGGGGAGAGACGGGCCGCCCGGGCAAGCTGGGACCGCAAGGCTTGGAGGGCCAGAAGGGTGAGAAAGGAGATCCGGGACAGAAAGGCAGTCAAGGCGCGGAAGGAATCGGCGGTGGAGCTGTATATGTCCGGTGGGGGCGGACGTCGTGCGACGAGGGTGCGGGCACTGTGACGGTGTACTCTGGCATGGCCGGCGGAGCGTGGTACAGCCACAAGGGCGGAGGAGGCAACTACCTGTGCCTTCCTGCAGATCCCGAGTGGGGCTGGCACAAAGATGGTCTTGGGGGTAGGACGACCTACATGTACGGCGCAGAGTACGAAATCCCCGCAGATTCGCCGTACGACGCTGCCCTTCACGACCGCGACGTCCCGTGCGCCGTGTGCCACAGCCTCTCCCGCCGCGCGCAGCTGATGATCCCCGCACGGAAGACCTGCCCGGAAGGATGGACGTGGGAGTACGGAGGCTACCTGATGACTGGCCACCACACCCACAGACGCACGGAGTTCGTGTGCATGGACGGGGAGCCTGAGGTGCTACCCGGCGGGGAGGGGGACCGAAAGGGTGCGCTGTTCTACGTCGTGGAGGCCCGCTGCGGCTCGCTGCCGTGTCCGCCGTACGTGGAGGGGAGAGAGCTGACCTGTGTGGTGTGCACCGTGTAGACATCACAAATCAAGAAACTGGACAGTTTTTTTCAAAATGCCAAACGTACATTGCCAATTGTTTAAAGCCTAAGAATCAAACGTGTTACTTACTGTGACGTCATCTCATTGGAGGATTACTCATTCCAAGACTGGTGTCGTACAGTCGAAAATTTGGGTACGTCCAATTTTTGTGTTGGAAATTACAGTCAAAACTTGTTTCAGTTTTACTTACTTCATGTAGTATTAAAGGCACCCATTTTATGAGGCTTGAAAACTTGAAATATTCTAACTGCTGTAATCTTTATGAAATTGACATTTAATGCCACTGTTTACCACATTTGCGTGCGGATTTCTTATCAAAAGTGCTCAAAAGCGGCACAAAAATAAGCTACATGGTGATACTTTAGTTTCACGCGCCTAGTGTAAATAGACCGATACCATAGCCTCACCCACCTACATCAAAACGTACAAATGCAAAATCAAAACACAAAAATGCAAATATTTGACGGACATGCAGTCACTCTCTCATTGGTCGAACCGCTAATTGTGATGGACAGTCAGGACCAGTCTATTAGGGCTTGGATTTTCTATCAGTTCTCACCACACAACGACATCGTATATTTGCTCCTTTAATGAATGAAGACCTTTATTGCACATTTCTGCCACACTTGGCTAAGTACGGGTCACAACAAAACAAAATACAAGTACCGTTAACGGATATAAAAGAATATGACTATTATTAGATAAATTCTACTTCTCCTCGCTTTTCAGTTATAGTAGATATAAAAGAACAGACGTGTTTTTCAATGGGAGGTTTGTCTAGTCGCATTAGGAATATCAATTTTTGTACAGTACATAAATGTGTGAAGTAGGGGGATAGGTTTTCTACAAGCTTATACAGTTCATTTCTTTCTTTGGTATATCAATATGAAATGGTATAGTGTTATTGAAACTCACTATGTGTAGGAATGACTAGAAATTGGAGTTCTTTTATTCAAGTTTCAAGCCTCATTAAAAGCTCTGGATTCCTTTAAGTTTTACATGTGACATGGTGTATGCAATATTTCTGCTATATAGTATAACAACATGTCAAGTTACATAGCTAACATAGTTAGTCTGGCACTATCGTAGAGACTAGCAGATTCCAGACTTTCTTGAACTGCAATTACGTCTGAAAGCCATTGAACTAACTGCGCTTTGAAACAGTGTGGGGAAGGCTGTGAAATTAGAATACGAATCTTTTAGAGGCAACCAAAGCAATATTAGGGCCCAAAATATGGAAGAAAAAAACGCTGACATCTTTATGGTAGTGACAGTTACTTACACTATTTAATCATTTAGCACATTTGCGTAATGCTTTGAGCATTTCAAAACCGCGCAAAAACTTGCCGTACGGTGATTTCCTTAGTTTCGCGAGCCTGCAAAACCCTGGCGACGATTTTCAGTGAGTTCTCACATCACAACGTCGTATTTTTGCATGATGGACGTCGCTATACATTGTGATAGTGTTGTTTGAACTAATCATGTAAAAATGACTACATAAATTGATTTTCAAAATCCGATTTGCGGGCCCTAATATTACTTGGGTTTCCTTTAATGCTAATTGCTCATTGAGATCAAAAGCAGCCAATGCAAAGATAATGATGATATGTTTATTGTAAGGTTAATTGCAAGCACATGATACATGGTTATAATGGATGATAGTCATATCTAATCTTTTCTAATGTCCTGCAGGCTAGGACACCATTCACTCTCGTGTTGCTAGAAGTACATAAAATGTTTTGCAATGTACCACGACCACCGTCACTCAGCTTCTTTTGACGTTTTACAAATCTGTGATATTTGACTTGTCCACTGTGCAGCTTTTCTAGTCATACATTTGACAATGTTTCATTCCTTAAATGATATTCTGCTGACTTTCAGGAATGATTGGGATGGGTTGATCATTCGAGCCTTGATCCTTGAGAAAGCCACACACAGGCGAAACATGTCGGTGTGGGGTGGAATAAAGTTCTAAACGGGAACTATACGCGGCTACAGCCTCTTTTCTGAAGATGTGGTGTGAGTATGTATGGTTGACTTGAGGTTGCCCACTACTACTGCCTATTTCTTTCTAGTGTTGTTTGCCATAGTAACGACATACCGTCGTTCATGCATTTAAAGTGATGATTTCATATAACAAAGTCGTCCTTTGCAATTAATCATACATATTTCTGATGTTTAAAAAAAAGAGGCAAATTAAGGTAAATATGCTTAATAACGACCCTGATTCGTCCATTTGACGACGTTGCTATTGCCTTATTATGAAAGACATGGCTATCTATAATGAAAGCTCATCTGTGTTGGTAGTAATCATAATACGCTCAACTTTCTTCCAACACTAAGGTATTCACGGATCGAATTTTCGACGACCACTGTAACCGGGCCATACCGTTTCACTGGACAAAGTCAGAGTACTGGACACTGAGCGGGAGTTTTTTTAATGAGAGGTATAAAGGAGGGCCATATACATCAGGGCACTCCAGCCATCACTCAACTAGAGACAATGGGCGTTATAAACTGGTAGGTACGACCAATTGCTGACGTCACGTATCCACCATGACACGTGTCAATAAAGTCACGTGTCTGTAACTCTCGCGAGTTAACGTTTGGCAGTGATTGGTCATTATTGATCCTGAAGACGTTTTATTGGTTTATTGGTCAGAAATTACCAGTGCAATTTCAGCCGGTGCTGAATTGCTGCAGGGTTTGCAATCACATAATACACAACAGATACATATTTGCTCCACACTTGCACTTTGTGGAATTGTCGCTAGGGTCTGGGAGGCTGCCATTCGGCGCCTGCAGGTGACAGTGGTCGTCGAAAATTCGATCCGTGAATACCTTAGTGTTGGAAGAAAGTTAAGCATTGTATTGTGAGATGGCTATTTTATTTTGATGATGTTGTGTTCGGGACCCAGGGGGAAGCCTGTGATGTTCTCCGCCCCGTCTTCCGTCACCACAAGGATGTCGTGCTCACGGTACCCGCCCGCTCCCGGCATGCCCTCGGGAATCGTGATCATCGGCTCCATGGACATGACCATCCCGGGCTCGAGAACGGTCGGGATGTCCTCACGGAGCTCCAAATCTGGCAACGAGAACAGAAAAAAGAAGACTCAGAAGGATTTTCTAGATCTTTGAATTTTTTTCGATTCTATTGGAATTGCAACAGTGCAATACACGTGGGGCACAAGCAGCTATTTACACTTGGGTGGAGTGGGGAAGGTCGTGTAAAGTGCCCTTTTCCCAAGGGCACAAGATCGGTGGATTCGAACCCGGGACCCCTGGGTTCTGAGTTGAAAATCCTGCCGTTACGCCACACGACCCTACTCTAGTCAAGAGTCGCGCTTCATTCAGAGTGAACGTGAACCCAAATGTTATCCCAAAATCCCAAACCGGTTCCCATTAACTCTATTGTTATAGTGACTTCGCACCAAGTCTATCTTTATCAATGCGCAGATTCCAATGTTATTGTTTTAAATTCATAGGCTCATGCAAAAAAAACTTCAGTATTCAGTAGACCTACCCAAATACTAATTAAATATCATCACAGTCAGTCCAGAAGTACTTAAGTCATGATTACCACAAATATCCGGAAGCACACAAATGCACACACACACACACACACACACACACACACACACACACACACACACACACACATACACACACACATGCACACACACACACACACACACACACACACAAACATACAAGCATACACACACACACAACTGCACACACACAAACACACACAAAAATACACACACACATACACACACACACAAACACGCACCAATACACACACACACACACACGCATACATACATACACAAATGCACACACACACACACACACACAAATACACACACACTAAAAACAACACCTCCATTTTCAGGCAACAATCATTATCACCGACCTGCTTCCCTGCCGTAGTAAGTGCACATGACGCCGAAGGAGTGTCCGTAGCCGATAGGGTGGTACTCCAGCAGCCCCTGTTCCCGGTACATCTCGTTCAGCTCTTTAGCGATGTCACAGCAGCGTGCTCCCGGCCGGATGAGCTCCAGACCCCGCCGATGTACCTGGTAGTCACCGGGGTGGGAACAACGGTAGAGAAGTGAGACTTAACAGGTATGTTTTTTGTGGGTTGTGTTCAGCACCAAGGACAGGTATTTTGCGTGCGTTTATGTTGTTCAACACCAAGAACAGGCACGCTGACCTATGTGATCACAGTATCCATCACAGAATGAATAATATGTCTATATTCTTTGGCAAACGAAGGCAAGTCACTGAAAGGACCGACCGTCGACAGAGCTCTATGACCGTCAGTCTTTTTCAATTCACAAGACAGTTGTCGAACACGTGTTTACGAAACATCATGCCACGATTGTCCCAAGACTGGTCCAAATTAAGTCAAAGTCAATGATTTCCCCCCAATTTTCTATTGATGAAACACACAAAAAGGAACGCACAAGGACAAGATGACGACGAGCTCACGTCGAAAAAATCATATAAGCGTCTCCACAATACAAAAACGTACACTTTGTCTAATGATAAAATTTCATCAGGTTGCTTGGTAAGTACTGAATAGAAAGGCTCCTTGTACAAAGCCAAGTGTTTCATTAAACCAATGTTTCGGTGACCGTCTGTCATTTTCCTCAGGACGAATATTCTGACTGGTTTACATCGCATACTTTACCTTTGGGCCGCATCTATAAGCAGCGACGCCTATGCTGCAGTGCAATGTGAACCAGTCAGAATTGCCATGAGGAAGGTGACAGACGGTCATCGAAACGCACCCTCATTAAATCAGGACCCTATTGCTCCACGTTGGCTCTAGCGAAGGGACCCTGATCTTCAGAGCCGTTAGACATGGTTCTGGCGACGTCACCACCAAAACAGCTTCAGCCAATCAGAGGGTTTGCTTCCCCTCATCTGGCGCAGATGCGAAAAGAAAGCTGGGAAGCTATCAACCAATCAGGTTACGTCTCACATCGCCAAATAATGATAGCTCATTAATTATTCATCAGCAACTGTCAGTATCGGCGGCAGAACCATGTCTACCGGCGCTGAAGATCAGGGCCCCTTCGCGAGAGCCAACGTGGAGCGATAGGGGTCCTGATTTAATGAGGGTGCCGAAACGTTGATAGAGTATAACACTTCGTTGTGTGCAAAGAGATTTTCAATTCGATTAATTCCAATGTTGTAAACCCAGCTGTCCTATGACGAATATGACAGGTTACAGGTTGTTTCGCTACATTTCAGTTCGCTACAGTACTTTTCGCTACATGACATGTCGTTTCGCTACATGGTACAAAGTTATTTCGCTACATGGTACAAGTTGTTTCGCTACATGCTCAGTTGTTTTGCTACATTTGAATGTTATTTCTCCAGATAGTCTAGTAACATTAGAAATGATTTTACTACGAACACGTATTGTCAATGAATGGAATCGGAAACCCGCGGAAAATTTATCCTCCGCATGAAGGTGTGAGCCCGATGATTTTCATACGGAGGGCGCTCACGTTCCATACAGCGTACCAGGGTAGGGAAATGTCAACTTACCCAAGGACTGACTCTCCCGGTCACTTATTCCTTTTTTCGCCTAAGTCTAAAGCCCTGGATGGCTAAAAGACATGCTGGCAGAAACAGGCCCACGCTTATGTGTACCATGTAGCAAAAGAACTTTGTGCCATGTGGCGAAACAACTTATGCCTTGTAGCTAAACGACTGTAGTGAACTGACAATGTAGCAAAACAACCGGTTACCATATGACATGATCAGATGGCGATGTGTGGTGCGTACCTAAACCAGAGTTTAGGTTTAGGTTCGGAGTCGAGTCCAGAGGTTAAGGTTCAGGTTCAGATTTGAAAGTCCGGACTTGAACCAATGGAATATGTGTGCTACGAATATTTTTTCCTGTTTCATGTAAAATTGTATATCGGCATATATTTTACATGCAATTTGAGAACTATAATATGCGGAATTATATACAGTCAGTAATTAATGCAGAAGTTTAGTTATAAACACAAAACAACAGTGTTTTCATATTTTTCCAGTGCAAATTTCACGATCTAAGGAAGCTTTAAGATGGTTTCAATCAAAACGGAGTGTAAAAGCGGGAGATTTTTGCAAGTCCGGACTTGATTCCAGATGTCTAGGTTTTTTTGGACTTTTGGTTAGGAACAGGTCCGGGACAGGTCTTAGGTACGCATCACCATTGGCGACTAGCCTTACTTGACAGTTTTTCTCCCACAGGGCGAGGTGGGCGTCAGAGGCGTGGTTCAGGAATGCCGTCCTCTCCAGGGCAGTGTAGTACCTGGAATGTAAGGATAGAGATGTCAACAGGAATTACATCATGTCAACAGTGTTTGATTTGATTTGATTTATTTGCACATTTTAAAATCAGTTTGTAGTACATAATAGAAAAGAATAGAACAAAAAATACACGTGCTTGGGGAAGAAAAAAAGCCATGATGGCTTATACGAGGTCTTCCCCCATCTAAATTAACAAAAATAACATAAATCTAACAATTTATAACATAATTATAGTAGTAAATGATAACAATAACAATATGACAACAAATAAGACAATAATAATAGTAACAAAATGATGACAAAAATAATAATTGATTGCATATAAAAATTATATATTAATCATAGCATAACTCAATACTGAAACTATACAGATTAACACACAGTCCATAGCAGTTAACGAAACATAGCAAATAAGTGTAAGGTGAAAAAAATGAAATTCAACCTTGCTCCCCAAGCATAGGAGTGGGTCCGGCTGGGTTTCGACGTGTTTTTAGGCGGTTTTGTCCGGCTTTCTATTTTGTCCCGTTTATTTATGGTCAGACGTCGTGTCGACCGAACTTCCTTACAAAATGTTTAAACCGATCAATATCAAGTCAACGTTGTCACTTGAAAATAAACGTGAAACAAGTTTAGAGTCATACCCAGCAATCATGGGGAAGACGTTGAGTGACAGGATGTCCCCACTGCGCACGCGCCGTGACGTCAAAGGGTTGTGTGCCCCGTCAGTGTTGATCCCTGAATTGATCCAAGCCCAAGCTGGAGAAAGAGAGAGAAGGGAATAAACATTAATGATATACCCAAAAACTTTGCATGATACCTTGGCTGACACGGCTAGGTTCAACCAGCCAATATGGAGGCCGTGACGTCATAAGCAGCCAACACCATATAAGGAAGTAATTTTGTACTGACTGTTCATGAGTTCGCCATGCGGGTAGGTCCTGGCCACTTCATCGATCATGGTGTTTTTAGCGTGGATCGCCAGCTTGTACTCAGGCACACCCTCCTCTAGCGCCTCCACCACAGCCCACCCGGCCAGGTCAGCTATACGTGCGCCCTCTCTGTTCCAATCCCGCAGAGGAATGGACCACAGATACAGGGATATGGAGAAGAGTAGGAAAGAAACCGACAGAAACAATAAAGGAACAGAAACAATAAAGACACGCTCTTATTTGTTTCAAGAAGCTTTGGGATTTACCTTTTGAGAAGCTTGTCTCCAAAATTAACAAATATATCTCATACTATTAGGATACATTATTTTGATCTTATTGTACTTTTGTAGATACAACAAAGTTGTCAGAATCATGACGATGCATAAAAAAATAAGTTGGACATACACACCTGATAAGCGCGATCTCTTCGTCCGATTTCTTCATGCGCAGGCGCATAGCGGGCTTCGCTATGTCTATTTTCTGCATGTCGGGTACGGCCTGGTTCAGCTTGGTGAAGCCATCTAGCGTCATGTGGTCGAACTCCACACCAAGCGTCATGAGGCCTCGGTCCGCTAGCTCTCTTTGGACCGCGTGGTAGAAGTTGTCGGGCACCCAGTCGGTGTACAAGACGTTCTCGCCTATCTGTGTCCGTCTCCAGGGTTGGCCGCCGTCAACGGCTGCAAGGTGTCAAAAGGAAAAACAAGCCGGCTTTAAATGTGAAAACTGAAAATGTTTCGAGCCCACCGGATGTGAACGAAATACATTTTTCGTAGTTTTTAGCGAAGCTTCAGGAGCGAGCTTAATAGTATGTTTTAGGCCCGTTTCACCAGAATTCCCAGAATCTTACAGGAATCCGTCCGTGGACGCCGCTTGTCACTCTATACCTTGTTAGTAAGGCCTGGCATTCCGGCAAGAATTCCCAGAATTTTACAGGAATCCGTCCGTGGACGCCGCCTGTCACTCTATACCTTGTTAGTAAGGCCTGGCATTCCGGCAAGAATTCCCAGAATTTTACAGGAATCCGTCCGTGGACGCCGCTTGTCACTCTATACCTTGTTAGTAAGGCCTGGCATTCCGGCAAGAATTCCCAGAATTTTACAGGAATCCGTCCGTGGACGCCGCTTGTCACTCTATACCTTGTTAGTAAGGCCTGGCATTCCGGCAAGAATTCCCAGAATTTTACAGGAATCCGTCCGTGGACGCCGCTTGTCACTCTATACCTTGTTAGTAAGGCCTGGCATTCCGGCAAGAATTCCCAGAATTTTACAGGAATCCGTCCGTGGACGCCGCCTGTCACTCTATACCTTGTTAGTAAGGTCTGCCATTCCTGCACAGATGACCTACTTACGTGGTGTCCGGCCTATTTCGTACTATTGGGAGCGTGTCAGGGGGTTACACGGAATCTAGCTAGTGTTCTTGTTTCGAAAAGGGTTTAAAACCCACCCCAGTTGATTTATTATCACAAGAACTTGTTTAATATTATCATGGCAGAACTAAAGAGTGCTACGTTGGTACTTTCTTTACAGTGGAGTAAGATCAACCCAGACACCTTCGCTATGGCAATAATTCTTAATTGCCACGCTAATTTTTTTGTTTTCTGTTTTAACGTTTTTAGGGAACAGTTGGGTGGTGGGAGGTGATCACTTTATGACTATCTATCAATAAGCGGATAATCACTGCTACATTTTGTACTTGCAACTAACTGCCTGGTCCTGGTCTACCTTTAGACTCTATGTTATAGTCCCAAATGTTGCGTAGGTACGCTGTATGTAATTACTAAAACACTAAAGATTAGTGATGTATACCTGTGTAGATAGACTTTGATGACATGCGGTATACAAATCCAAATTTTCGCCAAGAAATCGAAATTTACGCCCTGTGGTGTAGTGGTCTGCGCTTCTGTTACTTACCACATCTGGCTCTGATTACTTGAAACCAGAAGGCCCGAGTTCAACTCCCGGGTAGGACACCTCTGAACAAGAGGCGCATCGAGTCATACCAAAGACTTTCATAAAAATGGTACATACTTATGAAACAGTATGGAAGTTAAACACACTCCACTGCCAGTGGACTAGCCCCTGCTACAGTGATTGCACCACAGTGGCCCAGGGCTATGAAACGGGGATGGGCACCGCCCTATTCACTTTATGGTGTGGGAGGATTTTAACTTTTAACCTAACCATCCAGTATGGCGGACAATGCTTACGTCACGGTCACGTGAGTGCCAACACCTGCGGTGGGAAAACCGGATGTGACGTACCTGCGGATATGGAGAGCACTTTGTCCATGGTGACGACCAGCCCGTAAGGCCTGCCGAATGCAGTGTGCAGAAAGTCGCCGTAGTAGTTGATGTTGTGGTATGACGTGAAGAGGGCAGCGTCTATGTTACTGCTGACCATGAGAGTACGCAGCTGGTTCAGCCTCCGCTGGAGTTCATCCACTGAGAAATTCGGCTGGACCTGCAGGACAGTTAAGCCGGCGTCACAATTCATGTGAGCGTTGGTCGACTTTGTATATCACCCGAAGCTCGCCGAATTTCAAAATCGCCCGAGCGTCGACCGTATTTTCCATTGAAAATCTCGGGTGACGTCCGTCGAACACTAAAAACTACACTGAAAATCCCCCATGAGATGGTACCATTTCTTGTACATGCCAAACATGGACGAAGTCAGAATCGACTAACCTGGTAAAAGGCCAATATTTGGATCAACTTTGATTTCTAAAAATCGCCCGAAGCCCGCGTAATCGACAGGAAGTCGGCCGTACTTCGGCCGAAAATGCACATTCAGCTGAGCTGAATTTCTTATTTGTGACGGGGGCTTAAGGACATATCATATTCATAGGCCCGATTTACACACGTGTTTTTTACACACGCAAAAACATCAGCCTCTCATTGAAGTTAGGAGGGATATGATTCTCCATACTTTAGATTACATTCCAAGACTCTATGTCATGTGATCGAAACGTTTCAATGTGTAGCTGTTTTAGATATGCCCATGGATCACTCTCCGTTTAAGGAATTTCAATAAGCCGTTGTAGACGTCACCTTTTGGCCGTTTCGCATTTCCAAGAGCCGAGCTGTGAAGTCGATCTTCGGCTGGGAACCTGTTGTACATACAGCAAGGAAAATCTCAAATGAATCTCTGTGTCTCTGATTCTGTCGCATTCTGTCATACAAACACACAAATACACATACACACACACACACATACACACACACACACACACACACACACACACACACACACACACACACACACACACAAAGAAACACACACAGACACACACACACATGCACACACATACACACACACATACACACACATATGCACACACACACGCACACACACACGCACACACACACACAAACATATGCACAAACATATGCACACACACACACACAGACACATACACACACACGCACGCACATACACACACACACACACGCACACACACACACATACATACATACATACACGCTTACAACACACTCAAACAAAACGTGCTCTTCCATTCGTCATCACGTAAAATCTTTACCTTACACTCCAACGAAAAAACAACTCCTTACCTGGACTCCCCATTGGTGGTGCACCTGGCCCTTTGCCCGTATGGGAATGCCGCCTTCTTGCGATAACTGCCGGTACAGTAGCTGTCAGCTTATGCAAAATCTTTACCTTACACTCGAACGAAAAAACCTCCTTACCGGGACTCCCCACTGGTGGTGCACCTGGCCCATTACCCGTATGGGAATGCCGCCTTCTTGCGATAACTGCCGGTACTGCAGCTGTCAGCTTATGCAAAATCTTTACCTTACACTCGAACGAAAAAAACTCCTTACCTGGACTCCCCACCGGTGGTGCACCTGGTCCATTGCCCGTATGGGAATGCTGCCATCTTGCGATAATTGCCGGTACTGCAGCTGTCAGCTTCTGCAAATCGGGCAAGCCCTTCTCACAGAGAATCCGGGAACTCGACGCCAGAAGCTTCAACATCTTACACCGGTATTTACAACTGTGTTGAAAATAAAGGTAAGCAGATTCATGATGTCACATGTTTCCTATAACGAAATAGCGACTTCGTGTATTGAATGATTTACTCTCTCCCTCTCTATATATGTAGCTTCAGTTGTCCTGTAAATGTAGACTATTGTAGTCTTTTTGTTCTAGTCATGTTGTCAAAAAATTAACCATCAGCACATGAGGGCCTGCATGGGGGAGTAGTGATTACGAATTACGCAATATTCTCGCCGCCGATGACGAATTACGTTAGATTTTCAGAGCTGATTACGAATTACGTTAAATCACGAGGCTTCCCAACAGACTTCAAGACTTTACACATGATTCAACTATCTAGTTCTGCGTCCAGATGTTATGTTGAATACCTACTTTTGCGGACACCTCCCTGAGAGGGGCCTGCATGGGGGCGTCTCGAGAACGCTCGACGCTAAATTCCGGAGTTACATATGACGCTAATCTCAGTCAGCCTCTCTACGCCCTACTCTAAATTCCGAGTCAAAACACCTAGCGGCTGAACTCTTAGCTTGTGTCAAAACTGGTGATGTTTAGCATCTTGGAGATGACTTGAAAAGCACCTTAATCTAATTCTTTGCATTAAAAACATGAGTGATAATGGCGAATTCAATTTATGGATTACGCTTTACGTTGCATATAGGTGACTGTTATGGTTTACGTAGAAAGAAAGCGAACTAGACTGGCCGTCATTTGCTTTAAGAGCAAATTCAGCATGTTTCGCCCATACTCCTCCTCATGCAAGAAGTGGGCTGTCCCAAAATAACTCCTGGGCAAATCCAAGTTTCTGCATAATCTATGCAAATGAGGTCCTCATGAGCATAACTTATGTCCAGGTGCTTTCACCTTTCCTACAAGTACCTACATGTTGAAGATGACATCCGCAGCTTTTACGGTAAGGGGAATACAACATCATGCATAAATTATGCAAATGAGGTCCTCATTAGCATATGTCATGGTCAGGCATGTGCACTTTTCCTAAAGCTACCTACATCTCAAATATGACATCTGCAGCTTGTACGGTAAGGGAAATACAAGTTTCTGCATGAATTCTGCAAATGAGGTCCTCAGTAGCATAATTCATGGCCAGGTGTGATGACCTTTCCTAACGGTACCTACATCTTAAAGATGACATCCGCAGCTTGTACGGTAAGGGAAATACAAGTGTACGCATAAATCATGCAAATGAGGTCCTCATTAGCATCATTTATGGCCAGATGTGTTCGCCTTTCCTAAAGGTACCTACATCTCAAAGATGACATCCGCAGCTTGTACGGTAAGGGACATACAACTTTATGCATAGATTATGCAAATGAGGTCCTCATTAGCATAATTTATGGCCAGGTGTGTTCGCCTTTCCTAAAGGTACCTGCATCTCAAAGATGACATCCGCAGCTTTTACGGTAAGGGACATACAACTTTATGCATAGATTATGCAAATTAGGTCCTCATGAGCATAATTTATTGTCAGGTGTATTCACCTCTCGTATAGGTACCTACATCTCAAATATAACATCCGTACCATGTAACATAAGGTACATATAACTTTCTGTAATACCATTAGTAGACCTACCCGCTCACATCTGCTTGGTTTTAAGTCCCAGACAGGGGAAGTGTAGGAGGGCTTATGTTACAATATGACCTAGTTCTTGCTGCCGCCAGACACAAAATAACCCAAAATTTCATGACAAAATGGCAAAATACATCATTTTGAAGTAGTGTATGCCAAAAAAAAAAAAATGGGGTCCTTTGGGTAAATATACAATGCACAACTAAACCAAATTTCAGGTCCTTAGGATTCAACACCACGGCACTGGAGGCCATAATGTGCGACTTTTGTCTGAAAATGACCAAAAAAACTCGATAAAATCATTTTAAAAACTTATATCAAAAAAATTTTTAAAGGGTCTAGGGGTATACACGTACTCTACCTGCATACCAAATTGCAGCTAATTTGGTCGACGGACGACCGAGAAGAAGCGATTTGAAGATTTGACAGGAGAAGAAGGAGAAGGAGAAGAATAAACCTTACAAAAACAATATGTTTCGTTGGCGAAACATAACAATTACGGCGTATGTACTGATTACGAATTACGTTGCATTCGGGGAGACTGCCTACGAAAAAGGGTGAATTACGCCTTACGAAAAAGGGCATGCAGGCCCTCGCACATGTTTTCTACGACGAATCAACGAAATAACGACTATTTTCTATGTAGCGTCCTTTCATTCATTCCTGTATAAAACCTGTATAAAATGTAGAATTTGAACAGTCAACATATTCTCACCTGTGAGACAAAATGGACGACCCAAGCTTTGCAGTGTGCAGTGAGGTTAAAAACTTCGTTGGTTACAAGAATGAGGTCTGAAAAGCCACCTAACCGGTCTGGTCATTATCTTTTGTTAGATATTCAGGCCCTTCCTATTAAAGTATTATGTAGTACCCCCCAAGGGGATCGTGTGGTCAGATCTTAAGCCTAATTATGTCACGTGGCCTAGTTATGTCACGTGGCGGTTGTGTGAAGGTGATTGGCACACGCTACAAAAGTAGTTGTGTGGAATTTTATGTGTAGCCTCCGTTGCAAGCTTCTCCCACGGCGATTTGTCAACTTACCGGGGCCAGATTCTTTGGCTGGGGGACCAAATCTGCTTGGGGACCGTACCTGCTGGGGCCCCGTATCTGCTTGGGATCCTGTGACCGCAGATACGCCGCCCCCCACCCCCCCGACCAAAGAAACTGGCCACGATAAGTTGAAAAATCGCCGTGGGAGAAGCCTGCAACGGAGGCTACTTCATGTGTAGGTCTAAAGAAATTGCTCACAACTAACTCAAAGCGCCTGATCGCAAGTTGCACAAAAGCACAGCCAGGTGATTTTACCCTTACCTGACTTGACACACCTTGACTACTCGTATTTGGTACAATCCACGGTCATGGTACACCATGCCACGATGTACTTTGTACGCCTGAAACAAACACGAGAAAACTCAACCATCAACCCACCGACTTTCTGGGTTAAATGTCCTCACGAGAGTAAAGCCGACACAAGAATTAAAAGACATTCAGTAACAGCATCATAAACTCCTCACTATAGGAACTTACGGAGTTTTTGGTAGTACCACAGTCCTATCCGTTTGTAGTCGACGCAATGCGCAATGCGATGTGCTGTGGTTAAGACGACAGGGAAACTTTGTACGTATACGTGTGGGTGACCTCGAACTGTTTGTGCACAGCTAAATGGCCTAATGACCTAATAACACACTGTCTAGCAGCTCATTCCGATTCGGGTAAGTGGAAAGACCGGTATAGGTATGGTACAGTACAGTACATACGAAGGCCCATAAGTACAATGTGAGCCTATTTCTATTCACTGTGGGTACATGTTCTCATTGAATGTCTACTTTCGTTTTTTTCAAATCAATGTATCTTCATACAAAATTTTAATGTAGACAGGAGATAGATTTCTGCTTATTAGTTTATGTAATTCTCAAATTTGGCCTGACAAGGGGAATGCAAAGCACTGAAAGTTCTTTGTATCTGCATATCTATATATCCGGTATAACCGTCCTTCGACGTAACACACCAGCTTCGCAGGCACGCGGCGCGACAGTAGCTGGTTATATTACACTGAACGACCAGACATTTGCACATCTAGCTACAAGTGTTTTTTAAAACTATCCAGCGAAGATGCCTCGTTTTCTTTGTCAGGAATTTTAGTGAGCACATGTACACTTAATATTCATGATATTGCCGACTGCGATCTCGTATAGTACCCCATGCAGACCCTCTTGAAAAGTTTATTTGCCAGCAGTCTATTTCTTTGAGAAATACTGGAGTTGACGCCCACGGCTTGTAACTGTGTCACTGTCGGTTGGGAAGATAACGGACCTAGGCTGGCTTGGACATGAATAAGGTTCAAATTCTTTTGTTGTGTGTCCTGGTTGCTGTGTCAGGAAGTCAGGAAGCATCTAGGATACGTCGACAGTTCAATTTTGGTGGGTTACATTGTATATCAGTCTTTTTTTCCTTCCGTAGTGCCCTTGATGAAACAGGGTCAAGATGTATTAACTGCATGAGCGTCCATTTTTATCAATGTGCCGCGTTTGAACGTTTGTGTAGTGCTATATTTTCTTCATTTCATCAGAATGGTAATGTAAAATTGATCTCGATTGACTCATTTGTATTTCCAAACCTAGACGTATGTACGATGTTCATGTCGTGGGGCGTTTGGAGCGCTTGCAGTGCCCCGTGTGGAAACACAGGCACGCAGACGCGCGCAGCGATGGGATCTGTCGGCTGTCCCGACGTGGACCCTGAAACCCGGCCCTGTAACCGGTTCTGTAACAACGGAGGAACACCGCTGGCTTCGTCGTGTTCGTGTTCACTGGACTTCTGGGGCACCTGCTGCGAAAATTGTGAGTTTTATCATATCAATAAACGAGGTGCACATCTATCAAGGTCGTTATTATCATTCGCCCAAGGTGTGCAATCAACAAAGTCTGAGTTCTCCATACTGTAGGAAGGAATAGAAATGTGTATTTGCCTTAATTCATCCGAATACTAGTGCCCCTTTTTTAATTTTTCGCATAAAACACGGGCTTATTCGGAATATGATTGACAACATATTGATGATACACTCCTGAGCCGATGAAGACCTGTTGGTCTCACTACTGTCACATATGGTAGATAAGACAAAATACACGCCAGCAGGAGCATAAGCGCGCACATCCACAGTCTGATTTCAGAACTTACAGGGTGAATTCCGAGATTTATGAATATCCACAGGTGCATACGAGGCTTTCCATAATGTCTATAATAACATTAAGTATTGCTTTTTATCCTGTCTAGAATTTTCGAAATTTGTACCCATAACATTGTCGTAGATATTCCGTGATAATCAACTGGAGCCAGAGAAGAAACGTACGGAAAACAAAATGCTAATTGTGGAGGCCTTATCCAGTTTCTGGGTCACACAAGTCACATGTTTGTGTTTACTTGGCCCTTCATTGGACAATACGAAGCGTCACTACAACAAGCAGTTTAAGTCTATAAAAACCGAGAAGTGCCCTTTGGATGTACTTTTTATCCTGGTGCATGACAAGTTTGATTAGGATACTGTAAAACATTCGCCTGATTTTGTCAAAGGCTTCACAAAAAAAGTGGAACGGGGCGCGGCTGACGGATTTGACATCTCGACGTGACATCTCATACGTCATGACCACAATGATGTAATCAAATCACAGAAGACCACGTGCTGCCTTGAACTCAACTAGTCCGTTGCCACCCGGCCTACGCTGCAAAGGTTCTGGTTGTTTTACCAACGTTGACATTTCACCAATCGCCGGAGATCAGCTGACACAGGCCAAGTTGAATGCCTCAGTCGAGCCCAGAAGGTGCAGCGTCGATGACGATGATCCGGACACTTGTCGTAACTTTATTTTGTACAGGTGAGGAAGGATCAATTCTGTTAAGCCCCCGTCACAAATCAGAAATTCAGCTCGGCCGACGTGTTGGCGAGCTTTAAATTTGCATTTTCGGCCGAAGTACGGCCGACGTCCTGGCGATTACGCGGGCTTCGGGCGATTTTGAGAAATCAAAGTTGATCCAAATATTGGCCTTTTACCAGGTTAATCGATTCTGACTTCGTCCATGTCCAAGAGATAGTACCATCTCATGGGGAATTTTTAGTTTTTAGTGTTCGACGGACGTACCGGAGATTTTCATTGGAAAATACGGTCGACGCTCGGGCTATTTTGAAATTCGGCGAGCTTCGGGCGATCTACAAATTCGGCCGACGCTCGCATGAATTGTGACGCCGTCTTAATGAAGTCCGTACGTTTTCTTCCGTACCAACCGTCATTGGGAGAACTCCTTTTGTTTTAGAGCTAAACAAAAAATTGTAAATAATGTCACGCCAGAAAACTTTGATGAACTTTGACAAAATTTGGCAGGGACTGTCCGAAAAACAGAATCATCTTTAAAACTGGTGTATTTGTGCTCAAGGCAGGGTGCATCAAACACGGGGAGTCAGCCCAGGGTTGCGAGCCCTCCGAGTCACCAAACTTAACGTAAAATGAACCTTAACGGTGATATATAACTTGATGTTCCATGAACAAGCACGTACAAAACTTAATCCCCCACTGTTTGAATGTCTAGAATAAAACGGAAACCAGAATATGACATCCTTGCGCGCATCAATTTTATTCCGTTTCCGAACAAAATTGAGACCGTCAAATAGGGGTGGGTCCAACTCAACAATGTCGTCGGGTCTACGTGACAAGCATCACCAACCGAATGGAGGAAACGCAAACAGCCAGCGCAAAAATTTGCTGGGTCACCTAGGAATGTTGACATTAAATGGATAATACAAACTAAGCTTCTACGCTGCAAACAGTTAGCGAACAGACAAAGTCCATTATTTGATCGATCAGATGCGCCCGTCGGATGCGATCTCAATCCAGGTTTGGATATGAGACATGATAAAATATCTTGCTGTCATCCACGCGATCAGTCAGCGCATTCTAAAGATGATAAATAATATTCTTGGCTTTCACATGCAAAAGTATCAAATCCTTCTGTTTGGTGTCTTGGTGATTCTGTTAACGAACCAAGAAGTTCTGGCATGGCGGCGGCGACGATTTTCAATTCGGAGACGTCGATCATCATGTAGCTATTCCTGGAGCAGTTGGAGTGCCTGTAGCGCCCCTTGTGGAACCTCGGGCACGCAGACGCGCACAGCTAGCGGCTGTGGAGCCCCGGGGCCACAAACCCAACCCTGTAACCGGTTCTGTGACATCGGAGGGACACCGATGGCTTCTTCGTGTTCCTGTTCTCTTAACTTCTGGGGCACCTGCTGCGAAACCCGTGAGTCTTGCGTTAGCGTGTCTATTAATGGCTGTAAAGCTAACATTCTATCCCTTTTATCCATTATAAGCCGAAAGTACAGAAATGTACAGGGTGGTTGCTAGGGATCATCCCCAACGCTTAGGAATCATTCCCACTGCTTTTTTCCAGCGTAGCTGTGACTCTGATAGACATTTTGTGTGGTAATTCGCTTTTATTCATTTTTTTTCCCTTGACATTCATATAATGTTGTTGGAATGTGTTGTCTACTCTGTGAGATTCATGTTCGAAGGATTTTTTCCTACTTAGATAAATTTTGGTTCTTTTCAACAAACTTACTTGTCTACCTATGATGATTGTTAAACACTGAGAATGGAAGAAAACATTTTTGGCATTGGGAGTCATTGAATATGCAAGAACAGTATTACGAGGCGGTACCAAAATCTGTTGCTAGTTATAACGGTTTTAGTGGTGTCACTTAAAGGAAGATTTTAATTACTTCTACTACATCTTCAGGATTTGAGACAAAACAATAATCAAAGACCAATACTTGCTTTGAAATGTAAACACAGAGAGAGTTTGCCCCATGTTCATACTTCGCGTTGCCCTTTTGTCTGCAGTTTTCTAAATTTGCCCTTTGCAAACTACTGCCCAGTTCATCGAAGAAAAATGCTCAACTGTCCACCAAAAGACCGAGAACCATTTGCACAGTCGCTAGGCCACCCAAGGGGTAAAGATAATGTTGACGTCTGTGATATGTACATTAGCACGGCCGATATTTGCTTCTCACACGGAAATGTCTTGGTTTGGGCAGAGTGGGATATTGGACGCCGTGGGCAGCGCTACTTTGTGTTACTCAAATTAGTGATAAATGAATACGTGTATACGGTGGAGAAGCGCGATCATCGCGTACTGGACTGTGATCGGCGTATCTACTGTTGTAGGCACAATACATATATAGTCCGTTTGTGCGTCGACTTTTACCGCTGCGGGTAAATTGTTGTCGAATATTACCTCAGTTGATCAGTCTAACTCTGTAGGACCATATCGTTCAAGATATAATAATAATAATGATAATGGTTTTAATTGGTCAGAAATTACCCGCAATGGCAGCCTTTCTAGCGCTGAATTGATGCAGGGTTTTACAGGTTTCACACCATACCCAACATATAATATCTTATCCACACTTGCATTTTGTGGAACTGTCGCAAGGGTCTCGGCGGCTGCCATTCGGCGCCACCAGGTGACCTCAATACGACTTTCCCCAACTGAAGTCAGGTACCCATTTACACCTGGGTGGAGTGAGGAAAGTCGTGTAAAGTGCCTTTCCCAAGGGCACACGATCGGTGACATGACAGGATTCGAACTCGTGACCTCTTGGTTCTGAGTCGAACGCTCTGCCGTTGCGCCACACGACCCCAAGATGATTCTGCAACTTTTCATCCTTTCATTCTATACACGTGAGAGGGTTCAATGCAGGATATGAGACGCGTTAATCTTAACTCCGAGTTTGTTTTTAAATCTGTGGCTCGGCCGTCCCCCCCAAAAACTCCCGGTAGCCGCAGGGTGTCCCACGGGGCCCGAAAGTGAAGTGATGTTATCAAGGGTATGGTCCTCTTTGTGTTTGGTCACTCAGCTGGTTGCCCACTTTGAAAAGAGAATAATGCATAGTACACTATAGTGTACTCCAAGTCTAGTGTGTCCAGTCCATTATTCTATTGCTGCCCACCTTAAACATGTGCGTGTCAGGAGTACAAATATGTACCTTGGCATAGGAACACTACTAGCACATTTCAATGTAAGGTAAAGACTTCATTTCTGCCAAGGAGCAACATTTGATACGTTAATCGAACTTAAGACGTTAATCGTTTTTCGGCATTTGT
The DNA here is from genome assembly GCF_035083965.1 of Branchiostoma lanceolatum. Classification (NCBI taxonomy): domain Eukaryota; kingdom Metazoa; phylum Chordata; class Leptocardii; order Amphioxiformes; family Branchiostomatidae; genus Branchiostoma; species Branchiostoma lanceolatum. The sequence goes on from NC_089724.1 coordinate 28,757,665, forward strand.
ATTTTTTCTGACTAAAAGTGCATGCGAACTAACAGTGGCTTCACTTGTTTTCTCGTCACTTGTGATGGGGGTTTGCACCTCTGGTTCTGAAGAATCAATAAAGAATGGTTGCTATGAAAGTCTGCGAACAAGGAATGTTGCTATGCAGTTTTGGCAGGCTAGACAACGAGAGGTGTCAATATTTTCGAACTAGTTGAAGAAAGGTTACTAACGAGGACTCCAGAAACAAGGAAGGTTGCTAACGAATTACTATCTGGGGGAACTTCCCAGAAAAAGTCTCACTGAAACCATTTGGGACAAGGAAACAGCCTCTCAGTTCGAGGAGGCATACTGTCGCAAGAAGTACTGAGTACAACTGAGCGGTCGGAAATCTAATAGAAAGTGCCCATGGCCTTGCCGGCTAAAACGTTCTGCCCTCTGTTCATCTACCTAGTCTTGACAGGTGAGTGTATTTGTCACAGTAGAGATTGGAATCCAGTAGAGTCCGGAACTCTACTAGTAGAGATTGGAATTCCAATCTCTACTAGTAGAGTTCTGGATTCTACTAGTTGAGATTGGAATTCCAATCTCTACTAGTAGAGTTCCGGACTTTACTGGATTCCAATCTCTACTGTGACATATTCAAACACATTGAAACCTGAACGTGAATTGACGTGAATCTGATATGTCGTTGCCTCACTAGGGTACTTTCAAACATCGCGGTCCCTTATTGGGTACACTTCCTCATGTTGTGCTATTTGATGTCAGTTGCATAGTGTGGCACTCTAAGTACGTTAAGCGGACTTTGATGAAAGCTACAGAACAATGTAAACAACAGATGTCTAAATATCTAATGTTAGTATCAAAAGGATGTGTGTGATTAAGGCCCTCTTACCACTAGACGGCGATCGCCCAGTTGGCAACTTGACTAGCCGGCGATCGCCCAGTTGGCAACTTGATTAGAAGCTTTTTAATTCAGTTAGTGGAACTTCGTCCTTGATCATATTTGCGTTTCGTTATCTTTTCGATCATAATTCTATATCTTGTATCTTCATTCCAATTATGAAATCAAGGATTACACAAATATAATTTTGGTCTCACTGAGGAGGCTGTCGACAAGGAAGGTTGCTAGGGATATCGGTGGCGGCCACTTGGGAGGAATATCTATATACTTCCTTAAAATAATTGTTGTTGCAAGTGACGACATTGCGTAAAGGAATGTTGCTTTGTAGGTACCAGTTAGACTTCGTGAAAAAAAGGTAGTTGTTCAGAATCCTGGCCTTGAGCCATGGCCAGCAACCGTACGTTAGCCCTCATTCATACAACTAGAGTAGATTTTTAGCTCAGTGCTATATTTTTGTCGACGCATTAGGGGCCAGCCTTTTACTATTATAGTATACGTCTGGCAAGAATTCTTGGACTTCATCGGGTATTTCTGTAATGACCGTGGACTCCTTATTTCTTTGGACGCCATGAATCGAGAAGCTGTGGATGAATCCTAATGATATTTGTTAGATGGGTAGAACATTTGATAACTTCCGTTAGGGACATACTATGGTCGTTTTTGGGTGGTAGATGGCTCCTGTGACCGAGAGTTAGTGGTGTTTAGGTCCTCTAGCGGCATTTTTTAAAGTGCAGGGGCCGATTTTGTTTCAGACGTTGGAAGGGAAATACTCAAGAACAGGTTGGCGAATAATCATGATTTGGTATGCAGATAGCTTAAGTGATGATCTCCATAATTAGATGTGTATAATGTAAATCAGTATCTAATTTACATAACCAATTAGGAAAAGCTGTAACCCCGCTTAAGGTTCCGGGTCGGAGTTCAATTGTGACCGGGGTTGGGTCATGACCCGGTAATCTGCCGGAAGTGCGTGGTCGTCACCCTGATTTCTGCCCGAGATTGCTTGGTGATGGTTTTAGCTGTGCATAAATATTTTGAATCATCTGAAAAGCCCGTGAGTTGTGGTATTTTTGGGCGCGGTGCAGTTGGTTCGCTATCGAAGCCTTTTTTTGTATTAGTCCGCGGCCGTTGATGCGGTTTTCTCGCCTGATGACCCAAATAGCATCGTTTTTAATGCATTTTCACCGAATTTGCGTCATCGGAGATTGCGAAAAAGTTATCACATGACTTTTTTATTTTTTTCATTTTTCAGAGACACCATTTACAGAGCTTTCTCAACATATATGCCGTGACCCCAGGAAAACTCTTTTTTTTTCCGAGCAGGTTCGATCAAAAAAGTGTAAAAAAATGATAATTTTCGGGTCCAAAATTTACATTTTACCATGGTTTCTACCCAAAATAAAGGGACAACGGACAATACCGATAAATACATCGGAAAGCAGCAGAAAACCGCTTTTCGCCCATGTGATTACATTTTCCGTCCTACTTTTCTTGGCGGAATTGTAGACCGTCGACCTGAGGCTGTCGGCCTACATTCGAAATCGTAAATAAACTCCGGTCCGAGACCTGAATGTCATGATAGGGCTCTTAGACATGTGAATATATAACTGAGAAAGAGAGGAATGTCAACAGATATCAATTATGCAAATGCTGGCCGTTGTAGTATTTTCGATATCATGAAAGCCTTTTCGTCTGGTATTCTAGGTACTAGTATTTGCCACACAACAGATTATTACTCTGCACACAAGAAAACCATTGTCTTCCACGCATTTATCAAGTTTTTATAAGGATTTTTTTTCTTCTATGGTAGATTTCTACCGCAAATAATTTCGGGGTAGAAATATACCCCAGGTGTACAAATTAGTCAGTTTTGCGACATACGCGCGTAACCTGTCCCACTGACAGCCAAGCGGAAGGTTGCTATGCAAGTCAACAATGAAGGTTGCTACCATGTCTTTACAAGTAGCAGTGATGCAGTGCGAGAAAAGGTTTCGTAGGGTATGTTTGCTTTGTGGTCAGGGACAGTCACAATGTTGGCAGAGTGCGTCCAAGCGATAAGAAAAAGCGGTGGACGACACCTAAGGGACTGTACGATATTTAGCGGGGGGCTGGTGCAAAAGGGGCGAGGGCCATTGATTTTTTTTGGCCTGGGGGAGGGCCGATGAAATTATTCTTAAGCCGGGAGTTGACCATCGAAAACGACACTTTTCAATTTTAACAATTATTTTTCTCTCGTAATTCAAATCGGGGGAGCATTCCCCAGGCCCTCCTACGAAGCTCGCTCCTAGCCGTTTCCTATTCACCCACTAAGCCAATCTACTGATATAAGTCATGTATCAAGGCCATACAGAGGCAAATTAAAGTATATGTACATTTCTTGTTTTACTTCAGAAGGCTTTTCTTGCTGAGGTTCATCTCCAATAATCTGCAAGCTGTCTTCAGTGCACAATAGATAAAACACTGAGGGCCCTTATCCCGGAACCCTGGATAATATCGTGGACTTAGACATGCATACGGCCCAAATCCTTCTTCTGGGTGTCCTGGCCGCTCTGTTAACGAACCACGAGACTCTCGCATTCAGGCGCCGTCGGCGTCGAAGATGTGACTGGCACTGGAACGGTTGGAGCGCCTGTAGCGCCCCTTGCGGAAACTCAGGCACGCAGACGCGCACAGCTAGCGGCTGTGGAGCCCCGGGGCCGCAGACTCAGGCCTGTAACCGGTTCTGTCACAACGGAGGGACACCCCTGGCTACCTCGTGCTCGTGTCCACCCGGATGGACAGGCACCTGCTGCGAACGTGAGTTTGAGTGATTCTTACCAGGATCCTGTAGGCGTTTATGTTCTCTGAGTCTCACTTCATGATGATTTTAGGGGAGTTGTGCAGTGAATCTAAGTCGGTTGGTAGTAAATCTAAGTTGCTTTCCCTAGGGGCCTGCACTTGGCAGTGGAACGGTTGGAGCGCCTGTAGTGCCCCTTGTGGAAACTCAGGCACGCAGACGCGCACAGCTAGCGGCTGTGGAGCCCCGGGGCCACAGACTCAGGCCTGTAACCGGTTCTGTCATAACGGAGGAACACCGCTGACTTCGTCGTGTTGGTGTCCGCTCGAGTTTTGTGGCACCTGCTGCAAAAGCCGTGAGTTTCGTTTGTCTTCTCTGTCCCAAGTTTCTTTTTTTTTATACAAAAAGGTTCAAACAGAGCACGCCTTATGAAAGTCCTAAACGCAGAAATGACCTTTGAGCGTAATTAAAATCCTGTACATAATTACAGATATGACAGCATCCAACATTCTCTTGATTGAATCGTGTGAACAGCCTAACGACTGGACAGCGTAGAGGCGCTTTACGCAAACAGTCAGCAATACCCAATGAGGTGTTCACCGAGATTTTGATTAAGGTGCTTCTGTTCAGTACCTTATGCTTGATTTATGCGGTCAATGGTCTGCTTGTTTGTTTCCCATACGTTCACGTTCATACATTGGGTGTAATCTGCTACAAACAACTTACCTGGTCACCGTCTGTTCAGCAGTACTAGTCCGTTTATTTCCTAATACCGTCCCGAATCCCTTTTGTCCGATTCATTAACACGTAATTGTCCTTCATCGTGGACCACTGTATTCGACAGCATGTGCACTTTAATTTATTGACACAGACTCCTAAGTTCATGCAGACTCCACAAGCGTGGTATGTAATTTAACTTTTCCGTGTTTACTTACCTTCTTCAAGTAACACATGAATGTCCTGTCCGTCTCGGTATTTTTTAATCCTTTTCAGTCCGAATAGTGTATTATGTGAGCAATATTTGCGGAACGGTCATGCAAAGACGCAAAATCTCGCACCGTGGAAGGTTGCATTGTCTAGGCACGCAACATATGACGGGGCTCCCTCTATCATCGTAGACAAGCTCACAAGTTGTATTTGGTTAGCAGCTGTGTGTTTTAATTATGTTTGCTGCAGCATGTTTTCCAAATGACTGCTCAAATAAGTCTCTTCAATGGAACGTCAGTTCTTCGACAGCATGTCCACAACTCTACCTTTGCGTTTTTAACCAACCAACCAACCAACCGACTAACCAACCGACTAACCAACCGACTAACCAACCAACCAACCAACCAACCAACCAACCAACCAACCAACCAATCAAGCATGATGAATGGTCATTAATTCTTGCCTTGGCTGGTTTGCACTCTCTGTTGTTCAACAACAAGGAAGTGTTCTACTCATAGACGCAATTTGTCGTGAATAATTAGTTGAATATTCATTTTGAAGCCTGTACAAGAAATGCTTAAGCATTCATTCTAACGCTAGGTACACCCGTACCAAACTTCAAATCATATTAAGTTTCAAATAATAGCGTGAATGCCTATATTCATCGTATTTGGCCAAGAACTCAAGGAGACCAAGATGAGGAAAAAGCCTAAATAGCACGGAATGAACAATATGGTTCTTATCCTCAGTTGGGGATTGGAAATACTTCAGTATTACATGTATATTTGTGTGGCATTAATTGGCAGAAAAATACGAACCAATTATATTTGCTTGGAAATCTGCCAACTCCAAGTTTGCCTTTTCGCCTGCAATTTTGTGAAGTTTGCCTCTCGCAAACAGCTGTCAACTTTAGGCGACAACATTTCCAGACGAAGAACAAAACGTGTTGAACTGTCGGCAGAAGAGAGAATAAAAGTTTCTACAGTGGATGAGTCACACAAGGAAGTGAGGATAGTATTGACTTGGTCTAGCCGCAAGTCACCGTCGAGGCTCTCGGTCTCCCTCTATGGCATGGCGTCTGTTGGGTCGTGTTTTTTTGTGTGTCGTGATTTTGTGAACAACTTCGTATTGTACAACAAGAGTTCTTTGGACCTATAACATCGTTGTATTTTCTCTGTATCTGCGAACGTTGTCAGACGGCAATTTAAACATTTCTTACGTTGCAAGATAACAACGAATGCTGAAGGAGTGGTCTCCCAAACAATTCTCCCAGTTTTTTGCAATATCTTATTCGCATGAATAATGAGGAAAGTTTATAAAGCAGCTGTATTCCATTATAGGAATCTCAAACACAGGACATATGTAACTGGGAAAGAGATGAATATCGATAGATATCAATCGTGAAGATTAATACCTAATTTGCATAATTATTGAAAAATACTATAAATCCATAGTTCCAATTTCATTTTGACCCACCAACAAAACTACAGCGTTTAACATGCAGGACACAGACTTTGCACAACATCTAACCTAGTTATGCTGTCCTGTTGTGCTTAGCTCTCAATTATGCCGGTGCCCGTAGGGGGTGTAGTCCCGGTCGGGTTCCGAAGCCACAAATTTATCAAAGTGGACTGCTGGTGTACGCACGATTAGCTCATTAGCTCAAGGCGTCTATTTATTTCAGGTTCCCGTGTTTAAGTCCAATTTAAAATGATTCAGGGTCCCAGCCGGGTCCAAAAATTTGTTACAGGGTCCCGCGTTGATTTTAAGTCGATTTAAAAGGATTCGGGGTCCCGGCCGGGCCCCAAAAGAACCCGGAAGCTGCATGGTGTCCCACTTTTTCCAATTGGGACTTAAGCATAACTCGACGGGCTACCCTTATTTTGATAAATATTCTGGTTCGCTTTCGGGCTAAAGCCGCACATTATACTTCGGTTACACGATAGCCATCCAAATTTATTTCGCTTTTCACTGTTTATTGTAGCCGTGGTGCTCGGTGATCCATGTACCGACTACGTGGCCCTTGACGAACCTTCGAGAAGCGCCGGCAGCGTCGCGAGTCCAGGCGACCCGTTACGGAGTGACAGCGGCCTGAGGACCCAGTGGTACCGGTTCGTCAGCCCAGCGGGAGGAGAGATCCCAACGGACTGCTCTCTTCTGTCTCCGAGCAGCTGCTCAACGGTGGGACCTGTTTGGATGAAAGGTGAGTCACTCAGAATTGCTTGTTTTTACATCTTGACGACATTTTTCTTGTGACTAGTGGCACATGAATTGACAGAGCTCAAAGTTCCCTTGGTGTTTCATCAGCGAGATTTTAGGATGCAGGGAGTGCTTCCTAGCCATTAGCCATTCGTCTAGCCATGTAAATCCCGAGTGTGTCTTCAGTTCACAGACGATTACACCAGGGCGAACCCTTAATCTCATGCGTTGACTTTTTTTCGAGGTGTAGGTACAGTGCCGCAAACGACCACCGTACCACCGTACCGCTCAAACCATTTCTGGCTATATGGTCTTATGTGATAAAAGAAACAGCAGTTGTATCAATCACTGTTGATCAACAGTACTAGTTTGCAGATTCTCCATTATTTTGACATTAGCACGGAATATGTCATCGAAGAATGAGTAGTTCAATTTGTTATTAGAAAAAAATAATGATGCTCAAAATTAATCCAACTTGAATCATGTAAAACCTAAGATAGTCATTTTGTTGTAGTGAATAGTTTTATGCCATACTTATGTCTTGTTCTATGTTTACTGCTGTTGCCATACTTTGCACCAGCTACAATAGTCGCGCAATAAAGTTCTTCTTCTTTAAAAAAGAAATTGATCCAGAACCATGTATGAGAAACCTAATAGTGTGCTTCATCATATATGGCAGGTTCTCTCCCTACCATATCTGACGGTGAAGCCACAAGGCAAGCATGTCGCAGGTCGCTCAGTAGTGGAGATTGTGAGGCCAACTGTTGGGACATCAAGGTCAAGAAATGTCCTGAGTCTCCTGAGCCGTTCTATGTCTATCTCTTACCTCCCACACCTGGCTCTGATGAAGCATACTGCGCAGGTGAGCCTAAGACCCATTGCCAAAAGCCCTGAATTCTATGAGACCCCTGGGATAACATTAGTCATTTTCCCAACAGAAGCTCGAATCCCTGACCTCGAAATCCAAAAACGATATGGTACACCAGTGTGCACCATTTGCTAAAATTATAATTGAAAAGTTTTTCATATCATATGGCAAAATCCTCCACTAAAGTCCTATAGATCCTACCCATATGATATGTATAAAGGAGCAATGCAGTAAAGTCGTGAATACAATAGTAATGAGATCGTCAATAACTAGTACTGTAAACAGCTAAGTTTGAACAGGATTGCCATAAGAATTAGCCATGCTGATACAATACTTACAATCCCGTGAATATTACAAAGCACTTGATGAGAAAACCCATGTAAATGATTTAATTGATTTCATCGAAAGGAACTGAAGTGCCTTGCCCGGCAGGACAGAGCTCAGAGAACTACGGCTACACACCTGGCTGCTCGGGTAAGACTTTATATGGCTTGTGATCGAGTTGGAAGTGTTTAGACTTCATTGGCATATTCCTATGTATAAATTGGACTGCTCTTCCTTTTTATCTCTACGTTTTGGTATGAATTGATCCATGACAAACATCAGACGTCGCAGTTGAAAATGTGTCAAATAGTGCTGCGTACCGGTACTGTGTACCGGTACTGTACCGTAAAATTGATTAGGTACAGGTCCAAAATACCGAATCATGAAGTACCAGTACTGTACCGAAATAAATTTACACCAAGTATGTGCTTATTTTGTGACTAATCTCCTAACCTCATGGCCTCATGTAACACCAAATGTGACAAAAGTGACCTTGGAACAGCGTAACTAATATGCAACAGATCATTCAGGCAGGCTGGGAATTGCTAGCAAGGCTAATGGAGTTTGGCGGTAGGAAACCTAGTTATGTTCTTTGAATAAAGATACTGACAAGTTTTAAACCGTTTATTTATGTTTCTATAACTATTGAAGAAGTTCAGAAAAACACATGTAAATTTTTCAACTTGTTCAGGTACAGGTACAGGTCCGGACCTGTACCTAATCCTCTGTACCGGTACCTGTACCTGATGTTACGTTTAGGTACGCAGCACTAGTGTCAAATTATGAAACTGCGTTCCAATCTCAATACACAGGGAATTGTCCGGCCAGAAGTGCGTCTTAATCTGAACTAGGTGTAAAAAAACAGTGATGCCAAATTAATCTGATGTTAGTATGCACATTTCTCAATGGTCATGCTACAGTACAGTACGATATATTTATCACCTCATGCAAAACTAGTTATTTTGTGTGTTCTGATGACTTTCAGAACTGAGTCAGCTTACAGATGTGATTTTTGTGGCATAGACTGCCATTCTCGTATAGGGCTGTTTAGCCATAGTCGATGCTGTTGTGAATTAGGATTTTACCATGGTCAATAGTGACAGACGGAGGCCATATATAACTAAGAACAAGTTGTCACAAATTGCGAATCGAATCAGGAAGACATAACCGCACCCCTCTAGAGCAAAGAATCTGCCAATTTTGTAGTCTAGGTAAAGTAGAAGACGAAGTACATTTTATTGTTGACTGTCCTTTGTATGATAGCGATAGAATAATTCTTTTCAGTTATGTGTTAAGTAAATTCCCCCACTTTAGATACCTGAATAGTAGAGAGAAATTTATATTTCTTGCAGCCTTTGATAGACCAACTCTTACCAATCACACAGCCTCCTACATTTATACAATTACCAAGAAGCGAGAGGAAGTCGAAAATACTAGAGTATGCTAGATGTTTATGTACAGTAATACTCGTGAATATGTATGTATTTGTTAACATGTGACCTGTGCTTAGCCCAGTGGGGCAAACATGTACAATAAAGGTCTTCATTCATTATTATGATGACTTTCAATTAATCCGTGCAATCTACAAGGAAAGAAAGAGACGATGTTGCGTTTTGATGATGGTTTTGATAATGATATTGCAAACTTTCAAACGCAGCTGATTTCCCCAACATAACGACCAACCCACGACTGACCAACGGCATGGAACCCTTCCAAGTCGTGCTGTTCTGTGACTTCGACCGCCCACCATGGGACAACCTGACGATCGAGGTCTTCTGGGTTGCCGACAACAGCCCCATCTTCGAAGATGTGTTACAAAATGAAGAGAGCAGATCAATCTTGAAACAAGTTGATCTGAAAGCTGGAATGGGAAGGACGGTAAGAAATCAGTACACGAGATAACAGCTACTCAGTTTCTTGAGTAACTGTTATCTTGTGTCGACGGTTAGAAATGTTTTCACCATTCCATTTCATAACATAAGGCACACCTGTTTTTAACGTAACGTTAATGAATAATGAATGAATACTACTGGATAGAATACAGAGACTAAGACAGATGTTTCTAAATGTGTCGAATGTTAACGTTAGAGAAAGTATTAGACTCCTGCCCAATGTATTTACTGTAGAGGGTTTTGCTTTTGGTACAGGTTTGCTTGATTGAAACCACCGCCAAAGGTTTATGACTAGTTTATCACTGAAAAAGAAACTATATTTATGTCACATGCACAAAACATACACATGTTGAAAAAGGAAATATATTTATGTCACATGCACATAACATACACATGTTTATTTTTGAGCGTCACGCAAGTATTATTCACTCAATATTTTTCAGATAGTCTGCAAAGTCCGTGGCAGGTATAAAAGCGGAGGAGCCCCTGGCACGATGGAAATCAGCAACGAGTTCTACGCCGGAGTAAAGGTATCTAGAATGTCTTGCTCCGATAAACGCAGCAATGTTCTTGTTGTTGGAGAAATAGATTATTCTATACAACCAAACGTTTTCAAACCCACATTCAGACACTGCAACCGGACTCGCTGGAACCTGATGAAGCTATCTGCTAACGAATTTTTATACGATGACAGTTCAATGAACATTTGCCCTGACCCACTTACGACTTTTCTAGAAGACTGAAATTTCACATGTACGTATAATGATACATATCTCAATAGGATACATGTTTGCGTTTTGTGTTTCTTGGATTTGTGCTTTCAACCGTTTTTCTTTCACAGCTTCTACGGCGAAGTGAGGTGTGATGGTGCCATATGGTGGGACCAGTTAAATACAGAGATAGAGAAGAAGGAAACTTGTACACAACTACACACGCTTCTGATACTGTTATTTCCCGTTACAGATCCTTACGCAGGATATTTTGCTCGAGGAGGGAGGAGAGACAAAGAACATACAGCTTCAACCTACGCTGCCGCTGGTCTGCACCGAATTTTCATCGCTCTGGGATATCACGTGCCAGCTATCAGTACAGATTGTATTCAAGACCGACGATGCTTCTGCGGACAACAAGTGTGAGGGAAGTGTGCAAAGTAATGCTGTTCAGGAGACCTGCAGCCTTCAGTTCGATAAGGACACTTGGACCGGGATCGTTGAGTTTCCAGTGAAGGCCGTCAGTGACTGCATGGCAGGCGGGTCGAAGCGCATGAAGATTGGATTCAACCCGTTTTCCGCTGATCCTGCTCCTCTGTGGGATGGGTACCAAATCGGGGACGTCTATGTAAGTTGACAATGATTTCTTTCACATAGAACGGTTGGTCTAACTTTGTAAACAGAAGGCCTGCGCGCGTGGTTGCACTCGGGGTATTATCTCTTACGCCCCCGTTTATTCCAGGACATGCCAGTCTGGATTTACCCATACACGGGGATTGATCCCGATTCGCGAATCCTGGTATGAACGATCGGAATCCGACTCAGAGGGGGATTAATCCCGACATTTGGGCCATTCATTGCAGAACTTGCGAATCGAGATCAATCCCCGTGCCTGAGTGAATCCCGCGTTCGCGAATCCTGGTATGAATCGGGTCTTACATTCTTCGCACCGACAGGCTCATGCGATGAAGAAACGTTTATCATTAGAAGCTACTCTACTCTAAAAAGGTGACATGAAATCACCAGGCAAGGTCTTTTTTAAAAAATTACAATCTTATGCATCCTATCGTAGTGAACGTCACTAAAATATATATAACGCCACTTTTTGTATTTAGGTCACCACCTACAATAAAGATCCCGACGGGGATGTGGTGTGCAAATCTACGGGTGATCCTCACTACACCACTTTTGACGGAAGGTAAGGAAAAATCTTAACATAACTTTTTTGAAATTGTGTACTTTGACAGTTGATTGAAAAGAAATGTCATGTGTCATATGTCTTGTGGTCCTATTCAAAGAGATATCTAAAAAGGGCCCTTAAAAAAGGACATGTGATGAGTTTGCCCCAAACTACACGAGGCAGTGTATCAACTACTTGTTCAATAAATCGATAAATCGATAACTCAATAAATCAATATAATTATGTTTATCCCCATGAACCAATCTATTAGTGTGAAATGTGAAAAGGAAGGGTAAGCTGAAAATATCATGAGAACCCTGCATGCAAAGATGAAAAAATCTGAAGTATTCCTTAGTAAAACAAAATGTATAACTTTTGAGCATCTGCAAGAGCATCTAACATATAGACGACGTGTTAACCAAGTACAATGTGTCCATTTGTCTTAACATTGCGGCGAGTTTAGGGTATCCTCCTTGTCTATCATACTTATCCTTTTTTATCTATTACATTCTACCGTTAGGTACTATCATGTATACCAAGCTGGCACATTCACTCTGATGAAGCATCGGCTCCTCCCCATTGAGGTAGGTAGAGAATACGCCTACCATGTGCAAATTTGATGCACCTATATTTCAACTACATTACATAACTTGTCTCGGCAACGCCAAAAGCTGTTGACTAGTTTTTGTGACGAAGAGTCGCATAACTAAGCAAAGAGCTCATAAAAGTAGCCTAGATATGCATTATGAAGCAACTGGCGACCAATGCGCTACTCGATCTATTTCTTCATCTTTTTGAGAGAAATCTCGTTGCTATTTGGAATGAAATACAAAAGGAACTTTACCACTGCCATATGATGCATTCGGTAGTTGACTAATTGGTTCGTTCGAATAGAAATAACATTGATGTTTTTTTTTTTATGTCCCAAGGTTCAGACCAGGACGACAATGTGTTCCCCCACACGGGCCTGTAACTGCGGCGTTGCTATCAGGGCGGGAAACGAGGTCTTCATCATCACAAAGTGCGTAGGCAGCGTTGGAAGGTTCAGCTACTCCACAGGCGCCTGGGTTCAGTTTGAATCATCTCTTGCCTCCAAGATGGAACACCATGGCCCCGTGGGCATAGACACGCGTTTCTACTACAAGGATGGAGGTGCCCGGTATTTGGTAAGTTAAATCAGTGTCGTTATCATCCTTTGTAGCTGCAAAAAGGCACCAAATGCAAAGGGAAAGTCCACGTGGCAGATAACTTAATCTGTCTTTGCCCCCAGACTTTGCCCCCTGTCTTTGCCCTAAGTGATTTAGTATACAAGTTGCGTCAAATTGTGTCTCGTAATGTCAGGGTAATTAGCCCAGAACCCAGTGGTTCTGAGTTCGAATCCCCTGACATGCCCCGCTGACGTTGTGCCCCTATCATTAGGAGAAAGGCACTGTACACGGTTTTCCACACTTCGTTCAAAGTGAGTACCTAACTTCGGTTAGGGATGTCCCTCGGATAGGACGTTAAATGGACGTCCAGATCCAGAGTTTGAGGAGAGCCACACCTCGAGCACGTTAAAGAACCCACCACACTTATCGGAAAGAGTAGGGGTCCTTCTAGGGGTCAGTGTATCAAACACATCTGTCCAGATATTCAACTAGTAGTGATCTTTACAGACCTGGTGTGTTACGCCATGAGGCGGGTGTGCAATACAAACAAACAAAAGTTACCGTTACCTGGACTCTGCACCATCGGGCTTAACTCAGCCTCGATGACTTCCATCTTTGCTGCCGTTTGTCTTCCTCAGATCTACTTCCCAACAGGGTCATGGATGGACATCAGACTGATTGGATCTTCCAAACAGTATATGAACATCTACTTCTACCCTTCCGCTGATGACTACGATAAAACTGCTGGGCTCTGTGGAACGTTTGATGGAGACAAGACTAATGACGGTCTTCATGCTGATAATGTGACCGTGTCACCGATTGGTCATAATCAGGTGATCAACGCCGCTAACCCCAGCGACTTCGTCACAAGCTGGAAGTGAGTTTCATTTTGTTATCTACTATTTCACAATCTAAATAGGATTGATACATTTACTGATACACATTATCCATGTTCACTCAGTATATGCATAACATGTGATAATTTCTTGATGATTCAATCTAGACTTCCCGATGACGACAATCTCTTCGTGGGCAGCGTGACTCCGTCCCCTCTTCCTCTAGATGAGCGGCAGTACTGCGAATGCAATAAGGAAGGTTCTTACCAGGAACTGAGGTGTAACTCATCATACGCCTACAACTGCCAGTGGAAGTCGGCCAGTGCGGGTGCTACGCCAGTCGCAGAACAACAGAACGCGCGCAGGAGGAGAAGCACGAGCTACAACGACGAAGTCTACGACGACGACATGTTCGGGTTCGACTACAACGAGCCGGTCACTCCTGTGGTAAGCCTTTGGAACACTTTAACATCATTTTCCACGGTTATTGTATAAACACGTGGTTTGCAGGTCTACAGGCTATTCTAAGGTCCTTTTTGTGAGTTTTGCCTGATATTGAAATTACACGATCTCGTTACATTAAAGACCACAATATCCTTGCTGCTGTAAGTTTGCTTGTTCAACGTATCTTACTCGTACATTGCCCATTTCAGGCTCCCCCCGCCTGGCCTGCACCCAATGGAATGACAGAGGCGGAAGCCAGAGCGTTTTGCGAGGACGCCATGACGGGGTCCCCATCAGGAGAGTTGTGTACATCAGTTCTTGGAGACAAAATTGACTTGTCTTCAGCCGCAGAGTCATGCGTGGCAGATATCCAGGTACAAAATGTCAAACGTTCTTAAACTATTGATACTGCACAAAAATTTATTACAGTGTTGCATTTAACGGGTCTGCCAAAGCCTGACTAATTCACAGTATGCGTTAAATTTGCTAGGTACGTGTAAAAGGACAACATCATTTGTCAATGGCAGTATCATTTAAAACATTGCAGACGTCAAACTGTTGCTGCCCCTTCACCGTCGGGTATTCAATGTCATTTTCTGCCATTTTCAGGCAACAGGCGACACCACGTGGGCGGAAACCGCTGTGGAAACCATGGAGACCAACTGTGGGGGGTTGCTGTATAAAAACACGTCCTTCTGGGTAAGCAACGCCAACGCGACGGCCAACGGTACCCTCACTCCCCCGTCCTTCTTCTACGAAACCGTCTCCTGTCCGGGCAACTGCAGCCAGAAAAGAATCTGTGAGAAGGGAGAGTGCATCTGCCAGGTGGGGTTTGAAGGTCCGTCCTGTTCAATAGAAACAGACAAACCGCCAGACGCATTCTTCATCCCGAAGGACGGTCTGTGTGACATCAACACCCGGCCGTGCGAACGGACTCCTGTCATCGGACAGAACTTCCTGGAGTCGAGGAATCTAACATGTTCTTTACAGGCGGCACAGGTATTATTCATGTTGCTGGTGTAGGTGTGTGAGTGTGCGTGTACGTGTGTGTGTGTGCGTGTGTATGTGTGTGTGTGTGTGTGTGTGTGTGTGTGTGTGTGTGTGTGTGTGTGTGTGTGTGTTGTTTTTTCTCAATGTAAAGAAGCGCTAGTGCTATTATTCAATGCAATACGGGGAAATAAGCTTATGTATTTCTCATTGAAGAAAATTCAAAAGTTCGTTTGGTGACTTATATGTTTATGATTTCTGTAACCTAGAATACCCATTGTCATCAATATGCCGATGATGTGCTATCCAAACTCTTTTTGCAATTCCTTTTCAGGTCGACAACAATGGCGTTCACCCTCTTGACGACAGAACTACCATTGCGGCCACGTTTGAGAACTTTGCCCGGGTGGTCTGCCCTCTCCCGCGGTCCCGTGTGAGTAGGAGTACTGCAGCCGGACACAGGACAACAGCCGAGGCGACACTCGTCTCCATCAGTAACGACGGTGTGCGCTTCAGCCCGCCTGTTCTGCTCATCACGTATGACGCTGTCTGTCAAGACTGCAACGTCACCGGATTCTGTGTTCTCAGGGTAAGAGAAGACTCGCTTTTTGTAAGCTTCTGAACAAATTCCCGGGATAAACCATATGGATGTTTCTTTGACAAACCATGTGTGGAAGCTCCTAGATCCTGATCATAGGAAATATGCGTTTTCCCCTCTATACACAGAACAACTCCTGTGAGATAGACGGAACTTGCTACGCCAGTGGAGACACAAAGATCGGCAACTGGTGCAAACAGTGCGTCCCGTCAGTGAACGGTTCAGCATGGAGCATACATCAAGGTACTTGGCCGGTCATAAGCCCCAAATGGTTTTGTCTATAGCTGTTGCTCGAAAAGCATCTCTAAAAAAAATCGACTGCTAATCTCCCAGTGAACAAATAAATAGAACAAGCAATTGTTAGACGATTAGTTCAAATCAATTTTGTACCACGATTCTACCTGAAATGTTGCGAATTGTTGATTAATGTTGCAAGCAGCAATTGAAATTTGGAGTAGTCCAAGACTTGGCACTATGATTTTATATTTCATGTCAATAAGATAATAGAATTATTTCTTCAATCGTTCTTCGACCAGTTCTTTTATGGTCAATTTGTTTCTTTCACAGACAATGCACCGCCTGTCTTTGAATCAACCGGCAACATCATCGCCTTTATCAACTATCAGCTGAACTTTACAGTCAAGGCAGAGGACCCAGAAAATGGGCCCATTCTAAGCTACTCACTGAACGGCGCCTCCCCCGATCCAGCCTTGTCCCTGTCCAGCGACGGTCGGCTCACGTGGACACCCGAACAAAACTCAACCATCGTCGTCAACGTCATGGCTGCTGACGAGTGTGGCGCAAGTTCTACAGAGTCTCTCACAGTCATGGCCCGTGACTGTCCGTGTCAAAATGGCGGTTCCTGCCCTTCCTTTGCGCTGGAAAGTCCCGATAACATCAACTGCACCTGTAACGGTACGGAATTCACAGGTCCGCTGTGTGACGTGGATGTGGACGAGTGTCTGGACAGCCCGTGTGTCCATGGAGTCTGTAACAACACCGTCGGCGGATTCCACTGCGAGTGTGAGCAGTACTACACAGGTAAGTGTGTTTTGTTTTAAAAAGGAATTAGTGCTTGCACTTTGAAGCATGCAGTGCTTAGGCCACCCAATGTTCTAGTAATCGCCGGCTGCACTGGAACGAGAGATTCGGAAAAATTTGCAATATTTTATGCTAAAAGCTGCTGGGTTTTCAAAGTATCATTGTACCCCGTATGGCAATTCTCCAAACATAATGGAGGTTTAAGTGTAACGTAACATGACCAGTTATCGTGCATTACCAATTATCCTCCAGTTTGGGTCATGTCCACATGTCGATGTGTATTTTGCCAAAGCTAGTTCTCATGACCAATAAAGAACGTCATAAGAATGATCCTTAGTCATAACTCTTCTTTATACAGAACAATGAAATAGGTTTACGTCCAGCGACATAACAGGATAAACTCCTGAACCAGTAACAGCAAGTTGCATGGAAGCGTCATGCATGACGCATTTCATATGCAATTCGACACCACGTAGTTCATGTTTTTCTAACTTATACGATAGCTAGTATCTTTTAAAAGTAGCTGACGTTAAACCTTTCTTTGATATTCAGACTATCCATGGTGATTCGAGGTTTGAAACTCTTACCAGTTTTAGGAAGGTTTGATACAACTTGGCGACCCCCGCACTAGAGGTTAATTTTTGCACGGCAAAACATAATGGCCATGCGTTTATCACGTAAACGCCACGTGCCGCGCAATTCACTGGACAATATTGTTTTCTTCCATTGAGTCAAGCAAGCGGCGGGTCAAACATATAAACTTTACTATCATTTGTCTGTAGAGTACTTTGGACAGTTAATGTGCATTTTTTTCTGGTCTATGTTCTTCAAGTATAGCGCTAGAAGGAGAAAGACTGAAGTGGACGATAATGGGTAACCTAGCACAATTCTTCATCATAGACATCAGTATAGATACATGCTCGCACGGCTTTAAAAAGGCGGAGAAAAACTTACACTAGTTACAGACTATGCATTTTCTTTTCGAAAGAGCTGATATTTCTTCTCATGGGCTAAACATTTAACTCTGTCCCCTCGGTTTGAAGATAGACACGTCATAGAAAGTAAGCAATAACCTGATGATGATGTCGAGTGGTGGTCATCTGTAAAATAATTGTATACAGAGATTTGTGATTTGATAAAGTCTTATTTCTGTATTTGATGACAGGTAAAGTAAGTGCCGTGTCAATTCTGGTTGTAGGTATTTTCCTAATTGCCTGTCAATGATACGGCACCCTACTGAAAGCAGAGCCCCTATCGCTCGATTCGGCTCGCTCGCGTAAGGGCCCTGCTTTTCAACCCCGGTAGACACGCTTCTGGCGACGTCACCACCAAAACAGCTTTCAGCCAATCAGAGGGTTTGCTTAAGCACTGCTCAAGCAAACCGCAAAGGACGATGGGGAACTATCAACCAATCAGGTTACGTCTCACATCGTTACTTAGGTTCAGAACAAATTAACCGCCAAATAAGGATAGCTCGTTAATTATTCATGAGCAACTTTCAGTAACGTCGCCAGAACCGTGTCTACCGGGGCTAAAGAGCAGGGCCCCTACGCGAGCGAGCCGAATCGAGCGATAGGGGCTCTGCTTTCAGAAGGGTGTGATACGCAGACTTCTCAGCTAGTATGAACTATTTATCTTTATTCCTTACTCTGGCTGTCTGAACTTTATTGTATTAATTGTTTTACTTACTGAGTGTCTAGGGACAACGTGGCACGAGACTTCTTTAATTCAATAATTTTATATTTTTTCAAGTCCCCTTTGACCCTTGCTCGTCCAACCCCTGCTATGCTGACGTCAGCTGTGACGTAGTTGATGACGTGTACACCTGCGGACCCTGTCCTGTCGGGATGACTGGTGATGGAATCAACTGTGAAGAAATAATTTGTAAGTAGGAAAATCGAACATAATGTAGAAATTCTGCTGTTGGTTTAATACTTAACTATGTTAGCTTAGCGATCACGGGGTCTTTTTATAAATATGAACTGGTATTGATTTTTTTCTTTTTGCTGGAGTCGAATGTGTGATAGTTACGTGCCCATTTGTTAAAAATAGAGAGAACGCTAGTAACCCCAGAAAACACCCCTCTCAATGAAATGGTATGGCTACCCTGCGACGTCACAAAATCAAGATGGCGGCCACCAAAACATGCCAACGGACCCAACAAAGGTTTTTCTACGCAAACCTGTAATAAAAGCAATGCGGACGTGCATCTCAGGAGCTCCTCCTTCTGTCGTATTCTAATCGTATAGTCTTGCCGCATGTACAATGTTTCACAATGGTTGTTGTTTTAAGTATAATATCTCATAAATTTGTGCAAAATGAAATCAAAAAGAAACTAAAAGAGTAGCTTAGCTTCTTGTCATACACAACATTCGTTTTGAAACTGTGCTCGACAAAGTTACTAGTATTCTGTTGAAATAATAATTTCTAACGAGTTATTCACATGTATCATGTCATCAGTTATTCGCCGATACCGTACCTCACGAAATTGCTTAACCAGTATGGTTACTGAATCTCGGTATGTCACAAGTTGCATTGGGAATGTTCAGTTCAGTAACTTGTATCTTTTTCTGCACCATATTTGGGAATGTTGCCAATTTTTTTGGAGACACAATATTGTCTATTATGTGTTTTATGTATCGGATTTTATATACGCATAAGAATATATGTACGCCGACAGCACTGAAACTTGTGAACGTACTGTACATTGTTTTTTTGATTCAGTGTATGTAAACTGTGACAAACCAACAAAATACATCTTTATCTTTATCTAAAAACTACGATATAATTAAAAAAACTATGGGAATTTGTGTACAAATGTTTCAAGAAGAGACTCTGTAGATTTAGATGGAATATAACACAATGTTCCTTTTGTTTTACTTCATGTTACCTAATGCATTTAGCCCAGGTTGGTCATGAATATGCAAATTCATTGTCATTGTCATTATTTATGCTTCTTTTTCCCCCCAGACTGTTCGTCCCAGCCGTGCTTCCCGGAAGTGACGTGTACAGATGTACCAGGTGGACATGAGTGTGGGGGCTGTCCGCACGGCATGACGGGAGACGGAAAGAACTGCACTGAGCAGACTGGAGGTAACGTTAAGGTCGTAGAACACAGTATTAATGGGCGACCAATAGTTGTTCGGGTATAAAGTAGTGCGTCACATTGCTTGAAAAGGCCGTAGTTTTTCTTCTGTGCACGTTAGCGAGGCTGAAACTGTGGTGAATGGTAGAGGAATACGTCAGTTTTCAGTGTAAGAGTTGGATTACGATGTTTGTTCGGTCGGCTTGGATTCGCGTCTGAATATTGTTACCGCTCGACTACTGTGAGTCGGCTGAAGTATGATGACCTCCGCTGGGGGTCATATCAAAGTGTCTTTTAAAAGAGAACGATTCGGCAAATTCAAGCTCATTTTCACATATTTTGTAGATTGAACCTTGAAGTCAAACATATTAAAATCTGGCATCCTAACTGTGCACCTTACGATAAATTTTCAAGCGTCGAAGCTTCTCACTTTGGGATCCTTAAACATGTAAATCCCTATATGCGAAATACTGTGGTCTGCGACCTTAACCCTATCTAGACCGGGCTTTTTTGAGACTTTTTGGACGGGGGGGGGGGGGGCTCTTTCGACCCCCCCGTCATAACTTCCGAACGGTATGCTCTATCATCACCAAATTTGCAGGGAGTGATGTTCACGTGAAGTTTTAAAATTCCTGTAATTTTGGTGACGTTATGACGCAATCTGACGTTATTATGTGATTTTATTGGCTAAATAGGGAATTCCCATAATATCTAAAAGTATTAGACAAAATAGTGCGTATTGTTGATTTAAAGGTATGCCAAGACATTTGACGTCAGTGGTGACTAAGTTGACGTCAAATTGACGTCGAAGAATGACGTCATGTGTTGTTAGCGACCCCCTAGGATCCGCCATCTTGGATCGGCCATTTTGAATATTTTTTAAATATATTTTTTCCATGTATGACCCCAAATAACAATCAAAATAGATTAAAAACATTAATCTCAATGTTCCTGGCTAAGAAAATTACAGGTTGTGATGAATTTAAAGGCAAAAAAGCCTGTTTATACCAAAAATGATGATCTTGTCCGCCATCTTGGATTTTGAGCGATGACGTCATCAAATTAGCATAATTTATGAATATTAAATCATAACAGTTACATTAAATCACATATGATGTTATAGATGTAGGAAACTAGTGTGATTGAGCAATAAAACATTGGAAACAACTATGTTTAAATCAAAATTAGTGAAATTTGCATAAAATGCCTCTTCAGAAACCCGTTGCCATGGCAACACGAAAAATGATAAACTTATACTTTTATCATAATATTGTTGCCAACTAAATTTTAGGAAAAGTCACCAAGTTTGGTTGTCCTACCATACGTCGTTTGGCAGTTATACGATGTCAAAGTTGGCGCGGGCACTTTTAGCCCCCCCCCGGTCTAGATAGGGTTAAGAGAAAAGAACAGTGTGTATTTTGTGATGTTAGGACAGAGTCTTACAACACGTGTGTCTTTGTTTTCCTACCATATAATATTTCACATTTTTACTCATTTCACGATGAGGCTCAAAGCAACGTAACATCTCTATTGAGGACAGCACCCTACGGGACCAACTTGTCACCGACCTTTTTAGTTTATTGAACATTCTTCTAGAATGAATGTTTCATTCCGGGGCATTTTGTACTTAAGCCAATGTCTCTTCACAGCTCCAGACCAACAAGGGTCCAGCTGGTACGAACAGCCCGCATACATCGCGCTGCTGTCTGTTGGAACAGTCGCCGTGGCTGCAGCACTGATCGGAATCGCTGTGTGGAGCATCAAAGCACACACCTCTGCCACGGGCAAAGTTGGAGATCTGCCTTTGGAGAAAAGGAATACGAGTGATGCTTCAAAACTAGATCACAAAGTACTGGAAAACTTTGCTCAAGATGAAGCAGAAGCGTAGTGTTGCCGCCAAGTTGTAGTTTGGGCTTCCTACAAGCTTCACAATTAATCTCCATCTTCAATGATCTTGCATTCTATTTTGCTGTAAACATAGGCAATACAGTATTTCAGCATCTTTTTCCATATGCGCTTCAGCTTTGTGCTGGTTTTTGTTAACTTTGTTTCTTTTATGTATTTAGTCTTGCGTTTTGTATACGCATTCATGTGTGTTTTGACGTGCTTTGTGAAAATTTGTAATGAATTTTGAATATTGTTCCCAGGGCTAACCCTTTGTAATAGCCTTCGTCTAGTTGGGTAGCCCTTGCTGTACTATTTTTTACAGATGAATAAATAAATTCATTCGAATCAAATCACTATCATTTTGAATATTCAGCAAGCTATTATTTCTGTGCATCATAGACATCTAACTAAGTGACGGAAAGGCCAAATTGAAAACAAATTTAGAAGTTGATTCAGTTTACTTTCAGTCATATTGGTTCCATGATAGTTTTAAGGAAGGCTATAATCAAACCTAATAACTTGTTAGGAAAGAAAATAAAATTTGCTGATTCATAGCATGCGATAACTCATCATCATAACCAGATATTGCATATTTAGTGTGCTGTTTTTTTTTTTTACAAATGAACCAAACCAAAAACATTTGTATTATTAATGAACCGACTGCTGTGGTGTGATTTTTTTACTTTCACTGATTGAAATATTTCATACAAACTATAAGTACATAATTGCCGTAACCATGAACCTTAATTTGTTCCTACATATTGTGCATGTAAACTATTTGATTATCTGTTGTCTCTTTTAACCATGTTGCTTATTTTCAGATGAT
Source organism: Branchiostoma lanceolatum (assembly GCF_035083965.1). NCBI lineage: Eukaryota > Metazoa > Chordata > Leptocardii > Amphioxiformes > Branchiostomatidae > Branchiostoma > Branchiostoma lanceolatum. The sequence goes on from NC_089724.1 coordinate 28,780,276, forward strand.
TTGTAAATCTGCACTCCAAAGATTCGCATGGAGAACACAATGTACATAGAAACCTATAATGATTTGAACCCAGTGCCATAATAAACAACTTTTACAAAACCATTTTTTCAGGCTAATTGTTCATTTTACTTTTACTGTGCCTGGTACTGTATGTATGTGGATATGAATATGAATAGATTTGTCTTATGCACAAAATTAGCAACAAATGCCCCTTCCCTAGTAAATGTGTCCTGGCCACACTAAAAAAACATGCCTTGTCACAAATGCGCAGTCAAGAAAATCTTTTATTCCTTCTGTTAGACATTCAGCTGTGTTGAAGTTTGGCCATGTATAAGATCTTCAATGCATAGATCATATCTTACAAAGTTGTATAATAGAATAAAGTACATAATTTCTTACCGTACACTACAGTCAAAATGCCTTACCCTGAATCTATCTATCTTTCTTCTATCTCTGACACATTTACCAGTTCTCCTTTTCATTATGTACAGTCAAGCGAAGTGCTTGACATTCACAGAAATTCAGTTTGTTCCATGCAGATGACCAGCACTGCTTTTCTCAAATAATGTCTCAGTATACAGTCTTCTGGCAACACCTGTCCATCTTCTTTGCTACCTTGTCCCCCCAACGACCTGGAGGTCAAGGGACTAGGAAGGTAGGAAGGTACAGGTTTAATTTTTCATTAATCTGAATTGCAAGATAAATAATGGTGGCAAGTTTAAATTCAGGAGGCCATATTCCAAGGACATCATGTTAGGAGACTTTATAGATATTAATGTTTAATGTATTTATCATATAGAGTTTGGCAACGTTATTTAAAAGAGCCTACTTCCATCTATATGACAACATGGACGGATACATCTTCTTCCTCTTTAGTTGAGCTCTCAATGACTACAGATTTGACAAGTGTCTGCCAAAAACTATAGTAAAAAGCCAGCTTCTATCAACAGCGACAACCTGCACGAATATGTAGAAGCATCTTTGGCTCCTGTGGCATATATGTGTAGCCAACCATGGCCCTCTGACCTTCTCCAGACCATGGTTGGAAGTTAGTTAGCAAGGTCATCTCTGGTTGGTCAGCGGGGTTTGCACACTAGTCTTTAAAAGTCATCTGCGCCAGCTGTCTATGAATTTTGACAAATCAAACTAGCAGCATCTAGGTCACTTTTTATAATGCAATATTTCACTCGTTCAGTTTGAACTGCTTCCATTCGAGGACTCTCCCGGAAGAGACATTTCCGTTTCGTCTACTTTCTCATATATTCATCAGATCAGAGCTTTTTGTCATACACAATGCTCTTTTCGTACCGTCCACGACCAAGTTACTAGTATTCAATTGATGACAAACCTGTCCGAAAAGAAGCATAAGAAATCTACACATTGCTTGCACAGACTCTTTGGTGGCATTTGGTACCGATACCACTCCAGTTGAATTCGGTTGACAGTCAGTTTTCTGAATATTTATGCTTTTCTTTCTCCCAGACTGTTTGTTTCGTCATGCAGAATTTTACAGGTTCAGTTTGAGCTGTCGGAAGACTCTCCTTCGCTGCTGTCCGACTCTTCACTAGACTCTTCACTGCTCTCCTCCTTCTTCGACCTGTAGTTCGTCTGGTTGCTGCTAGAGGAGCTGCTGGAAGAGACGTGCCCATTCTGTCTCCCCCGCGTGATGATCGGACGGCGCGTGAAGGTGTGGAACTGGCGTCGTGGCGGCGCTCCGTTGGCGGGAGAGCGGCTCCCCGAGGAAGAATCTGAGTCGGACTCCACGACGCCATTGAACAAAGTGTCGGTTTTCAGCTTCTCATCCTGTGGAAATGAAACAAATTCACTGAGTTTTTGCCTGCTTAACATGTTTGTCAGGATGAACGCAAAGAACAAGAAAAATGAAGTAGAAAAAAGTCAAGTAGGAGGATGTTGATGGAAAGGAAAACAAAGGGGTGCAATATACTGTAATTGATGTAAATGCAAAAATGTTTGCGGTGGTTTTATGTTCGCGGTTTTTGCGGTGACCGTTTCACTGCGAACTTAAAACCACCGCAAACATTTTTGTCCAGTACCGTAGCAGTTTGTAACTATAGCACTGCCACGATCTTCAAAGTTCATACTAATGAGTTTGTTTACATACAGTCATATGGAATAGGGCAACATACTGAAAGTTAGCGTGTCGTATACTTATACATTACTTGTTCTTATTTCCAAACATTCTTTGATGTATATACCTATTTGAACACAGTAAGGATTGTCCCCTCTCAGTATGTAATCAAATCTATCAACAGAATGGAGCATACATATCAGGACAGCTATTGAAAACATCAATTTGGGGAGACTGTATATAATAATAAAATGTGCATAATAAGAAGCACACTGGATGTTAGTTCAAAAACAGACTCAGAGCACACAGCCTTAGTCAGTTTTTACATCTACTACTACAGGCCAAAGAGTTCAAAGATTCATTCAAACATAAACTCATCATGTTACATCTGCATGCCTGGAACAGGGATATTTATACATAAAACTTTCATACACAAACAAGGAAGCAAGAACGTACCAGTTCTTTCTCTGCCTTCTCTATGAGGTCCTCCATGGCCTGTTTCCAGCCTAGGATGCGTGTGAACCTCTGGATGCCCTGCACCAGGTCCCCCAGCTCCGCACAGTCCGTGTCGCGCAACGGCACGCGGCCAAACGGACCCACGGGGTCCCTGTTGAACAGCACCCTGGGAACGTAACCTCTGCTGGAGTTCACGATACTGGCAAACGGCTCTACCTGGTGGGGGGGGGGGGGTTACATATTAGGATTAAGTTGAAGAAAATAACAGATTGAACTCATTCAGCAGAGAGACCTGAAATAGGTGGTCAATTTTGGACAGTTGAGTGAAAGTGATCTCAACCCCAGAGCTAATCTTCCATTGGTAGTGACAGGGAAGACATATCAATTTTGACATGCGCAGGCGCGGACGTAAGCGGCAGCAATCACGAGAGCTCCCGAGAAATTTCTCTTTTCACGTATTTAAGTACCAATTTCTTTGACTTTTTCATTTTGACTTAGGGCATAAGTCATACGTAAACGTATTGTGAAGCTGTAATATTGGTAGATGCTGACTTCTTTAGATTTTGAACCAATTTCCTGACTGTTTTGTAACCGACACGTAAATGTGGGGAGGGCGACGATAACTTCTAAAGTGGGGAGGGCAACGTTACGAATTCCATTTGACGACGTATCATTATTATATGCTCTGCCAGGGATCTTGGACAACTTATATATCACGTACAGATAGTTGTTATTAATTTTTTGCACCTATATTTGTGGATTCTGAATGAATTCAAACACGTCGGCGGCGCGTCCCGGCCAACTGTAGTCATTTGCATATGAATCAGATGCAGAGTGGGGAGGGCGAGTGAGTGTTTACATGTTTTGTACGACGATATTTGTACTGAATTACATTTACTCTGATAGCTTACCTACTTAATTGGATTTCATACGTTATTTGTTCTGATTTTGTGGTGTAACGCGGTAGATTCTGTGTAGTCTAACCCGGTGTGGTGTAAACCTGTGTGGTGTAAACCTGTGTGGTGTATAGCCTGTGTGGTGGAAACCTGTGTGGTATAGCCTGTGTGGTGGTATAGCCAGTGTGGCGGAAACCTGTGTGGTGTAGCCTGTGTGGCGGAAACCTGCGTGGTGGAAATCTGTGTAGTGTAAACCGGTGGTGATACAGCCAGTGTGGCGGATACCTGTGTAAAGTAAACAGGTGGTGATACAGCCAGTGTGGCGGATACCTGTGTAAAGTAAACAGGTGGTGATGCAGCCAGTGTGGCGGATACCTGTGTAAAGTAAACAGGTGGTGATGCAGCCAGTGTGGCGGATACCTGTGTAAAGTAAACAGGTGGTGATACAGCCAGTGTGGCGGTAACCTGTGTAAAGTAAACCGGTGGTGATACAGCCAGTGTGGCGGATACCTGTGTAAAGTAAACAGGTGGTGATGCAGCCAGTGTGGCGGATACCTGTGTAAAGTAAACAGGTGGTGATACAGCCAGTGTGGCGGATACCTGTGTAAAGTAAACAGGTGGTGATGCAGCCAGTGTGGCGGGAACCTGTGTAAAGTAAACAGGTGGTGATACAGCCAGTGTGGCGGATACCTGTGTAAAGTAAACAGGTGGTGGTACAGCCAGTGTGGCGGTAACCTGTGTAAAGTAAACAGGTGGTGATACAGCCAGTGTGGTGGATACCTGTGTAAAGTAAACAGGTGGTGGTACAGCCAGTGTGGCGGGAACCTGTGTAAAGTAAACAGGTGGTGATACCGCCAGTGTGGTGGATACCTGTGTAAAGTAAACAGGTGGTGGTACAGCCAGTGAGGCTGTGTAGTGTAAGCCTGTTGTGTTGGTACAGCCAGTGTGGCGGAAATTAGTGTGGTGTAAACCTGTTGTGTTGGTACAACCTGTGTGGTGTAAACATGTTGTGTTGGTACAGCTAGTGTGGTAGAAACCTGTGTGGCATACATCTGTGTGGGTTATAATTTTTCAATAACAAAATGGAACTCCATTACACTTGCATTTTCCTGGCCCTTTGTCTGATGCTTGGCAAGGCTCAGCCAGGAGCACAGCCAATAGACAAACACGAGATAAAGGACGTACATGTCACATGCGACTTCAGAACTGACTGCACCTCTAACTGGGCTACGTTTGCCTTAGTTTATGATTAAGCACAGTGGGGTGAATGGGACTCATTTCGGTCACAAGAAAATAATGATGCACAATGATAGTACAAAGTTATCATTGATTATGATCTTGCTTCTAAGTGGAGATGTCGAGATAAATCCTGGGCCTAGACTGCCAAAGTTTCCCTGCGGGAGCTGCAACAAAGCTGTACAACATACCCATACTGCAATTTGTTGTGACGACTGCAATAAATGGTATCATAAAGACTGCATTGAGCTATGTTCTCAGGTGTACACTGCGCTAGAAAAACACCAATCATACTCGTGGATTTGCTGTGACTGTGGTATACCAAACTTTGCATCAGCTATGTTTGACATACATGTAACTGATGATACTTTTCATTCAGTAAACTCATTTGATACACTGAGCTCTACTGCAAGCTTGACAGATGACTCCCCGGTTGCTACATCCACTCCACTTAGATCTAAGCAGGGTAACCCCAATATGAGGGGTTGTGGTTTTAAAAAGACCAATGGTAAACTATTACTGGTAAACTGCCAGAGTATTCGAAACAAAAAAGCCGAACTGGCGGCTGTAATTGACACGTACAAACCAGATATAATAGCAGGCACAGAGTCATGGCTCAATCAAGACATAGCAAGCAGTGAGATATTCCCCGACAACTACATAGCTCACTGTAAAGATAGACAGACTGGCCCTGGAGGTGGTGTATTCCAGGTTAACAGGGATGATTTGATTGTCACACACAGGCCAGATCTAGACACAGACTGTGAGATCATTTGGACACAGACTCAACTAGCAGGAAAGAAACCACTAATGATTGGTACATACTATAGACCTCCATCGGACCAGGGCAATAGCCTGGATGAACTGGACAAGTCCATAAGTAAAATGGGACCTAAAATTAACTCTGACAACGTGATCATCCTTGGAGACTTTAACACACCTGGTATAAATTGGGATGCTAGCATAACATATAACACCCAGAACCATTCAGGGCAGGCACAGAAGCTACTGCACTTAGTGGATAACCATGGGTTATTCCAAACAGTTCAAGAGCCCACTAGGAATGGTAATCTCTTGGACCTGGTCCTAGTTAATAACCCAAACATAATCGAAAAGACCACAGTAGTTCCTGGAATAAGTGACCACGACATGGTATTGGTGGATGTCAACCTTGCACCCAAACAAAACAGGAAACCCAAGAGAAAAGTGTACATTCGAACTAAAGCTGATGAACCGGCCATCAAGAGTGACCTTAGTGATTATGCAACAAACTTTAACAAACGAACCGAGGATATGTCCGTGACACAGAAGTGGGATGATTTTAAAGACAAAATAAAGCACACTATGAACTTGCACATCCCTAGTAAAACAACATCAAGCAGATACAACCTGCCTTGGTTCAACAGAAACCTAAGAAGGCATTGTCGTAAGAAACAACGTCTTTACAACAAAGCTAAGAGAACAGGGCGAGAGGAAGACATGAACAAATACAAGACAGTTAAGAAGGGTGTACAGAAAAGTATAAGAGCAGCACATTCAAAATATGTGGCAGACATACTGGGGGAAGCCATAATAGACAACCCAAAACATTCTGGTCATACATAAAAGGCCTAAGAAGAGACCTTGTCGGCGTAGCCCCTCTAAAGATTGGTAATTCCATTACCAGTGATAGCGAGAAAAAAGCAGAGGCACTCAGTTCACAGTTTAAAAGTGTGTTCACAGAGGAAGACACAACAAACATGCCAACTCTCGGACAGCCCTGTACCCCTCCCATGGAACACATAGTGATTTCCCCTAATGGTGTCGAAAAAATGCTCCAAGGTCTCAATCCATCTAAAGCATCTGGTCCAGACCAAATACCTCCTTGCTTCCTCAAAATGACAGCCACCGAAATAGCACCTGTGTTAACCAATATTTTCCAACACTCTTTAGACACAGGAGAAATTCCCAAAGACTGGAGGGATGCAAATATATGTGCCATTTTTAAAAAGGGAGATAGAGCGGTCCCCGGCAACTACCGACCTGTGTCACTGACCTGTATATCCTGCAAACTACTTGAACACATTATCCATAGTCATGTCATGAAACACTTAGAAAGTTTCAACATATTGACTGACTACCAACATGGATTCAGAGCAAAGCGATCCACAGAAACACAGCTTATATTGACAGCTCACGACATAGCTGGCGCACTGAACAGTAAAAAACAGGTAGATCTAGCAATTCTTGATTTTACTAAAGCTTTCGATAAAGTCCCACATAGCAGACTCATCACAAAACTAGAGCACTACGGAATTCAAGGCACCACACTAAATTGGTTGAAGGCTTTCTTGACCAATAGGGAACAGACGGTAGTGGTAGAAGGCAAGGCCTCAGCTCCAGTTAGAGTTGCGTCAGGCGTACCACAGGGAACCGTTCTGGGACCGTTACTCTTCCTCCTGTACATAAATGACTTACCAGACCAGCTTGATTCAAATGTGAGGTTATTTGCCGATGACTGCCTGTTATATATAGAGTTGTCCACACAGAGTGATTCACAGCTTTTGCAAGAAGATTTGAACACACTCAAAGAATGGCAAACCAAATGGCTCATGCAGTTTAATCCGGAAAAATGTTACATCATGCACATAACAAACAAACGAAACCCAATTGTAACCACCTACCAGTTCTGTGGACAGGCTCTAGCAACAGCAAAGAGCCACCCGTACCTAGGCGTTACATTAACAACGGGGCTAAAGTGGAATACCCATATCAACAAAGTAACAACTAAGGCTAAACAGACATTGGGAGTGATCAAACGTAATTTGTGGGCATGCCCAGCAAAGGTAAAATCACTTGCATACATGTCTCTAGTAAGACCTAACCTTGAATATGCTGCAACAGTTTGTGATCCATGCACAAAGAAGGACATAGATAAACTGGAGAGGGTGCAGAACCAAGCTGCCAGATTCTGCACGAACAACTATAAAAGCGGCGCTAGTGTAACAAAAATGAAAGCAGATCTGCAATGGACGTCACTTGAGGACAGGAGAACAATGTCCAGACTTTGCATGATGTACAAGATGACCAATAAACTTGTGGACGTACCGACTAATAAGTATCTAATGTCAGCTCAGAAGAGGACCAGAAATAGTCATGCTTTTAAGTACCAGAGTTATCAGCCAAGGATTGATGTGTTCAAAAATTCGTATTTCCCGAGAACCATAGTAGAATGGAACTCGTTGTCATCAAGTACTGTGGGAGCTTCCTCACTAAGTAGCTTTAAAGAACGGTTGCAGTCAGATATGCAAAGACTAGGTGTAACAGACCGTTCGGTGTAATATGACCAGCTGCTGCCGCACCGCGTGCCTGCGAAGCTGGTGTGTTACACCTAATGGCAGTTATACCGGCTATATAGATACAGATACAGACAGATACAGATCTACTTGACTTGACTGAATGCAATATCTACAGGTTGGAGTGTGGAAAAAAATATAACATAATCTCTCATTTTGAGGAAGTTCTACAAGGACCACAAGAATCTTGTCCATGTGTAAGCTCATCAAAAATCAAAGATGGAAGCTGAATGGGGGGAGGAGAACTGGCCAAAACAAACTCACAAAATCCAGTTATTCAACATTTATCTGTTCAACATTCCGGAAGTTACATGTACTTAAACCTTGCACATGTGTTATATGATTCCTTAATAAATCATGTTTCATGTTCATGGTTGAATCTTCAAACAGTAACCAAACCCACCTCTAGTGATGTCCCCATGACCAGTACCAGATCACACAGAGGGAAGTCCTTCAGGTAGTAGTAAAATCTTCTCGGTAGGTCTTCTCCAAAAAATACTATGTCTGGTTTTATCTTACCCTGGAGAACACGGGACAGAAAATCATAAACGTCATGTTGGGGTGTCTTTCCTTTAGAATGCTATCATTTGGAGGGCAAGATTTAACAACAGACATCAAATTAGCACAGCCATAAGACCATATAACTGGTGAAAAATGTTTTCTTGAAAATGCTTAAATGTGTATGTATACTGTAAATGCATTTAAGTTTGCGTGGTTTTTATTTTACGGTAGGGAGGAAATGGAGTGTTCATGACTTCATGGTGGTTTTAAGTTCCCGTTTGAAACAATAGTAGTGCTACAGTCATAGGTGGGCAAAAGTTTTGTGGTTGTTTTAAGTTCGTGTTGAAAGTTCACCGCAAAAGCCGCAAGCATAAAACCACCGCGAACATTTCTGCATTTACAGTAATTTGTAGCTTTTGAAGTCAATTGCATTGATCAAAGTATGTCATCACCAAGAAAAACAATAGAGCAATCTACACAATGTATACTTTATGAATTTGACCATTTTGGAAGAAGAATAGATAAAGCGCCTCACCTTGCACCATTTACTATTTGTACACTTTGGCGTTTCCCCCTTCATTATGGCAGCCTGCAACACAAACAAAAATGCTTTCTCTAATATCTTAATTGTTCAAAAAACAAATTATCTTAAGATTTCTTTATACTTTGCTAATTCAAACCATATTACCTCCTTGTTCAAACAGGCACTTGTAAGGCTAATAGTAATAATGCAAGTTACAATCACAAGCACGGTTTTAAATTTAACTAAACATATCTGGTTGGAAATCATCTGACAATGAAGAAACAAGTTATGTATCATAACTTTGCAAGGCATTGTTTGTTTGCTTGTTTGTTGTGTGTTCCTACCTTGATGTGTTTCCCTGAATATCTAGCATTGCACCTGACACAGGAGGCGGTGGCGAACGTGCCGTGGGCCTCCACAAGTTTGGACTCCGGGATTCCTGACACTGTAACACACGAAACATGAATCATTGTTTTAACTTAGTGACTGTTTCATATACAGTCAAACCTGCCTATAGCGGTCACTCAAGGGACTGGCCAAAATCGACCGCTATGCACAGGTGGCCGCTCTATAGAAACGGTTGATTTTGACCACGAGCAATAAGTGCCACACTGAGAAACATTTATACACATACTATACATGTACAGTGTACAGTCAAACTTGGTCTACCGACCACTTCCACAAGACGACAAAACGACTGCTTTCGGTCGGTCCCGATTTTTCCACAAGCATATTCAAGTCGATCCATCGATTCGCCCCCAAACCGGAGTACATGCGACAAAAATGTTGCCGAAGAAAACCGTGTCAATTTCAATTGCGCGGTGACATCATTTATTGGCAAAAAATTGCGGAATATCACGGTAAGATCAGCCTGTTTGGGTTGGATTCGGCGGGGGGAAAACAAAATGGCGCCTGAGGTCATAGGGTCATTGGGATAGTCTACTGTAATGTAGGTGTAGGGTATGATTTTATTTTATTCTACATTAAATAGTACAATATGTAAACTTATTTCGTCAATGAAGTTCTTTGAATAAAGAGAACACATAAATAAAGAATTGTTGACTTTGTAACCTTTTTTTAAAGGATAAAAGTCGTCTGTATTATTTTTAACAAACTGCTCGTCCATGCCACTACTAGTGAAGTAACCCAAGTAAACAAAGCATCGCCAACATGTTCCGCGCGCAAGAGGCTCTCTTTGTCTGCAAATTTCTGGCGTCTTAGCGGTTTTGGAAATTCAAAACCCTCACCAGGGGCAAAATAAAACCATAGACAACATTTTCATGGGTAACACTGCTATAAAAAAAGTATAATGACAATATTTTTCTGCCGAAATTTGAAAGAAATCTTGCGGCGACCATGCGCCGTGACCGTTATCGGCAGTGTTTCCAGACCCGCGGGACCGAAAACCGTGTGGCCGCTACCGCGTCGGACAGTGACCGCTATAGACGAATTCTTAATGCTTACGTCAATGGGAAAAATCCAAGGGACCGACAAAAAGTGACCACTATGGGCAGGTGGCCGCTATGCAAAGGTGACCGCTAATACAGGTTTGACTGTAGTCTTTTCCTTAAAGGGCATAAGACACCGATAACATTAACATTAAGAATTTCCTGAAATTACATAAATTAATACTAATTGTTTAATACCATAGAAATTTTCACAAAATATTCACACTTCGGAGGTAATTTAACATCGCACCATCAAAGCTTCATACCTCCAGCTTTTGATTCTTCCCACCAGGTAATTACATTAATTTGTGAATTGCCCAGTCATGACGTCACTTTGGTGTCTTATGCCCTTTAACATTTCAAACTAGAAAAAGCTCTCAGAGAGAACAAACTTAAATTAGCTAATGTCATGAATTGAATTTTCTTTATGCTTCTAATCCCTAGTTTGAAAGGAAGTTACAATTTGATAAGAAGCTGCTAAAGCAGTGCCCTACAGTCTTGAAACGTAAAAATCTGTCTAAGCATCCTTAAGAATTCCTGGGTTGTATCTTTGCCAAGATCTTTTCAAATGATGAATCACCATTCACTAAGCCAAAGGTCAACCCTAAAATGAATTAGAAAATTCCATTTATGATTGTTTTAGTCATCCTACTTTAGCCAAACCAATAAACAAGTTCTGGTGAAACTACAACTTCTTGGCAGTGCTAAAGCCGGCGACACAATTCATGCGTGCATTGGCAGACTTTGTAGATCGCCCGAAGCTCACCGAATTTCAAATCGCCCAAGCGTCGACCGTATTTTCCAATTAAAATCTCGGGCGACGTCCGTCGAACACTAAAAATTAAAAAATCCCCCATGAGATGGTACCATCTCTTGGACAGGGACAAAGTCAGTATCAACTAACCTGGTAAAAGGCCAATATCTGGATCAACTTTTATTTCTAAAAATCGCCCGAAGCCCGTGTAATTGACAGGACGTCGGCCGTACTTCGGCCGAAAATGTACATTTCAAGCTCGCCAACACGTTGGCTGAGCTGAATTTGTTATTTGTGACGGGGGCTTTAGGAAAGATCCACCATGGATAGAACCTGACTTACTCCTCTCCAGCCCGTCTATGTTCTGTGTGTACATCCTCAGCAGCAGTCCCTTCTCGTGTAACAGGCGGATGAAGTAGTGCACGTAGTTGGGCCTGTAGGTCCCCGGGTACAGCTCCTTGGCCAGGGTGTAGAAGGGACGGGAGTCCATGTGGAAGTAGTCGATGTCAAATATGGCCTCGGGGTAGGGGATGTTATATTGCTGTAGGTTGTCATAGAGACCAGTACCAGGGGACCTGGGGAGTGCAGAAGTATGGTTAAACAGCTGCTTTACTCATATCTTTAATGGCATACATTTACTGTAAGTTTCAGATTTATCATCATATCATATTTGTATCCATGCCAAAGACAGAGAAAAAAGTGTGGATAGTGTTGTCATTGAATGTAAACTTATCTACAAGTTGTAACATCCAGTTAAATGTATACTGCCAAAGCCAATCTCGGTAATCCATTTGTAGGATGAACTATCACTAGGTATAGGAAAAGTGCACAACATTAAGCACAATCCAGAGAAAATGTCAGTTTAGACTGTTCCAATGGCAGCATATTTCAATGCATGCTAATATACAAAAGGACCTTGAAGCTACCTGACACATAAAAAGAAGTACAGAACCGTGCTTACTATAGCAGCACTCTCTTTGTAATTAATATATAAAATATGCAAGAAACAATTTTCATATCTCAGTTCAACGCATCAAAAAAGCTTTGTAGCTCTAGATTAGTGCTACGTACCTTAACGTAACATCAGGTACAGGTAAAATATGCAAGAAACAATTTTCATATCTCAGTTCAACGCATCAAAAAAGCCTTGTAGCTCTAGATTAGTGCTGTTTACCTAAACGTAACATCAGGTACAGAGGTCTAGGTACAGGTACCACCTCTACCTGAACAATTTGAAAAATTAACATGTGTTCTTCTGAACTTCTTCAATAATGACATAAAGTCAATAAACTGTTTTCAACTTGTCAGTATCTTTATTCAAAGAACATTACTAGGTTTCCTACCGCCAAACTCCCTTGGCCTTGCTATCAAAACTCCCGGCCTGCCTGAATGATCTGTTGCATATTAGTGACGCTGTTCCAAGGTATCACTTTGGTCACGTTTGGTGTTGCATGAGGTCAAGAGATGTAAGCACATACTTGGTGTAAATTTATATCGGTACAGTACCGGTACTTCTTGATCCGGTATTTTGTACCTGTACCGAATCAGTTTTTACAGTACACTACTCTAGATCTAAACCTTTTAGATTACCTTTCAGTATAAACAAGAAGATGAAGGTTTTCTCAGTCTCACCTGAAGTCAGGGATCCCACTAGGTGTGCTGATCCCAGCCCCCGCCATCACAACCACGTTCTTACACTTATTCGCCAGGATGTACCTCGCCACGTCATCAATACCCGCAAAGGTCTTCCCACCACGACTACTGGTGGAGGAAGTGCCGCTACTCTTCCTTGATGATGTTGATATGGCCCTGTATGGGGAAAAAGGGGGCATCAGCGGCTAACCATAGACGTGGCGTCGTGTGGCGTAATGGATAGAACATTAGACTGTCAAACAAGGGAGCCCGAGTTCGAACCCGGGCTGCCCCCAGACATGTCTGAACATGCGCCCTGACGTTGCACGTGCCCTTGGGAAAGGAACTTAACACGACTTTTCTCACTTCACTCAGGTGTAAATGAGTACCTAGCTCATCTGGGGTTAGGGACGTCCCTCGGATAGGACGTTAAATAGAGGTCCCGTGTTTGGGGAGAGCCACACCCCGTGCACATAAAAGAACTCACCACACCTTTCCAAAAAGAGTAGGGGCATGCTCCAGTATGAGTGGTTCAAAACCTACAGTCCTATGACCGCACATGGGTTCGCCCTTAGTAATAGCCTCCGGCTAGTTGGGCAACCCTGTCATGTAAATGCTGAACCAATGAATAAATAAATAAATAAATGAATAAATAAAATATGTAGATATAAGCTGATGTACGTAGCTATACATGTATGTGGGTCAATGATAAGTCTAGGGATGACATAAACTGAAAAATGGCTAATGGCAAAATGAAAATTGCATCCCATTCCCAGATGCCAAACACAACATGCTGCTGCTGTTATCCAATTACTGCCGGGGGATTCAACATACATGTAATTATCATGATGCAAATGAAAAGCCTCTATATAGTTGAATGATACTAAAGAGAGTTACCAAAGTTACAACAGTACAAGTGTGCCCACCTTGCAGACTTCTGCTGTCCAGGAACACTGGTTTTTGTCTCCTTGACTGACAACTTCTGGAAGGAGGCGGCTAAAGACGTCTCAGACTTGCTCTTGGACGGCAGGGCGGCGCCTTTCCTGCCCTTCGCGGACCCGCCATCTTTCTTCCCCGCTGACCCCGGCGGGGTCGCCGACGACCTCAGCTGTCTCGTCTGCGGCCTGCTGGGATTGGAGTTGGACGACTTGGAACGAGGGGCCTTGGTGGCGGCATTGGTGACCCCTAGCAGTGGACACAGGAATTACAGGTTAAACGATAAATCTTTTGGTGACTTAACAATAACACATACATGTACTAGAAGGAAAGAATGTGTACAAGTCATGTATTACAGGTATTCAAGACTAAATGATATGAACATTAAATGTTCAACCTTGCCAAAATGGCTATCATAGCAGGCTGAATGAAATAAAGGTAAAATGAAGGTACTTAAAAAGACCAATGTACTGCAGAAGACCAGTACCCGGATCTGCATTATTCAGTACAATCAAACTGAAATGTTATTTATCAATCCTTAGGTTGTGTTTAGTCAGCAAACGTGTTTGACAGGTGATCTACAGGTGACATGACACACCTGTACACAGAACATGTCTGCCACAAAGGAAATCATCCCAACTTCTGACAGGAACTCATTAAAGATTAACTCAGTGTAACATATGATGACAACTTGTCATTGGTTGTTTGACTGGCAACTGAAACTATTTCAATCATACAGTATTTTTTAGAACTTGCGATCACTTTCAAACTAGACAAAAGCCTTAACATTTTATCTGTGCCTATGGACAGGTGCAAGACAAAAAATGGTTCCAGTCTATACTAGTATCTCTTTAGTTCTTAAAAATATGTACTAGTAATGATTTGAATTTCCTTCTGAGAGTGAACTACAACTTATTTGGTGTTAAGATTTTTTTTTCAGATTTGGATAGAATGTTAGTCTCTACCAGACTAACTACGCCAGCTATAGGGAAAATAGTTGCCAGGGTTTCACTTGCAGGCTCCGATAGGATGGCAGATTGGACCCTCTCACCGTAGCCGACTCCCTTAAGCATACTATTCACCTATTTGAGCAATTTCTACTTCCCAGCCATCCGCGGGGCTGGAAGAGGCTAATAGATTGTACTCATTTTCAGCATGTGTCATATGAGGTCACCCAATGTGTACTAATTCGTTTTGTCAACAAATACTGAAATGGTTACATGCACACTCTACAACTGCGTGGTCCAAAGAATTAAAAAAGTCTGACTTCATAAATCCCAACGAGAAATGCTTTACTATATATATATACTGGTATACGCGAAAACCATGTAATATCTATGTGATCCACCATTAACCCTAGAAGCTACCAATTTTTTACATTTTAGACAGGAAACAACAAACGTTCTGTCTGACATTTGGGCTAATTGGGGGGGGGGGGGGCAACTGTTCTCAAAAGAAACTGCTGTTTATCAAACAAGACCACAGAAGTCTGATACCTACCCTTCTGCTGCCTTATTTCCTGTATCACGAGTCTGACAAAATGGCAGAAACACCTGATGATCAGGACAAACAGCACGAATCTCACCACCTGCACCAAGGTCACTCCGACCTCTTCAAACTTCCCAACATTTGAGAGGCTAGAAAAATTCTCAGCTGGACAAAAATCACCCAATCTTGGCTGTGACATACTTGGTAGGCCACAAACACTAAATCTTTGACCAAGGTTTTCAGAAACATTTTTGTCGGTTTTTCTTATCTGTCCGAAAAAATTTCAGACGTTCCATCGAAGTCTGGTTCGAAACTTGTGTCACGAAAGAACAGGTGTTCTAAATTTTAACTTGCTGAACTTGAGACATGAGTTAGACGACTATGTGAGCGTGAAATTACGACATGAAATGCCAAAAGGTATGTATGATATATATGATTTATAGAACACATCAAAGACACCAGGTTTCAGGACACCGGGGCATATAATCATGGAAGTGAACTAGTAAAAAACGAAAACGTTAATCATGTTCTCTGTGGTTCACTACTTACCTTTGCGAACGGTTGCCATCAAAACGGCCAGCCCCATGGACGTACGGTCTTCAGTGTGGGTACATGGTCATCCCTCGAAATGTTGTAAAACGGTTGTAGCTAGACTCTCCACAACTTGCCACGTACGGAAAACGCAGGCGAACCGGCGCCAACTTTCTGCAACCCTTGCGTGACAAGTGTCCCAACAGACCGCCGATTTCACCACCAAATTGAAAAGGAATTCTCCCCCCAAAGACAGATACTTGCACGCACAGACAATATGGCTGTATGTAATATGACGAGTAATATTGAACGATAAACAATAGGGGTTACCACATGGGCGCTGACATGGAACAAATGTTCGGGAATCGATCCTGACAACTTTTGTTGTTTGGGACTGTTTGGGCCGGACCGGAAACGGAAGTGTTAAGGTTTTGCGCGCTTCATGCATTGTGGGACATCTAGCGGGCTATACCATTCACGGGGTGTTTTATATTCATTGAAAGTATTTTACTTGAATCAAATTTGTGGTATATACCCATATATACACAAAATACAGCAAATAGCAAAGGTCATATTCAAAACCATTGGTACGATTTACCTGAAGTATAAACAGAACACGTATGGTGGGAACATAAGAACAAGAATGACGTCACCATCATGACCCCATTGTGACCTCATCAGCTGGTGTTGTCATGTGGCAACAGTTGATGTAACAGCACGAAGGCTGCTTTTCTGTCGTTTCAATCTTTCTGCTCAGCGTATTTTGGGACAAGTGTGTACGCGGAGGTCTAAAATGATCCACCCAATGGTACTGATGACCACCTCCCTCACTATATGTGGGTGGGTCATGTCGTGGTTGGAGCACTGCCACAAAAGCAAGAGGAAAACCTTCCTACAACGAGACCCAGCCGATACTAGGATCACTGTTGTGGACACAGAGGCGAGCTGTGAGGACGTGTGCGGCAAGTTGGTGAGCGGAGCAGCGTTAGGGGACCTTCAAGTCCTCGGGTTTGACTGTGAATGGGTGACCAGAGGCGGAAAAACACGCCCGGTATCGCTGCTTCAGCTCGCTTCGCTAGCGGGAGAGTGTGGCCTCTTCCGGGTTTGTCGTCTCAAAGACGGGACCATCCCTCGGTGTGTGAGGGACTTGCTTGCCGATAAAAACGTGTTGAAAGTCGGAGTAGCCTGTTGGGAAGACAGCCGACGGCTGGAGAGAGATTACGGGGTTTCCGTGAGAGGTTGTGTGGATCTCAGACATCTGGCGATCAGACATAAATCTCTCCAGTGCGGAAACCTTGGTCTTCAGGCTCTCGCCGAACAAGTACTCGGACTTAAGCTGGACAAGAGTCGAGCCGTCAGGTGCAGCGATTGGGAAGCACCGGATTTGAGCGAGAACCAAGTCAAGTACGCGGCCAACGATGCACTTGTGTCTGTAGACATTTTCACCACATTTCTAAAGTGGAAATTGCAACAGAATGCCTCCAATGACCCGTCTGAGAAAAACCTGCGAACAGCCGTGAAGGCGATGTGCCAGGGTCTGGTGGACGTCCCCTTCTCTGACAAAGGAGGAAGAAAGAGAACTACTCGAAGTAAAGCACGTACCCTACAACATGTTGACAATGAGGAGATAGGTTTCTCACAAACTCATGATGAGAATGAGAGAGGAGAGATACATGGACAACAAAACCACGGGAAGGGTCCAACCACCAGGAAAGTGAAGGGGTACACGGTGCGCCGGTCCCCTTTCTACCACAACTGCCAGCTGCGCGCGCCGGACGGGACGCTCCTCAGCACCATAGACCGCAAGAAGGTCCAGTGGTATCTCCAGAGGGGGCTAGGCGAGCTGATCAGCGAGGACCCGCTGACCGTCCAGCTGAAGTTCGAGCCCTCCGGCCGGCCGTCCAGCCAGGATGACCAGTACTACTTGTCCGTGAAGGAGAACGTGTGCTGCGTGTGCGGCCGGAGCGAGTCGTACATCAGGAAGAACGTGGTGCCGCACGACTACCGGAGACACTTCCCGCGGGAGATGAAGGATCACCTGTCGCACGACGTCCTCCTCCTCTGCACCGTCTGTCACCAGCAGACCGGTTACCATGACAACAGGCTGCGCAACGAGATCGTCAGGGAGTTCAACGCGCCCCTGGGATCAGAAGACAACGCCAAGTTCCTGGAAGACCCTGCTCGAAGGAAGGCACGGACGGCGGCTAAAGCTCTACTTCGCGACGACAACAAGATACCGGCTGAACGAAAAACGGAGCTGGAAACTCAAGTGAAAGAATACTACAACACGGAGGAACTAACCAAAGCTATGCTCGCGGAAGCCGCCAGCCTAGAAACTCGGATAGAGAACGAGAATTTCGTCCCCCACGCGGAGAAGGTTGTCCGGTTGCTCCTGGAGCGGGATAATGGACTGATATCGTTTGAGAAGCGCTGGCGTCAACATTTCCTGGACAGCATGCAGCCGCGGTTTCTCCCGCCCCTCTGGTCCGTGGATCACAACCACGGCAAACTGGGGAGGAATGGGGTGGTCCGGCAGGACAGCCAGGCGGGCGGGGACCAAGTTCAAGGGCTGGATAAGAACAATTTACAACAGGTTCCTCCTTAAATGGGGAGTCATTATGACGTCATCTCAAATGCTCGGGTCACGTAATGTTATGTAACCTCCATTAACATTAATCTGCCAGGTTACATAAATCCGCCACTTTGAAAAACAGTGGGTGTGAGAGATCTCTAGTGCAAAACTCCCAGGTATGCACAGTTTAGATACACAGGAGTGCATTATACTGGGGGACGTTGGGTTGGAGATCTGTTTGGACGTATCTTTTCAGGGTGACGGAATTATGTACCCTGGTGGAATTACGTTAGTAGATGTGGAAGTGTATTTGGAATATAAACGCTCAGTCAGTTGTACAATCATGTGATATTTTGAAATGAAGAGAGAAAGAAAGAGATACTGCTGCTAGTGTAATATTTGTCAGGTCGACGGATTGTGCAATTTCTCTTTGGTCACTACAGCCAGTGACTGTGTTTCCTGTTACCTTTATAGACAAAGCAAGCTTGCAAGAGACAGGATCAGAATTTGTTTTTGTAACTGGGGCATGCATGCGTTCGATTGTATGTGTATAATATATAATAAAGTGTACGCCTGAAGCATGGTAAATAATAGTCACAGAAAACCACAAGTGTACACAATATGTCAGCCTTGTAGTAGGGTTTTTATTTCACACAACATTCCAATTCCCTCAGTCTAGAAGCATATTGAAATATTAACTAGACAACATTCTGTAAGAGCCGTGCAAGCTGGTAACATTGCATCTTCATGAAATACTCCTATAGACCTGTACATTGTGTTCTCTGCACACAGCTTTGAAGTACAAAGACACATATATGTATGGTGACTGGTAACGAGCAATTAAATCTAATCGACATGAACTGCATGCACAGGTCCGATTGAAGTGTGATTTTGATCTGCGTATCTGGAATGGTTCTCCATCATGACCTCAGGGTGGGATTTTCTTCATGTTTGAAGACATTGTATATAATGTCTGGAAGATATGCCATCCTAGTTACGCACAGGTCTGTCCAAAGAAACCAAAAGGCATTATCTTTAGAAGGATGGTGAGGACATTTCAAATTCGAATAGTAACTTCTACTTCAGAAGTCTACTATATGTATTACTTTTGATAAATGCACAGTAAGTATACATTGCAGTTAAGAAAATTGTAGCAAGCTCAGACATGAACTGTTGACATACGCCACGGATGCATTAAGCGTCTTGATCATCTCTTTGCGACTTTCTGCGGGGTAGTTCTTCCTCTCCTGAAGAGGCAGATCTCTCATTTTGTACTTGCCCCTGGTAGCCTTATTTATCTTGGCACGCCACACAGCGAGTACGATCAGAGCTGCAGCGACGACGACTGCCCCCACAGACAGCAGCGCGATGTACTCAGGCTGCTCGTACCAGCAGGACCCTTGTTGGTCAGTGACTGTGGGAGAGAGTGACAAATGTAAAAGAATGCTGAGAATACACTTTCTTTACTGCAAGTGAAACAAAAAAAGTTATTGATATGATAGTACATAAAGCACAAAAACAAGTAAATATTTAAGCTACTTAAATCTCAAAAACTACTCTAAAACTACAAGCGCCTGGGGGCTCGGAGAGACTCCTCTCAAAATGAATGTAATGTGAAAAAAAATCTCAAATCTCATAATGGCATTGCTGACCAGCACATTCAGGAATCAGCACAGCTTGAAAGCTTAACACCGCTAGAAAAGAGAAATAAATGGGAGAATTGAAGTTATGTAGGCAACTACAAAATATACAGTATCAACAGAAAGATTCTACAGAAAAATGTAATGATGAAATCCACTCACCACTATAGATATGCTGGTAGTCAGCATTGGCACCAGCAAACATCTTCTGGAACAGCTCTGTTGGCCGGTAGTAGTGGAACTGGGCCTCTCCGTTCTCATCCATCCTGTCTTCACCTTTGAAGCGGGCCGCCACAGCCTACTTGAATGCACCAAATTGCCCTAATCAAGCGTTTAGTCACGGTACAGGAGCGCCGAGTAGTGATTCGTGGGAAAACAGCAGTCTTGAAAGCTCAAGCTATTTATCCCATTTTTTATTCCAAAAAAGTATTTCAATCGAAAACCGTGATAACTACTTTTACACGTGATAACGTCTGTCACAAATGCATCCCATTATTTCACTAGTAAGACAATTTGTGAAGCCTTTACTAGTAAAAAATGGGATAGCATCCCCTTATCCCATTATATAATTTACTATAAGAGATATGTAACTCTTACTAGTGTATTGTTGGGATAGCACTCCCTTATCCCATTAATTTACTATTATGAGAGATATATAACTCTTACTAGTGTATTGTTGGGATAGCACCCCCTTATCCCATAAACTTACTATACAAGAAAATACCTTACTAGTATATTGTTGGGATAGCACCCTCTTATCCCATTGATTTACTATAAGAGTCGTGTAAAATACCTTACCAGTGTATTGTTGGGATAGCACCCCCTTATCCCATTAATTTGATATACAAGAAAGAACCTTACTAGTATATTGTTATCTCCATGAAAAATGGAGATATAGTTTTGGGTGTGTCTGTCTGTTCGTCTGTCTGTCTGTTTGTGTTTCCGCACTACTCTAGTCAGCATAACTCAAGAGCCTCTTGATGGATTACAATGATATTTGGTATGTGGGCGAGTGTTATGAAGCCGACATTCAAGGTCGATTTGGGGCCCCCTGGTCTTGAAACTGTCGAAAGTTTCAAGCTTGCAGTACCGTCACGGATCACTAGCCGGCACTTCCGTACGATGATTAAACGCTTGCTGGGGAATCGACGATTTACGCCAAATAAAACAAGGTTTTAACCATCAACAGTATATCTGGGATCCGCGCAGACCACAGCACTATATATATATTCTGTGATGTTTTCTATTCTAGTTGAAGACTTTTGTGTAAATGTTTAAGTAATTGTCACCTGCAAATGTTAACACCCCATAGGCTGCAGATAATTTCGTTCAATGTATTGACGAAATTTTATAACTTCTTTTCATTTGGGTTCCGCACGGACCCCAGTCACTATTTCGATCATGTTGATAAAGGTAAGAAAAAAGCTTTGTATTATTACAGCCAAAACTGAACCTCAAGCGTTTAGTCACGGTACAGGAGCGCCGACTAGTGATTCGTGGCGAAACAGCAGTCTTCGAACTGTTGAAAGTTTCAATCTTGCAGTACCGACACGGATCACTAGCCGGCACTTCAATACCATGATTAAACGTTTGCTGGGTAATCGACAATTGACGCCAAAAGAAACAAGGTTCAACCCTCGACAGTATAAATGGGTCCGTGCCGATCCCAGCACTATATAATCTGTGATAATTTCTATTCTGTTGAAGGGTTTTGTTTGATTTCTAAAGTAATTATCATCTGCTAGTGTTAACAGCCCCTAGGCTAAAGCTAACGATTTTTTTTTTCATTAAATGTATTCATGGAATTTTACTACTTCTTTTCATTTGGGTTCCGCATGGACCCCAGTCGCTCTTTCAATCAAATTGACAAAGCTTCGAAAAAAGCTTTGTATGATTACAGCCAAAACTGAACCTCGAGCGTTTAGTCACGGTACAGGAGGGCCGACTTGTGATTCGTGGCGAAACAGTACTCTCCAAGCAGAGGAGTGGGTCCGGCAGGTTTTGGACGTGTTTTTAGGCGTTTTTGTCGGGCTTTCTACTTTGTCATTTTTTTGTCTAGCCACTGTCGAAAGTTTCAAGCTTGCAGTACCGACACGGATCACTAGCCGGCACTTCAATACCATGATTAAACGTTTGCTGGGTAATCGACAATTGACGCCAAAAGAAACAAGGTTCAACCCTCGACAGTATAAATGGGGTCCGCGCGGACCCAAGCACTATATAATCTGTGATATTTCCTATTCTGTTGAAGGGTTTTGTCTGATTTTTAAACATCAAGCCAAACATCAAGTTTGTGCTAAAATGCGGCACGTGCATGTTTGAGCTTGTGAAAAAAAGGTGGACCTGTTCAAGTCTTTTTTTAAATAACATCACCCGATTCCTCCGTCGATCTGGAAACATTTCAAGAATTGCATCACCTTGGGATATTTTTTTGTCACCTGAATGAGTGTTTTTTCAGTCACTTGAATACACATAGCATATGAGAGAAATCCTGAATTTTGTAAATGGGAAGAATCGAATTGTGTATCACACGCGTGCCTGTGCAGATCAGACATACCGGTACAGCAACAAAAAGTCTTGTATCAGAACCTTTATTCCACACAACATTTCAAATATTTAAGCTTGAAAGCAAATGAAGCTGCAAACAATTATTTCTAAAATCCGGCTGGCAAGTGACTAAATGTGCATGACAACATTCTTGTGCAATGTGTTCTCAGTCCAAACCTTTGAAATATAAGTATACGTGTGACTATCAGAGCTAGTGACAAAGTTCAAGTCTACGAATTGTCAAACCACTCTATGAATCATGTGAAAGTAATTGTTTTTGTATTGTGAAGGGTTTCAACTGGTGTAGAATAATGAATGAAAACCAGGAGGACTCTCCGATATATGATATATGTAAGGAATAGCAGAAAGAGGTTCTTCGATGGAAAGTGTCATACACACACAAGTGGCATGCACCGAGTACATTTCTCAGAAAGCTAGAGGAGTCCTCAACGTATACGTACACACAAATTTCAATATGCGCTCCATTACAATTACAGCCAAAACTAATCATCAAGCGTTTAGTCACGGTACAGTATCGCCGACTAGTGATTCGTGGCGAAACAGCAGACTTGGAACTGTCGAAAGATTTAAGCTTACAGTACCGTCACGGATCACTAGCCGGCACTTCAGTACCATGATTAATCGCTTGCTTGGGAATCGACAATTGACGCACAATAAAACCAGATCTTAACCCTTAACAGTATATCTTGGGTCCGCGTGGACCCCAGCAATATATATACTGTAATATTTTCTACTCTGTTGAAGGCTTTTGTCTGATTTTAAAAGTAATTGTCACCTGCAAAATATTTAATGTTAACACCCCTAGGTCTGTAACCTCGAATGAGGGGGTGGAAATTGGGTAGTCGCTAAAGGGAGGATCACCAGTCTGGCCTTGATAGGCTCTGCTAGCCATAGGCAGTGTGACGTTAAAAACATGTGCACGAGTACCCAATGTGAAGCCTCGAAAACGGACGGATGGAAAGAAAGCTGACCCAGGAAAGCATAATGGACTAAGAATTGGAACACTGAATATTGGCACCTATAAAAACAAAGAAGAAGAAATCCTACAAATCATGAAAAGAAGAAGGCTAGATATCTTAGGTCTAGGTGAGACGCGACTTAGAGGAGAGATTGCTGGAAAAGATATAGGAGATGGCTTCACCCTCATTTCAGGAGGTATAAAAGAAGGAAGATTACAAGCAGGGGTGGCCATCATTGTAGGACCGCGGTTGAAAGACAGTATCCAGAACATTAGTATAACAAACGAGAGAATTGTGACTGTACAGATAAAAGTAAAAGACAGTGTCTATGGCATTACACAAATTTATGCCCCACAGCAAGGTCGATCAGAAGAAGAAAAAGACACCTTTTATGACAAATTTGAGGCGGCCATTACTCAGCTACCTTCCATGACAGCACATATTGTGATTGGAGACTTTAATGGAAGAGTAGGGAGAAATAGGACCGGGATAGAAAGCACTCTCGGCCCTTTTGCAGAAGAAAATCAGAATGAAGAAGGAGAAAGACTCATTGATTTCTGTCTGAGGAATAGTCTCGCGGTCATGAACGGGTTCTTCCAACATCAGTATAGTCACACAATGACACGATATCGTTGGAACAAAAACATTGGACAATATGACCATGTATCTATAATAGACTATGTACTATCATCAGACAAACGTATTATAAACGTATGATAAAGAATCTCCGGACTCAGATCACCGACTCCTAATCACTGATATCGACACTAAGAAGCCAAAGAAAAACAATCCCAACAACCAAGAAAATCAAGGTTGACAACTTGAAAAATCCAGAGTTGCAAACAGCATATCACAACAAATGTGAAAAGATAGTCCTACCAGAAACAGATGACCTGGACCAATGCCGGAAAGAAGTACAAGACAAAATTTTCAAAACTGCGGCCGATACACTTGGAATTCAAAAAACAGGGGGAACCAGAAAAAGGCGAACCCCTTGGTGGAATGATGCAGTCAAAGAAAGCATCAAACAGAAAAACCAGGCGTATAGGAAATGGCTGAAAGTAAAGAACCAAGAGACTAGACTACAGTATGTCAAACAGCGAAATACGACCAACAAGGTCATAAGACAAGCAAAGAGAGACAGCTGGGAATCTCTAGCAAAAGAACTGAATGAATATAATAAAAACTCTAAGAAAAGAGTATACAAACTGGCAAAATCTATGAGAAAACCACAGGAAACCAGAAATGTATTCAAAGACAAAACGGGAAATTTGACATCTGACCCAGATAAGATCGCAGAGACATGGACTTATCACTTCCAAACCCTGCTAAATGTAGAGCACCCAAACTTGAACTTCAGTGATGACAATGAAGAAGATATTTGTGAAAATGCAGATGATGACATTGTGCGCAGGCGCGGAGGTAAGCGGCAGCAAACACGAGAGCTCCCGAGAAATTTCTCTTTTTCACGTATCTAAGTACCAATTTCCTTGACTTTTTCATTTTGACTTAGGGCATAAGTCATACGTAAACGTATTGTGAAGCTGTGATATTGGTAAATGCTGGCTTATTTAGATTTTGAACCAATTTCCTGACTGTTTTGTAACCGACACGTAAATGTGGGGAGGGCGACGACTCTAAAGTAGGGAGGGCAACTTTAGGTACGAATTCCATTTGAAGACGTATCATTATTATATGGTCTGCCAGGGAACTTGGACAACTTATATATCACGTACAGATAGTTGTTATCAATTTTTTGCACCTATATTTGTGGATTCTGAATGAATTCAAACATGTCGGCGGCGCGTCCCGGCCAACTGTAGTCATTTGCATATGAATCTGATGCAGAGTGGGGAGGGCGAGTGAGTGATTACATGTTTTGTAGGACGATATTTGTACCGAATTACATCTACTCTGATAGCTTACCTACTTAATTGGATTTCATACGTTGTTTGTTCTGATTTTGTGGTGTAAACTTGTGTGGTAGAAAACTGCTTGGTGGAAACTGCGTGCCAGCGGCCGCGGTATACGGTAGATTCTGTGTAGTGTAACCCGGTGTGGTGTAAACCTGTGTGGTGTAAATCTGTGTACTGTAAACCTGTGTGGTGGTATAGCCAGTGTGGCGGATACCTGTGTGGTGTAGCCTGTGTGGCGGAAACCTGCGTGGTGGAAATCTGTGTATTGTAAACCGGTGGTGGTACAGCCAGTGAGGCGGAGACCTGTGTAAAGTAAACAGGTGGTGATACAGCCAGTGAGGCGGATACCTGTGTAAAGTAAACAGGTGGTGATACAGCCAGTGTGGCGGAGACCTGTGTAAAGTAAACAGGTGGTGGTACAGCCAGTGTGGCGGAGACCTGTGTAAAGTAAACAGGTGGTGGTACAGCCAGTGTGGCGGATACCTGTGTAAAGTAAACAGGTGGTGATACAGCCAGTGAGGCGGAGACCTGTGTAAAGTAAACAGGTGGTGGTACAGCCAGTGTGGCGGATACCTGTGTAAAGTAAACAGGTGGTGGTACAGCCAGTGAGGCGGTAACCTGTGTAAAGTAAACAGGTGGTGGTACAGCCAGTGTGGCGGATACCTGTGTAAAGTAAACAGGTGGTGGTACAGCCAGTGTGGCGGGAACCTGTGTAGTGTAAACCTGTTGTGTTGGTTCAGCCAGTGTGGCGGAAATCAGTGTGGTGTAAACCTGTGGTGTTGGTACAACCTGTGTGGTGTAAACCTGTTGTGTTGGTACAGCTAGTGTGGTAGAAACCTGTGTGGCATACGTCTGTGTGGGTGATAATTTTTCAATAACAAAATGGAACTCCATTACACTTGCATTTTCCTGGCCCTTTGTCTGATGCTTGGCAAGGCTCAGCCAGGAGCACAGCCAATAGACAAACACGAGATAAAGGACGTACATGTCACATGCGACTTCAGAACTGACTGCACCTCTGACTGGGCTACGTTTGCCTTTATGATTAAGCACAGTGGGGTGAATGGGACTCATTTCGGTCACAAGAAAATAATGATGCACAATGATAGTACAAAGTTATCATTGATTATGATTTTGCTTCTAAGTGGAGATGTCGAGATAAATCCTGGGCCTAGACCGCCAAAGTTTCCCTGCGGGAGCTGTAACAAAGCTGTACAACATACCCATACTGCAATTTGTTGTGACGGCTGCGATAAATGGTATCATAAAGACTGCATTGAGCTATGTTCTCAGGTGTATACTGCATTAGAAACACACCAATCATACTCGTGGATTTGCTGTGACTGTGGCATACCAAACTTTGCATCAGCTATGTTTGACATAACTGATGATACTTTTCATTCAGTAAACTCATTTGATACACTGAGCTCTAGTGCAAGCTTGACAGGTGACTCCCCGGTTGCTACATCCACTCCACTTAGATCTAAGCAGGGTAACCCCAATATGAGGGGTCGTGGTTTCAAAAAGACCAATGGTAAACTCTTACTGGTAAACTGCCAGAGTATTCGAAACAGAAAAGCCGAACTGGCGACTGTAATTGACACGTACAAACCAGATATAATAGCAGGCACAGAGTCATGGCTCAATCAAGACATAGCAAGCAGTGAGATATTCCCTGACAACTACATAGCTCACCGTAAAGATAGACAGACTGGCCCTGGAGGTGGTGTATTCCAGGTTAACAGGGATGATTTGATTGTCACACACAGGCCAGATCTAGACACAGACTGAGATCATTTGGACACAGACTCAACTAGCAGGAAAGAAACCACTAATGATTGGTACATACTATAGACCTCCATCGGACCAGGGCAATAGCCTGGATGAACTGGACAAGTCCATAAGTAAGATGGGACCTAAAATTAACTCTGACAACGTGATCATCCTTGGAGACTTTAACACACCTGGTATAAATTGGGATGCTAGCACTACAGATAACACTCAGAGCAATTCAGGACAGGCACAGAAGCTACTGCACTTAGTGGATAACCATGGGTTATTCCAAACAGTTCAAGAGCCCACTAGGAATGGTAATCTTTTGGACCTGGTCTTAGTTAATAACCCAAACATAATCGAAAAGACCACAGTAGTTCCTAGAATAAGTGACCACGACATGGTATTGGTGGATGTCAACCTTGCACCCAAACAAAACAGGAAACCCAAGAGAAAAGTGTACATTCGAACTAAAGCTGATGAACCGGCCATCAAGAGTGACCTAAGTGATTATGCAACGAACTTTAACAAACGAACCGAGGATATGTCCGTGACACAGAAGTGGGATGATTTTAAAGACAAAATAAAGCACACGATGAACTTGCACATCCCTAGTAAAACAACATCAAGCAGATACAACCTGCCTTGGTTCAACAGAAACCTAAGAAGGCATTGTCGTAAGAAACAACGTCTTTACAACAAAGCTAAGAGAACAGGGCGAGAGGAAGACACGAACAAATACAAGAGAGTTAAGAAGGGCGTACAGAAAAGCATAAGAGCAGCACATTCAAAATATGTGGCAGACATACTGGGGGAAGCCATAATTGACAAACCCAAAACATTCTGGTCATACATAAAAGGCCTAAGAAGAGACCTTGTCGGCGTAGCCCCTCTAAAGATTGGTAATTCCATTGTCAGTGATAGCGAGAAAAAAGCAGAGGCACTCAGTTCACAGTTTAAAAGTGTGTTCACAGAGGAAGACACAACAAACATGCCAACTCTCGGACAGCCCTGTACCCCTCCCATGGAACACATAGTGATTTCCCCTAATGGTGTCGAAAAAATGCTCCAAGGTCTCAATCCATCTAAAGCATCTGGTCCAGACCAAATACCTCCTTGGTTCCTCAAAATGACAGCCACCGAAATAGCACCTGTGTTAACCAATATTTTCCAACACTCGTTAGACACAGGAGAAATTCCCAAAGACTGGAGGGATGCAAATATATGTGCCATTTTTAAAAAGGGAGATAGAGCTGTCCCCGGCAACTACCGACCTGTATCACTGACCTGTATATCCTGCAAACTACTTGAACACATTATCCATAGTCATGTCATGAAACACTTAGAAAGTTTCAACATATTGACTGACTACCAACATGGATTCAGAGCAAAGCGATCCACAGAAACACAGCTTATATTGACAGCTCATGACATAGCTGGCGCACTGAACAGTAAAAAACAGGTAGATCTAGCAATTCTTGATTTTACTAAAGCTTTCGATAAAGTCCCACATAGCAGACTCATCACTAAACTAGAGCACTACGGAATTCAAGGCACCACACTAAATTGGTTGAAGGCTTTCTTGACCAATAGGGAACAGACGGTAGTGGTAGAAGGCAAGGCCTCAGCTCCAGTTAGAGTTGCGTCAGGCGTACCACAGGGAACTGTTCTGCGACCGTTACTCTTCCTCCTGTACATAAATGACTTACCAGACCAGCTTGATTCAAATGTTAGGTTATTTGCCGATGACTGCCTGTTATATATAGAGTTGTCCACACAGAGTGATTCACAGCTTTTGCAAGAAGATTTGAACACACTCGAAGAATGGCAAAGCAGATGGCTAATGCAGTTTAATCCGGAAAAATGTTACATCATGCATATAACAAACAAACGAAACCCAATTGTAACTACCTACCAGTTCTGTGGACAGGCTCTAGCAACAGCAAAGAGCCACCCGTACCTAGGCGTTACATTAACAACGGGCTAAAGTGGAACACCCATATCAACAAAGTAACAACTAAGGCTAAACAGACATTGGGAGTGATCAAACGTAATTTGTGGGCATGCCCAGCAAAGGTAAAATCACTTGCATACACGTCTCTAGTAAGACCAAACCTTGAATATGCTGCAACAGTTTGGGATCCATACACAAAGAAGGATATAGATAAACTCGAGAGGGTGCAGAACCAAGCTGCCAGATTCTGCACGAACAACTATGAAAGGGGCGCCAGTGTAACAAAAATGAAAGCAGACCTGCAATGGATGTCACTTGAGGACAGGAGAACAATGTCCAGACTTTGCATGATGTACAAGATGACTAATAAACTTGTGGACGTACCGACTGATAAGTATCTAATGCCAGCTCAGACACGGCACGAAATCGAATATTTAAGGGAACTTTCCGAATGACGGAAACAAGAATTAAAGGTCGGGAAATATTTCAGCAGAGTTTACGGGGCCGTAAATGCCGCTGAAAGTAAAATTTGAGCTTTCCGCAACCTTTTCGCGTTCGTTAAGATGAATTAAATGAATACAATATCTTTCCATGGACTTGAAGCATCCTTATATATATCGTATAGATGAAACATTATATTACATCAGTAACCGATATATTCTCGAAGCAGTTATATTCTCTCCTGGGGACTAATAGTGTCTCGATTTCTAAAATCTTGGGGAATAGCTGATATACCCGAAACGGTCTTCGATCTTTAAGATACACCCATTTGCAGTTAACACCGATCCCACTTAAGACATTTCTGTTACAGTCTTTTTTTTTTTAAATAACGCACGCGCGCACATTGTACGTCTACTTTGTAGCAAAATTAGACATATAGTCCATACCTATCTTCGTCGGAGTTGATCTTCTTTTATCCGTGTTTATGCTACAGCTTACAAAAAACAGCAGTTATATTCTTAGGTTTATCCCCCCTTTTATGTTTAGGTAGAGATAAGCTGTCTGAAAGCGGGCGTTTTCCCTCGCAGTTATTTCTACCTTTCCGATATCCTTCCGTTACATATACGCTCGGTTTACATAATCCAATCTCATGTTTAGGTAGAGAAAAGCTGCCGGAAAGCGGGCGTTTTTCCACGCAGTTATTTTTACCTTTCCTATATCCTTCCGTTACATGTAGGATCGGTTTACATAGAAGGGGGGGAGACCTCCCCCTTTTATGTTTAGGTAGAGAAAAGCTGTCGAAAAGCGAGCGTTTTCCCTCGCAGTTATTTCTACCTTTCCGATATCCTTCCGTTACCATAAGGCTCGGTTTACATAATCCCCTCTTATGTTCAGGTAGAGAAAAGCTGTCGGAAAGCGAGCGTTTTCCCTCTTATTTATTTCCACCTTTCCGATATCCTTCCGTTACATATAGGACCGGTTTTCATAGAAGGGGGGAGACCTTCCCCCTTCTATGTTTAGGTAGAGAAAAGCTGTCGGAAAGCGGGCGTTTTCTCACGTAGCTATTTTTACCTTTCCGATATCCTTCCGTTACATATAGGCTCAGTTTAAATAACCCACTCTTCTGTTTAGGTAGAGAAAAGTTGTCGGAAAGCGAGCGTTTATCCTCGCCATTATTTTTACCTTTCCGATATCCTTCCGTTACATGTAGGATCGGTTTACATAGAAGGGGGGGAGACCTCCCCCTTTTATGTTTAGGTAGAGAAAAGCTGTCGAAAAGCGAGCGTTTTCCCTCGCAGTTATTTTTACCTTTCCGATATCCTTCCGTTACCATTAAGCTCGGTTTTCATAACCCCCTCTTATGTTAAGGTAGAGAAAAGCTGTCGGAAAGCGGGCGTTTTCCCTCTTATTTATTTCTACCTTTCCCATATCCTTCCGTTACATATAGGATCGTTTTACATAGAAGGGGTGAGACCTCCCCCCTTTTATGTTTAGGTAGAGAAAAGCTGTCGGAAAGCGAGCGTTTTCCCTCTTATTTATTTCCACCTTCCCGATATCCTTCCGTTACGTATAGGATCGGTTTACATAGAAGGGGGGAGACCTTCCCCCTTTTATGTTTAGGTAGAGAAAAGCTGTCAGAAAGCGGGCGTTTTCTCACGTAGCTATTTTTACCTTTCCGATATCCTTCCGTTACATATAGGCTCAGTTTAAATAACCCACTCTTCTGTTTAGGTAGAGAAAATTTGTCGGAAAGCGAGCGTTTATCCTCGCCATTATTTTTACCTTCCCGATATCCTTCCGTTACATATAGGATCGGTTTACATAGAAGGGGGGGGGGGACCTCGCCCTTTTATGTTTAGGTAGAGAAAAGCTGTCGAAAATCGAGCGTTTTCCCTCGCAGTTATTTCTACCTTTCCGATATCCTTCCGTTTCATATAGGATCGGTTTACATAAAAGGGGGGAGACGTCCCCCCTTTTATGTTTAGGTAGAGAAAAGCTGTCAAAAAGCGAGCGTTTTCCCTCGCAGTTATTTCTACTTTCCGATATCCTTCCGTTACATATAGGATCGGTTTACATAGAAGGGGGGAGACCTCCCCCTTTTATGTTTAGGTAGAGAAAAGCTGTCGGAAAGCGAGCGTTTATCCTCGCAGTTATTTCTACCTTTCCGATATCCTTCCGTTTCATATAGGATCGGTTTACATAAAAGGGGGGAGACGTCCCCCCTTTTATGTTAAGGTAGAGAAAAGCTGTCGGAAAGCGAGCGTTTATCCTCGCAGTTATTTCTACCTTTCTGATATCCTTCCGTTACATATAGGATCGGTTTACATAGAAGGGGGGAGACCTCCCCCCTTTTATGTTAAGGTAGAGAAAAGCTGTCGGAAAGCGAGCGTTTATCCTCGCAGTTATTTCTACCTTTCCGATATCCTTCCGTTACATATATAGGATCGGTTTACATAGATGGGGGGAGACCTCCCCCCTTTTATGTTTAGGTAGAGAAAAGCTGTCGGAAAGCGGTCGTTTTCCCCCGCAGTTACTTTTACCTTTCCGATATCCTTCCGTTACATATAGGATCGGTTTACATAACCCACTCTTCTGTTTAGGAAAAGAAAAGCTGACGGAAAGCGAGCGTTTATCCTCGCCGTTATTTCTACCTTTCCGATATTCTTCCGTTACCTTTAGGCTGGGTTTACGGTGCTCCCAGTTTTAGAAAACAACGTGGAACATTGAGCTAACAATTCCCCCGGATTGCTAATCTATAGGTCGGCGGGCATACTGTCTTTGGCCACCGCACAAATTCGCCCAGTCCGCGGATCGAGACAGCGCCGCCGGCACATTTGGCAGATTTGTGTATTTTTGTTCCTTGTTTTGTATCAAAGCTCATCAAATAACGCGTGTTCTCACGCAGTTATCCTTTTTATAATCTACATGTATAAGTAACTTATAGAAAGATCGCCGCTAACAGTATTTTCTATTGTCGCTCACGAGTGTTGTTGTGTTCGGGTCAAAAGCGTAACGCAAGGACGTCTGCTTTTCAACTGCAAATTTATACAGTGTGAAGCCGTAAACAAGCTGGGGCGGTACGTTGAGATGGTAATGAAACATCTCCATATTTACTAGCGGAATGCCATGTGACAGGGCATTACCCAATGACAGACAAGGGTGGCTTTTTCAAACTAACCGTATATCCCAGAGACAGAGATTGTTTACAGCGAAGACAGCTCATGAAGGAAGTTTGAACTCAGTCGTTTTAACCCACGACGGCAAGTTATGGCCACGACGTTGTTCTTACCAACCGGAACCCGGACGGAAAAATGTAAAGCTGGGACAAGGACATCAGTCTGTACAACTTGGTGAAACCAAGGCGGTTTCATAGGATTATACTTCCTAGGTGAAACCAAGGAGATTTTGGTGAAACGGATCCGGAGTAGGATGGAGATGCTGAACGGGGCATGCGGGCACGCGATTCGGGACGGGGAAATCATTACTTTGTTGTATCTCCTAATCTACCCGGTACCAGTGGAGACAACGGTTAAACAACGGCGTGAGTGAAATCGGAACCTTTCTACCTGTCTTGATCGGAACTATTCCTGGCGACTCGCCCAACATTGGGACCGGAATCGTGGACTTGGAAATGGCGCAAAATGGTGAAGGGAGAATTAACCGACAATGTGAGATTCTGATCCCTCGTTGACCGCGTCAAGTACAAGTTAGAATTTAACGACTGATGACGAAACCGCAAGTACCTAGTAAGTGTTATTCAACCCAAAATGATTGTATTATTACTATTCACTCTATTTGGCCAATTTCTACTATTTTCCTAGCGATCCGCGGAGCCTGGTAGAGGCTAATAAGATACTAGCCTGAATGCCAAGAAACCAAGAAATATCTATCGTCAAGAAAGATATTTTAGAGTTTGGGGGTCTGGCATCCAGGCTAATAAGATACGGGAGGGAAGAAAAGTTAGTGTTAGGGGTTACGTTTTGGTGTCGATGTAATAGTTAGCTAGGGTTGGAACTTGGAAGTACATTGTAATAGTCAGTAGTTGGGGTAAAGAATAGCCTGAATAG
Source organism: Branchiostoma lanceolatum (assembly GCF_035083965.1). Classification (NCBI taxonomy): domain Eukaryota; kingdom Metazoa; phylum Chordata; class Leptocardii; order Amphioxiformes; family Branchiostomatidae; genus Branchiostoma; species Branchiostoma lanceolatum. The sequence goes on from NC_089724.1 coordinate 28,813,991, forward strand.
TTTATCAATGTTTGGGATAAGGTGACATTTTTTAAAAATGAAACTGGTAGTCCATATGTAAGAAATCATTTATTCCAGTTTGTATGTGTATATTTGTAAAGGTGGGGAGGGGTCTCGCTATAATGGCGTAACACGTTTTTGTGCAGTATTATCATCTTTGAAATAAATTGTTCTAAACTTTTATCGGCCCTGTTGCCTTTCATATTCATATTTACCTGTCTATGTAAGGGTTCGGACTGTTTAAGCCATCCGTAGCAAGTTAAGTCGTCGTGAAGGATTAAATTAGATACTGTGTAATGAAAAAGGAAACTTATTGTAGAGCATACGTTTTAGCACGTTAAGCTCGTGTTTTTAGCACGTTTAGCTCGTGTTTTTAGCACGTTAAGCTCATAAAAAGGCTACAGAAAACACCAGGAAAGGTGTAGCTTTAGGTAGTCTTTTAGGCTGCGTGAACGGCACATAAACGTAGGGAAATCGTGACGGAAATAGATTATAAAGATGGACGAAAGATTACGGAAATGTCTCAAGAAACTTACACTTTCCGTGTTGGATCTTCCGTAAAGGTACGGAAAATTGTCCATAACGACGCCTTTACGCCTTGCAGATACAACGTTTGTAGCACGTTAAGGTCTTAAAAAGATCACGGAAAGCCCGAGGAGAGTCACAGCTTTAGGTAACCTTTCAAGCTTTGTGAACGGCACATAAACGTAGGGAAAATCCTGACGGAAATGGGTGATAAAGATGGACGAAGGGGTACGGAAAGGTCTCAATAAGCTAACACTTTCCGTATTGGAACGGACGGAAAAATTGTACTTAACGACGCCTTTACGCGTCGAATAGTCGCGTAAATACACGTGAAGAAGTGCAGAAACGTACCTGAACGCACGGAAAGATTGTCCATAACGACGCCTTTACGCCTTGCAGATACCACGCTTGTAGCACGTTAAGGTCGTAAAAAGGTCACGGAAATACCGAGGAAAGGTATACCTTTAAGCAACCTTTCAAGCTGTGTGAACGACACATAACGGCAGGGAGAATCGTGGCGGAAATGAATGATAAAGATGGACGAAAGGGTACGGAAAGGTCTCAAGAAACTTACACTTTCCGTGTTTCAACGTACCTAAAAATTGTCCTTAACGACGCCTTTACGCGTCGAAAAGTCACGTAAATACACGTGAAGAAGTGCAGAAACGTACCTAAACGTACTTCCGGAAAGGGCACCTTATATGCAAAATTTAAGCAGACGTACAGGGGTCGTTAAGTTGCGGAAATAGTGAATAAACGTCACGTTTACGCTGCGTTTAAGTATGCTTAAATACCAGATTTCGTGCCGTGAGAAGAGGACCAGAAATAGTCATGCTTTTAAGTACCAGAGTTATCAGCCAAGGATTGACGTGTTCAAAAATTCGTATTTCCCGAGAACCATAGTAGAATGGAACTCGTTGTCATCAAGTACTGTAGGAGCTTCATCACTAAGTAGCTTTAAAGAACGGTTGCAGTCAGATATGCAAAGACTAGGTGTAACAGACCGTTCGGTGTAATATGACCAGCTGCTGCCGCGCCGCGTGCCTGCGAAGCTGGTGTGTTACGCCTGATGGCGGTTATACCGGCTATATAGATACAGATACAGATACAGATGACATTGACCAGGGAATAACGATGGAGGAACTAGAAATGGCTTTCAAGAACATGAAACACTCTAAGGTCCCCGGCCCTGACAAAATCCCAGTTGAACTGCTAGAACAAACAAACATCAAGAACCTTCTTCTTAAAATCATCAACAAGGCATGGACTCTGGGTAAAATACCAGCAGAATGGGGTAAGAGCATCATCTGCCCTATATACAAAAAACGAGACCATAACAACTGTAGTAATTACATAGGAACATCGCTTATGCCACATGCCTGCAAGATCTACGAAAGAATCCTTGAGAAAAGAGCAAGAGCAAAAATTGAACCAAAACTCCAAGAGTGGCAACACGCCTACCGAAAAGGCAGAAGCACATCAGACCTGATTTTTGCCATCAGGCAGCTAACAGAAAAGTCATGGGAGTACAACCAAGATCTGTACATTGCTTTCATTGATTTATCAATAGCATTTGATTCTGTGCCACGCAAAAATCTATGGAAAATTCTCAGCACCAAATACGATATCAAAGGACGACTGTTAGAAGCAATCAAAAGTACCTATGAACCCTGTACCTGCACTGTTATGACTGGATATCCCCACAACAAGTGGTTTGATGTCAAAAGTGGGGTAAAATAGGGCAGCGTACTTTCTCCCATATTGTTTATAGCATACCTAGATATAGTACTCCAAGAAGTCAACAAAGGACAGACTGACATATTCCAGACTTTCGGATATGCAGACGACATCTGCCAATGGGAAAGAAGCATAGAGGCAATAAAATCTGCCTTGAAAAGATATGATGATGAGTTCACAAATGCAGGAATGAAAATGAACAAAGAAAGTGGCAAAACAGAAGTCTTGGTCTTTGGCAGAAACCCCCCAAGCACTGAAATCACAGTTAATGGAGACACCATTGAGAGGGTTGAACAAGCCAAATACTTAGGTTCAGTCACAACCAAAGAATCAGGAAACAAAGCTGAAATCACAGCAAGAATCAGCAGCTACAGCAGACAAGCTGCTGCCCTCCAACCTGTGCTCCGAGACAAACTGATTTCAAATGAAGTAAAGAAGACAATCTTCGACACCATTCTAAAACGAGGCCTTCTATATGGCTGCGAATCCTGGGTGCTAACTAAGAAAGATATCAGCAGACTACAAGCTGCAGAAATGAAAGTGATCCGCACCATGCTAGGGAAGACGAGAGCGGATAGACTGAGAAACACCCACTTAAGAAATATTCTTGGAACAACATCCATAGAGGAAGACATAGTACAAACAAACAGGCAAGCGCCCTCTTGGTAGACCCAGAAAAAGATGGAAGGACAACATACAAGAAATATTAACAAAGCATAGACTGGGCAGACTAGCTAGACTGGAAGAAGATGGGGTCTTCCATGACCGGGAAAAGTGGAGAAGGCTTCTCAACTGACAGGCCCTGCGGGCCTACCTGGGGAAGATGTAAGATGTAAGAACACCCCTAGGCTTAAGATTATTTCGTTTAATGTCTATATGGAATCTTCTTTTCAGTCGCTCTTTCAATCATAATGACAAAGGTCAGAATAAAGCTTTGTATGATTATAGCCAAAACTTATCATTAAGCGTTTCGTCACGGTACAGGAGCGCCGACTAGTGATTCGTAGCGAAACAGCAGTCTTGGAACTGTCGAAAGTTTCAAGCTTGCAGTACCGTCACGGATCACTAGCCGGCACTTCAGTACCATGATTAAACGCTTGCTGGGGAATCGACAATTGACGCCAAATAAAACCAGGTCTTAACGCTCAACAGTCCGTGCGGAGCCCAGCACAATATATTCTGTGATATTTCTATTCCTAACTTTATATGTTTCTTAACATTTTATCCCAGATTGAGTCATGATTCAAGATTAGTCATAAGGGATGTGGTAAGGGAGTAACAGTCTCACGGGTACTGGACTACCTGCCGACGTCTTGCACTGCCTGGTACAGTCTTAGTCACACACGCGTGTCATGCACCGAGTACATTTCTCAGGAAGCTAGAGGAGTCCTCGACGTACACACACATTTCAATATGCGCTACATTGCAATCATAGCCAAAATTGATCATCAATCGTTTAGTCACGGTACAGGAGCGCCGACTAGTAATTCGTATCGAAATGTTTTTCTGTTTCTATCGAACAGGACGGACCTTCAAACCCCTTCTCACACACACACACATGCCCTTTTCACAGACGCCTCGCTGGCTACAGTTGCCCGGACATGACACTGTGTCGAAGAAAAAGGACGGGGCTGCGAGGGTCCCGTTGGTCGTGCCGTTGTTCGTCTCATTGTTGTGTTTGTCCAGAAGGACGTGTTTTTGTAGGGGATGTCGGAACAACTTTCCTCCATCGTGGTGACAGCGACTTCTGCCCAGGAAGCATCACCTGTCGCCTGAAAGCGTGACAATCCATAATCAGCATGATCAAAGAGAAACTTTGGCAAAAATGCTTTCTCCGATTTTTTTGTTGAGTCGTGTCTTTCATTGCCTGGATTTCTGGCATCGGATTTGAAGGAAGGTTTTTTTGTCTTAACAAGAATGCCATTGTCCACATTTCAAGACATACATTCATGTCTTTCTTCTCAGTTCCACAAGGTGGATATTAGAAGATATTTTGTGGTGTCAAACTACTCTTTGTATTGCCTGACGTGCTGCCGAACAGTTACTTTGTAAATACCTGGATATCGGCCACACACCCCTCCACTGTTCCCTCTATGTCCAAGGAACCTTCCATTGCAGATGAACACACTGCCCCTGCCGGTGAATTCAGCAGAGCGTCCAAACAGTACGCCCTGGCCTCGGCTTCGGTCATTCCGTTTGGTGCTGGCCAGGAAGGTGGAGGCTGGGGAAAACAAATGCAAGCTGTCAGACTCCATGATCCAGGTTACAAAGAACACTAATTGGCCCATGACACCATAAACATTATCACTTGAAGCATTTGTAGTTGATAATAATTTCCTGCTTAAGTTTTATAAAGAGTCAGTGTACCTAATGCTTAGGTCACAATTGCGCCGGTGCCCGTCGGGGATGTAGCCCAGGCCGGGCTCTAACGTCTGGGGGGCACCGGCTGTCGTGGTCACAAATAAAACTTTCCTTCACGCTGCCCTGCAGGGGTCCCGGGGTGCTCCGGCGGGCACTCGGTGGCATTTTTGTAAAATTTTGTCACCTTCATTGGTCGGTCTGCGGCAAGTGCCTTGTAGTTACCCCTGTGGGGTCCGACAGGGTACCGCGCGCTTATCACATCCAGATGGGGCAGCTGTATCCAAAAATCGCTCTCTATCCAAAATGCGCTCTGGAGCAGTTTTGGGATATCCAAAACACGTCTCAAGCCAAGAGTGCAGGTTTGGGATATCCCAGATGTGCTCCAGCGGAGCGCGTCTGGGATAACCAAGGGCGTCTATCCAGATCGTGCTCTTGAGGTAGGAGCTTCGTGTTTTAAAAGGCGGAGACTATCTTGCATGTGATTATCGTAGCCAGAAGGCCGTCATCTTTGTTTTATCCGTGCAGTTTGAGTAGAATCAATTCAGCCGCTGGTTCTTTCTAACAAATTTAGCAAAAGATAGCGACACTCCGTTATGCACACGTCACGATGTGCAAAACGACAGTTCTGGATACGTGATGTCTCTATCCAAGACTCGCAGGCCAAAAGAGCACATCCTGGATAGACACCCTTGGTTATCCTAAAGCTGCTTCACGGTAATCAATGAGACAATTATAAAACCCACTATATCCCGTAATATGACTATTCCAATATGTGACATTTGTGACTGAGGAAGAGAGGAATGTTGATAGATAGAAAATATGCAATTGTAGGCCTAATTTGCATAATTAATGAAAAACTACTATAATTCCATACATACAGGTAAATGATGGCAATTTCATACTTGTGGCATTTGGAATTTATGTGAATGTGAACGTCATTGAATCAAATTATGCTAATAAGGACCTCATTTCTTTTTAAAATCAATTTCTCTAACAAGAAAGAATCAGACATGATGATATGATGATAGCTGGCATCTATATTTAAAAGATTTTAAATGGATAGATTATGATAACACATCATAACATGAATGAATTTGTCTTACGTGAAATAATCTAACGTTGTTTGATAAAAGCTCGAATCTATAAGACGAAGGTTAAATGGATAGATGATGATAATAGATAACACATAACATAAAGAAATTTATCTTCTATAAAATAATCTAACGTTGTTTGATAAAAGCTAGCATCCATATTAAGATGGTTGAATGGATGGCTGCTGATAATGGATAACATATCTTCACATAAATGAATTTGTCTTACATGAAATACATAAAATAATAATGAGGTCTGATAAAAACCTGCATCCATATGAAGCATCTATAAAAGAAAGTTAAATCGATAGATTGTGATGATAGATACCGCATCATAACATCAATATTTTCGATAACTTGATATTACATGAAATGATCTAACATTGCTTGTTTAAAGCTAGCTATTAAGATGGTTAAATGGATGGTTTATGATAATAGATAACACTATGCTCGCTTATCATCAGACTCCATTATCAGTTTCTTTCATATAACATAAGTTACATAACATTATCTTATTAAGACAGTCGATTGCAATCATTATTCCAATACATATTTGAAATGTGAAAATGAAATTCGTGCTCTCCTGCTCAGGAAACATGCGATCTTTTACCCTAACGTCTGCTTTGATGTCTAATACTATTTCCTATGGCAAATATGGCATTTTATTTGACTGTTCATCATCATTCATAATAAACAGCTTGACAACAGATCACAAAATGACATTACAAGGGCGTACGCTCAATTCTAAAACCTTCCTCCTGATGAAATAATAATTCTTTATGATCGATTTTTTGCATATCTCCAGACTTTGAATAACTACGTTGAATCACTATATCATGAAGCGCCGAAGGTCAACCTGCTATGTTACTATAGGTTTATTCAAACAGAAAAAGGATTATCTCACGGGTCATCTTATCACCTAGAGTTATTTGCATAATTCCAGATATAGCTAAGTGTCTACTGAGACTTCAGCTTGGCTCCGCTTTTACAGCAAATCTTCCTACAGAAGAACGAACAGCTGCACCACACGGTACCCAGGACAGCTGAAAAGACGGTCAACAGGAACACAGCCACGTCCAGCAGGTAGTACTGGTACCACGGCAGCTCCACTGCGCGTGCGCGGAGATGGGGCAGTCGGCCATGTTTGATGACGTATTCTATCCACCAGACGGCCCGCTCCATGGGTGACTGGGGCTGGTCACGGTGCAGGCGGGACAGGCGGGCTGCGGTCTCCTGGTAGCTGTGAGGGATATGATATGGACCAAAATGACTTTGGAGAATTGGGTCACATTTGTTGAAGTCTGGTGTGTTACCTCAAAGGGCGTTTACATCGGGTGCACAGACACAAATACAGATAAAGAAGTAATCATGAACCATCACTGCTGCGCTTAAAAATTCTTCACAAAATTATCACACTTCATCACATCTGGAACCCCCCCCCCCCTGTCTCTATGTATGTGTGTGTACGTGTATGAAAACTTGTGCGTGTGTACGTACATGTGTATGTGCGTTTTTTGTTGCATGCGCGTGTGTATGTGCATTCGCGCTCGTGTGTGTCGCATGTGTCTATGTGTGTGTGTGTGTGTGTGTGTGTGTGAGTGTATGTGTGTGCATGTGTGTGTGCATGTGTGTGTGTGCATGTGTGTGTGTATGTGTTTGTGTATGTGACTGTGTGCATGTGTGTGTGTGCATGTGTGTGTGTGCATGTGTGTGCGTGTGCATGTGTGTGTGTATGTGACTGTGTGTGCATGTGTGTGTGTGCATGTGTGTGTGATTGTGTATGTGTGTGTGTGTGTGTGTGTGTGTGTGTGTGTGTGTGTGTGCATGTGTGTGTGTGTGTGTGTGTGTGGGCATGTATGCGCGTGCATGTGTATGTGTGTGTGCATGTGTGTGTGCGTGGTCTATCTGTCTGTGTATGTATGTAAAACCCTGCCGTTATCAAATTTGAACTCAAACTCTTCCATGCCACATCTAGGACATGTAACATTCAAGATTCTTCTGGTGATTTGATGTATACCGAACCCTGTACACCACAACGACATCAGCAGTACCTGCTGTTGGTGACAACGTGAAGAATGGCCTGGTACAACTGTTCGGCGGTGACCGTGCTGAAGTCCAACTTCACCCCCAGTCCCCTGGCCACCACCCGGGCGGCGTTGCCGGGCTGATCCGAGAACATCGGCAGACAGATCATGGGCACGCCGTGGTGCAGGGCCTCGTACATTCCGTTCGCCCCAGCGTGAGTGATGAAAGCTCGGGTCTTAGGGTGGGCTACAATACAGATAGTAAAGAGAGTCATTTGGCGTCTCTCTCTCTCTCTCTCTCTCTCTCTCTCCCTCTCTCTCTCTCTCTCTCTCTCTCTCTCTCTCTCTCTCCCTCTCTCTCTCTCTCTCTCTCTCTCTCTCGCTCTCGCTCTCTCGCTCTCTCGCTCTCTCGCTCTCTCTTATCTATCTCGGAATACACTATGTTTTGATGAGTCAACATCACAGGTTGCTGTATTTTGGCATAAATTATATACAAGTATTCATGGCCCAGGGAACGAGAAATCACTAGAAATGAGTGCTGGCCATCGGCGTTGGCGCCCACGCCAGTCGCCATGTTTGTTTTTATTGCGAAGTACAGTGTTGGTTTAGCAGGGTGAGTGAGAAATACCCAAAAAGGAGGTGAAATGTCAGTTTGCTTTGGTAAGTTAACATCGCAGGTTGCTATACTTTGACATAAGATAACGTATACGTGACCCTGGGAACTAGACATGGAAAGTAAAGTAGTCAGTCACTATGGCTTCTCTATGTGCACGTGCGTTCAATATTTTCTGCCTGTCATACCAGTTTTGGCCCTGCTAATATAACTTGTGAGTTTTCTTTGGACAAAGGCATATTCTGCAGTATAAATTCCAACATTCTGTTAGCGTGGATTTTGCCCGTTTGGGTTGGTAAATTTGGTCTTTGAATTCCTCCGAATGTCTTTTCAATTAGCAGCGCGATACTTTTCACTGGCATACGAACTCGAATTTGTAGCATAGCTACCTATTTCTTACGGTATATTCTCAAATTCTATGGCTTTCTATTTTGTTTCCGCCGGTCAAATGTGAGTTCTGTATCTGTATCTGTATCTGTATAGCCGGTATAACCGCCCTTCGGCGTAACACACCAGCTTCGCAGGCACGCGGCGCGGCAGCAGGTGGTGATATTACACTGAACGGCCTGTCACACCTCACTTTTGCTCATCAGACTGCAATCGTTCTTTGAAGCTATTTAGTGAAGGTGTTCCTACAGCATCTGATGACAACGAGTTCCATTCTACTATGGTTCTCGGGAAAAACGAATTTTTGAACACATCAATCCTTGGTTTATAACTCTGGTACTTAAAGCCATGACTATTTCTTGTCCTTTTCTGGGCTGGTATTAGATAATTATCAGTCGGTACATCCACAAGTTTATTAGTCATTTTGTACATCATGCAAAGCCTGGATATTTTTCTTCTGTCTTCAAGTGACTTCCACTGTAGATCTGCTTTCATTTTAGTGACACTAGCACCCCTGTCATAGTTGTTCATGCAGAACCTGGCAGCTTGGTTCTGCACCCTCTCCAGTTTATCCTTGTCTTTCTTTGTGTATGGATCCCATACTGTTGCAGCATATTCAAGGTTTGGTCTTACTAGAGACGTGTATGCAAGTGATTTTACCTTTGCTGGGCATGCCCACAAACTACGTTTGATCACTCCCAATGTCTGCTTAGCCTTAGTTGTTACTTTGTTAATATGGGTACCCCACTTCAGTCCAGTTGTTAATGTAACGCCTAGATATGGGTGGCTTTTTGTTGTTGCTAGAGCCTGTCCACAGAACTGGTAGGTGGTTACAACTGGGGTCCGTTTGTTTGTTATGTGCATGATGTAGCATTTTTCCGGATTAAACTGCATAAGCCATTTGCTTTGCCATTCCTCGAGGGCGTTCAGATGGGAGGGAGTTGATCTGTTACTATTCAAATGTTCGCGCGTTAGCAAATCTGCATTGGACACTATTGTAATTCATTCTTTACCACCCCTGTGCCCTCTATTGTGATATCTATTATGTTTGTTATTTCATCACCGACATGCATAGGCAATGTTTGCGTTATAATCAATGTGGGACGTGTGCGCCCAATAGCCTTCAAACGGTAAACTTGCGACAGTTTTGGTAGTCAATATATAAAATTTCTATTCTGTATCAGTGAACTCTATCTGTTCAACATGTTTTGTTGTGACCAATGTACTTAGCCCGGTGTTGAAAAAATTCTGCAATAAAGGTCTTCTTCTTTTTTATTCCTCCCTTAGGAATGCCCCGGAATGCACAAGCGTGAGAAACCCGTGTTAAGCGTGAGAAATAAGTGCTGGCCATCGGCGTTGGCGCCCACGCCAGTCGCCATGTTTGCTTTTATTGCGAAGTACAGTGTTTGTTTAGCAGGGTGAGTGAGAAATACCCAAAAAGGAGGTGAAATGTCAGTTTGCTTTGGTAAGTTAACATCGCAGGTTGCTATACTTTGACATAAGATAACGTACACATGACCCTGGGAACTAGACATGGAAAGTAAAGTAGTCAGTCACTATGGCTTCTCTATGTGCACGTGCGTTCAATATTTTCTGCCTGTCATACCAGTTTTGGCCCTGCTAATATAACTTGTGAGTTTTCTTTGGACAAAGGCATATTCTGCAGTATAAATTCCAACATTCTGTTAGCGTGGATTTTGCCCGTTTGGGTTGGTAAATTTGGTCTTTGAATTCCTCCGAATGTCTTTTCAATTAGCAGCGCGATACTTTTCACTGGCATACGAACTCGAATTTGTAGCATAGCTACCTATTTCTTACGGTATATTCTCAAATTCTATGGCTTTCTATTTTGTTTCCGCCGGTCAAATGTGAGTTGATTTGTTACTATTCAAATGTTCGCGCGTTAGCAAATCTGCATTGGACACTATTGTAATTCATTCTTTACCACCCCTGCGCCCTCTATTGTGATATCTATTATGTTTGTTATTTGATCACCGACATGCATAGGCAATGTTTTCGTTATACTCAATGTGGGACGTGTGCGCCAAATAGCCTTCAAACGGTAAACTCGCGACAGTTTTGGTAGTCAATATATATAATTTCTATTCTGTATCAGTGAACTCTATCTGTTCAACATGTTTTGTTGTGACCAATGTACTTAGCCCAGTGTTGAAAAAAATCTGCAATAAAGGTCTTCTTCTTTTTTATTCCTCCCTTAGGAATGCCCCGGAATGCACAAGCGTGAGAAACCCGAAGTGTTTACGTTGTTCGATTCTCATTATAATTGCAATTTGATCACCGACATATCAATGTTGGACGCATGCGCGGTAAAGTCGCGATAGCTTTGATCATCTGTTCACTTTTATTTTGTATCTGTTAACTGTAGGCTGTTCAACTTGTTCTGTTGTGACTTGTCCATGGCCCAGCGTGGCAGAAATGTGCGATTTTTTATCATAAAGGTCTTCATTCATTCATTTATTCATCCTTTGTTCATTATTATTGATTATAAAAAGTTTATATATTTAATCCGTTGCGTCGAAGGGCTGAAGTGCCTGGAAGCAGTTAAGATCAAACTTGAAATCTGTTCAGACCTAACTGTAATATGCAACAAGAAGCACGATGAGGACAGTGCTGGCACTGCAATTAACCAAAGGAAAACCCCATTCACGGGTTATGCCCGCCGATAGATAAATCCTGAAATTCTTCCTCTTGAGCAAATATAAAAACCTAATTGAAACAAAGACTTACAAAATATATTCATTCCGAAATGTACATCAGAAACAGTGATACATGACTGTTAATGGCTCTCTGCTATTCAGTAATTGTTTAGCGATATCTTGTTCCCAGGATCGTAGACAAGTTATCATATACCAAATTGTAGCAATCTGCGCCAAAGCATACTGTCACTGTAATCACACTAAACGAGCAGTGTAATCCGCAATGAAAACAAACATGGTGACTGGCCGGGGAACTATCGCCAATCGCCTTGAATTTCTAGTGATTTCTTGATCCCAGGGTCATGTATACGTTATCTTATGCCAACGTATAGTAACCTGCGATGTTAACTTACCAAAGCATACTGTAATTGCGACTTTCTGCCTCCAATTTGTGTATTTCTCACTCTAAGCAAACCTTGTACTCCGCAATAAAAACAAACATGGCGACTGGCGTGGGCGCCGATGCTAATGGCCATCACTAATTTCTAGTGATTTCTCGTTCCCTGGGCCATAAATATATCATTTCATGCCAAAATACAGCAACCTGTGATGTTTACTCATCAAAGCATAGTGTATTCCGGAAGAATTCACCCTCCTTTATGGGCATTCCGGTGCATTCCGATGTGAAAAGGGCATTCGGGGCATTCCGGTAAAAAGGCAGACCGCTGATTTTCTACTTATACCAATGTTTTTTTGTCTTATAATGAGAGTATTAATCTCACCCAGAAGGTCGTTCTGAGGCAGCCAGTCCAGTAGTTTGGTGTTGTTGCCCAGACCGGTCGGATTCTCTCCCACGTACCGCCACACCACCTTCTGTCGGAGTCGGGCGAAGGCTGCCGCTAAGACTTCTCTCCTCTCCGCCGAAATCGTCTTGACCATCGACCCGAAACTGACCACAATAACTCCATCGTCTCCAGCGCTCTGGACAAACGCTTCCATGTCCTGTGAAGAGATGAATCATATCTGGTGAATTTACGTCATATCAATCAATATCCTCTAATATTGAGTGAACAGACCTTTATTGCAGACAGTTTCTATTTCCTACTCGTGAGTAGCATGAGATCTCACCTCAGCAAGGGGGTGGGGGGGTGGCACATTCAGTCCTCCAACCTGAACCATGTTGGGCATGCCGGGACGAGGATAATCTAGCACATTGTCGGTTTGAGAGAGCCACAAGTCCGTGCGTGATGTCACGCTCTGAAGAGTTTCTTCCTCGCTGACGTACGTACGGACCAGTTCGTCAAATGCGCTACTCACGACCCAACGTATTGTCACGGGTACAAAAATAGTCATCACAACGTTCTGAAGTCGCTGTACAAAAGTCATATCATCGGTAAAATCGGTATGTAAAAATGGCACATACGACAAAGGCTGCGGTAAGCCTGTAGCTTTTACGTCAAGAAAAAAAGGATCTAGACGCATCACGGCGATGTTGGGGACCCGGATATCAAGATGGGCTGAGAGGATAGCGCCACAAGGAAACTGGGGGTCAGAAATCACCACGCTGTACTGGGATGTCCTCAGCCGATCCACCAGGTTACTGTTACCCAGAAGCAGGGCACAGTGTTTTATAGCTTCTCCGCCCGCAGTGACATATAAATCTATCACTTCATAGAAAGACAATTTCCCAGCCGCAGAGAAAGTGTGACCTTTTAGTGCATTGAGCCTTGCTTGGGTGCCTTGGTCTTGGAATGCTTCAAACTGGAAGACAGGCCACTCTGCTCGTCGTTTTTCCACAATGTCCTCTGAAACAACCACAGTGACGGTATGACCTTTGTCCACCAAAGCGCGGCCAATTTTGGCATGATACATCCAGCGGCTGTCGCTAGTTATCAGAGGTGCCAACAAAACCTTCTCTGCGCTGCTTCTGATTAGAAAACACAAGAAAACTAGCAGAATGGCGGAACATCGAACCTTCGATACGATTCCCATGTTGCTGTGCTTAATTCCTTCTAAACTTTGTGAACTGCTCTTAGGGGTGATCAAATGTGAAAACCGTCATCTGTCAGTCTAATGAGATGCATTTAGGTCAGTGATTTCTGCGTAAAACACCATCATACAAGCAGAAACACGATTGGCAGTTTGTACGAAGATGGTAGCTTTTGGACCAATCAATTCCGACATGCCCGAAGGTATGTGATGTTTGCATGGAGCCACAGTAATGGGTAAACAGACTATGTACACAGTGAGCTGCGCGTCTCAGGATGGGTTCACACGGGGCTTCTTATCTCCAGGTAAATCTTTCGTTGGCAATATCGTACCTGCAGGCCAGTACAGTATCATGCATGACGTATTTCATATGTAATTCGACACCGCGTACTTCATCATGTTTTTCTAACTTACACGATAGCTGGTATCTTTTAAACGTAGCTGACGTTAAACCTTTCTTTGATATTCAGACTATCCATGGTGATTCGAGGTTTGAAACTCTTGCCAGTTTTAGGAAGGTTTGATACAACCTAGCGACTCCCGCTCAGATGATACATTTTTGCACGGCATAACATCATGGCCATGCGTTTATCACGTGAACGCCACGTGCTGCAGATGTCGGGGAAATTCACAACACAAACATTGTTTTCTTCCATCGCGTCAGGCAAGCGGAGGGACAAACAAAGTGACTTTGCTGTCATTTGTCTGTAGACTACTTTCGACAGTTACTGTGCATTTTTTCTGGTCTATGTTCTTCAAGCTCAGATCCGTTAAGTCAAAGTTGACCCCTGCTGCCTAATTAACGGGTCACTTGAACTTTCGGGTGGAATACAGCACTATAGGATGATGGTTTAGTAAAAATTTTTTAATAAAGTGTTAAACCATCATTATATGAAATGGCCAGACCAAATGGTAGTTCAAAATTGCCTTCTAATATTACTAGTATCAAAATATTAAACATGTCATAAATTTTCAAACTTTAGCCAGCATGTGGCTCTTCAATTTTGATTTTCATTAGACAAATTTGACATGTGTGTTTTCAGCAATGATCACTCTACAAAACTGTAGAGTGACGAGATACTGTACTAACATTACATGGTAGATATTCATAAATTTGTTTAATATTTGTACAAAAATTGCTGGTTTCAAATATTCATGAAGGCCAAGCAAAGTACTGGCATTTCTGACCACCATGGTCACTCTACAGTTTTGTAGTACAACATGTCTACTTTCCATACATATGTTTTATGCTGGAAAAAAATATAACACGGTGAGCCACAACTTAAAAGAAAATAAGATGACAAAATCTAACTTTTTATTCCTCCAAAGGTGAAATATGACCTCTTTGTTTGAATAAGTGGACAATACAGCTAATCAAATTGTTGACATAGCACGCAGACAGCAAGCTGAGAGACTACCTGGGTAAAACAATATGTACCTCCTGGCTGGATCACACCTTTAATTGGCCCATTCTGTTGGAACATTCTAGGTCTGGCTTTGTTTTTCAACAATATACAAACATGGATCAAGTACAAATTTTCAGTGTGTAATACATGTATCATGGAACGTTATTCCTCCACACTTTTCAGATACAGTGTTTACATATACACACAAAAATCTGAAACCAAAACATTTGCGATTTACAATTGTACTCTCATTGTAGATAAGTAGAATGAATGTCCATTTTCGTTTTCAATACACCAGACATGGCCAGACAACATGTTATTTGAAGTCTCCTAGACAACTTTGAAAGTTGATTGCTGTAAGCGATATTTGAATTTTGGGCACGGCACCGTCTATTTTAAAAGAGGTGGCAGCTAGGTAGGTATAGGCGAAGTACTCCGCGGGCTCAGGGAGACTTGAATTATAACGCAAAATTCGTCCGCCTGCCGCGTGGTATAGCCCCGCCAGTTTCACTATGTAACCAATGCTCATCTGACATGACCATCTGACGATTGTTTGTATTCTCCAACTTTCAAGCAGAGGCTTCGATCAGGGGTCCAGTAGGGAGGGCACCGTTTAAAATTGCTGCTACTACTAACCCTCCAAACGAAACCTCTGTTTGGAAAATAATATTTTTCCCTCTCGCGGCCCCATTGGATAGCCCAAATGTTTCAACATTGGTAGAATACTTTGGGAACTCTCAAAGCAGAAATGTTACATCCAGCTTGTTTTTCTCTGTGTTTCAAGCAAGGATTAAACCTCCATGGATTCAATAACATGCAGTTAGTCTGTGGGAGGGATACTCCACAAAAAATCGCACATCCCCAGATACATCAAGGTTCTTATTCCAAGGAATATCAGCTAACCTGTTAAGTCTATCTTGCAGACTCTCCATTCCTAATTGTGTTTTTAAAGAAACAGTTTTCTCATAGTGCCAGGTCCTGAGTTTTTTTACTTTTTAAAAAATCTAATATTTCTTCATACACTAAAAACTGACATCATGCCCAATACGCACTTGGCTGAATAATTCCCAGACAATAATACAAAGAACCCTGCTTCACGACCTCCAGGGTGCCAGGTAGCAGCTCACCTGGCCACAGGCACCCCTCCTGCAAAGTTTTCGCAGTAGGCGGAGAGAGGGCAATTAGCAAACAATGGGGGAAATCGGGGTCAAAGGTGGTTGCTATGTGTTGCTAGGGCAGCCAACACCCTCTTTGCTTGGTGTCCAAAAAATCACTTAACCAGAGTGAGAGCATAGCGCTAGAAGGGAAAAGACTGAAGTGGACGAAAATGGGTAAACCTAGCATAACTCTACATCAAATACCCCAGTATAAATACATGCTCGCACGGCGTTAAACAGGCGGAGAAAAACTTACAGACAATGCATTTTTCTTGTTAGAAGAGCTGATGTTTCTGCCCATTGGTTTAACATTTGGCTCTGTCCGCGCGGTTTTAAGATAAATAACGTTTGAATAAATCGGACGTTAATTGGTCATGTTACGTTACCAGAGTTATCAACCAAGGATTGATGTGTTCAAAGATTCGTATTTCCCGAGAACCATAGTAGAATGGGACTCGCTGTCAATAAGTACTGTAGAAACATCTTCACTAAATTGCTTTAAAGAACAGTTGCAGTCAGATGTGCAAAAGTTAGGTGTGACAGGCCGTTCAGTGTAATATAACCAGCTGCTCTCGCGCCGCGTACCTGCGAGGCTGGTGTGTTACGCGAAGGGCGGTTATACCGGGTATACAGATATTTGTAACATCTTTATAAATAGGGTAATACAGGTTACGATTTGGCCATAGGAACATCTGCCTTTAGAGTCTTCAACTACCGTGGCCGAGTGAAAATTTTCGGTGTTATTTGTGTGGATATTTCATATCAACCGTGAGAAGGGCAGGTGCTTGAAGCTGCAGGGCTGACTTTTAAGTTATGGCTGCCCATAGGAAAGCATGTTAAGATACACTGAAACAAGGCTTCATAAAAGTACTAACCAAAACTTCAATCTTAAAAATTAGTCTACACTGGAAAGTCACAAGGGTTTAGTTGATAACCATGCAAAGAAAACAGAGAGTTGTGCAGCTCAAACTCGGAGCTTTGAACTTTGAACTTTATTCACCTTTGAAGCGGTGGCACATCGGCAGTGCCGAGTGCTAAAAGTACATACTTAACGCAGATTGAGATATCATAGGTAACCAATATACAAAATCTAGTCGAGAGTATCGAGGAGTGATGAATTAGAGTAACAGTAGTAGCTGGTGCTTGGAAACCAATGAAGTTCATAGAAGTAATATTATAGCAGTAAAATAAAACAAGAGTCCGTAGGACACAATTCTCCGTGAAGTATTTATAGTGTGTACATTGTGGGTGAGGTATTTGTTAAATTTCCTTTGCTAGTGACCTGCTCAGTTGTAAGATAAATGTATGAAATGGATCTTGATGTCAGGTGTGAAATCACAGACAATTACCCTCCTGGTTTATTTGATTGTAGATAGGGATGGTCCATTATACTGGATAATTGTTAATGATGGCCGCAGACTTTAATGGTTTGGTCCATTTTATGTCCTATCTTTATCATGAAGCACTATTTCTCGATTAGAACCTTCAGTCCTATATCATTTTGTGATACTTTAGTTCCTGTGCAGCAACGGAATCGTGGGTTGTATGTGGAGCCAGGTGTGAAAAGTGCATTTTTGATAAGCAGTAATTAAAGAATTAAAAGTATTGACCCACACAAATTGCATCTCTGCACAGTCCAAGTAGTGTTTTAGAGCAAATAAAGAAAAAGTGTTTATTCATCTTTTTCTTTTTATACAGGAGGGGTCAACCCGCTAAAAGTACGTTTTAACAGCATGGCACAGATGGGATCTAGAAATTCCGGGAAAAGTCCAAATTTAGATGTAGATGGCCTCTTTTGAAGATTATCGATGAACCATTCAGCCTTACAACTAAGATGTTTCAGAAATCACCAATATGCAGTAAATTCTCTTTCCACAATTTATTACAGGAATGTCTGATCTATAGCTATCAACCTGTTTGCAATAAAAAAGGCAAATTTGTATTATCGTAACATTTCACGAAGGTCAAAGGTCACAATCCGGTGAACCGCCCGGAAGTGACACTGGTCCCGGCCCGCGCGCACTATTCTGAGAATTTTATCTCAACAATCTTTCATCCCCTCAGCCTGGGTAAACTTTTTACATTGTCACAGCCTCCGTATTACAGACTACAGTCAAACCTGTCTATAGGGACTGGCCAAAACTGGCCGCTAAGGACAGGTGGCCGCTATGGAGAAAATGTCGATTCATTGACCACGAGTGACACATATTTTCAGTACCCACTGAGATACATTTATTCACCGTGCAGTACACATGTAAACATTGCATAGGTAAGTCACATTTTAGAAAGTCGATTGTTGTTCTTTGACTTCTATTATGGGCTTGAAAAAAGAATTATTGTATCTGCCAACTCCAAAATCCATGGCTTGCTCGGGCTTCATGTCTGTACAGACCAGCATCGCCATACTCTACTCTTGATCCTTCGCGACTGCTTCGCTGCAGGCACAGGCGTCACCAACGAGTTTTAATCATATGAAACAAAGTCTTGTCCCGTTCAAGACTTTAAGTTTTGTTTTATACGGGTAGGGGGAAAACCCTGTATAGGTACCCGTACCCGTATAGGTACCCGTATGGGTATACCGGTATACCCCATTTGGGGCCCAACAAGCCAGGAAACACGCTATGACGGCCGCCAAATGGGGCACCTAGAACGACTGTTTTTTTACGGTCTCCACATTGATAGAAGACACAAACAGTTGACTATACTAGGTCAGAAAATAGCTGAACGATCATATTTTACGATCTTTTGATTTCTATGAAGGATGGAGGTTTGTAAAATACGGAATTTGCGAAGTTCGTACACAGTGCTCGGGTATACACTGGAAACATGTCGGGAACACATAGTCACAATTCTCTGGGATAGTATCGGGAAACGTTATTAACAGTTGTCCTCCGGATTTTTAATAGGCTGGTCGGAGCACCATCGGTGTTGCATCGGTCGATGTACATTTCCCGACATACACACGGTGATTTTTCGATGGTCTCGAAATTCCTGATAAGAAACCCATGTTTCCCGACAAATTTGTCGGTAATACGTCGTTTCTTTTTCCCACAGACTTCCGATGCCGGTGTCACAGGGATTTCGCACCCCCCTGATTTTGAACCCCCCGGTGCGAAATCACTAGGGATCTCGCACCCCCCGGTGCGAAATCTCTAGCGATCTTGCACCCCCCAGCTAGGGATCTCGCACCCCCTCCTCAAACCCCCTTAGGGATTTTGACCCCCCCCCCCCAAATATTTCGAAAGGTGCTCTGTCTGTGCAGCAATTATATTCAAAACTGCATTTTGATATAATAAAGTCATAGTTTAACGTGGTAATCGAGAGTATTACAAGTTGCTGTGTCTGACAGAACAAACATCTAAGACTCCGTTAACCCATGCCCTGGACTAATGTAACGCTACTAGTATTTCAGCACAGCGAGATGATGGTGACTCACTGTGCACGATGATTCGTTGTAAAATTCTTCCTTTGTGCCATGAGAAATGTACGATTAGTTCATAGTTTTACTTCAATGTTCATAATTGATTTTTTGAATTATTTTAGAGACTTGAATAACATTTTATCATACAAAATTATATCACATATTGAATGGATGATGGGTGTTAAATAGGGTTAGAAAAAATTTATCGAAGCCTTGGCCCGTCGGAAAAATGAAATCTTATGACATTTCTGAGTAAGAATTATTAGTTGTTTAATGTTAAAACTACGGGATAAAAAAATGTCGCCACCAGGATTTGAACACAAGAACCATGACTCCCAGATAGTCATTGCACAACCCACTTCGTTACCACTTCAGTCAACAGAGCATTTGAAATGTCAGTTATAGTTACCTTCGCCGAGAAGGTTATGCAGAGGGTAGCGTTTGTGTGTGTGTGTGTGTGTAATGTACAGCATAACTCGAGAAGGCTTAAATGGATTGTCTTGATATTTGGTAGGTGGGTAGGTCTTGATGAGACTAGGAAATGATTAGATTTTGGGTCCCCTAGCGGCTTGTTACGGTACTGCAGCGGAACTTCCTGTTTCAATATCTCCTGTTCTGGAGAAGCTATGGAACTGATTTTTGAGTGGTAGATAGCTCTTTGGACAGAGAGTAAGTGGTATAGGTTTTGGCCCCCTAGCGGCTTTTTTGGAACTGCAGGAGCAGGTTTTGGTTCAGACTTTGAAAGGGAATAACTCAAGAAGGGCTTGATGGATGGTTATAATTTTTGGTAAGTAGATAGCTTGAGTGATGATGTACATGATTAGATACTTATTATGCAAATCAGTATCTAATTTGCATAATTAATGAGGAAAGTTTATACATCGGCCAAATTCCACGACAGGACTCTCAAACATGTGACATATGTAACTGAAGAAGAGAGAAATATTAATAGATATCAATTATGCAAATGAATACCTAATTTGCATAATTAATGAGAAAATACTATAACTCAAGATGGGCTTGATGGATGGTAATGATTTTTGGTATGTAGATAGCTTACGTAATGCTTTGTATGATTGGACAATAATTATGCAAATCAGATTTTAATTTGCATAATTAATGAGACAACTTTAAAAACCCGCTGTATTCCATGATATGACTATTGACATATGTGACATTTGTTACTGAGGAATTTTGATAGATAAAAAATATGCAAATGTAGGCCTAATTTGCATAATTAATGAGAAACTACTATAAAACCATACAGGTAAAGGATGGCAATTTCATACTTGTGTCATTTGGAAGTTATGTGAATGTGAACATTGTTGAATCAAATTATGGTAATAAGGACCCCATTTGCATAATTCATGATAAATGTTACTTTGTTAGCATAACCTTCTTTGTTACGCTCATACTTTTGTTTTTTGGGTGAAGAAGATCAACTGGTATGATTTATAATTGATGACAAACACCCCTGATATGTCAGTCATAAAGGTTAAAATCATATGGCGAAGGTATGAGGTCGTGGAACTCTAGTTACCAATCAATTTGTTAAAAAGATAGCCACTGGGAATTATGAATGCCGTAACAGAACACATACTACACCCTGGGGGTGCGAGGTCACTAGAGGGGTGCGAAATCGCTAGGGATTTCGCACCGGGGGGTGCAAATTCACTAGTGATTTCGAACCGGGGGGTTCAAATTCACGGGGGGTGCGAGATCCCTGTGACACCGGTCGTCAAGGCAACAAGTAACTAACACGGCGGAGGGGACTCCCCGGCTTGGATGAAACTATGGCAACGGCGTTGATTGACGGGTAGCCGCGGTACTGGTTACCATGGACACTACATGATTGACAGCCGAGAGACAAGCACATGGTCGTCGCGGCACGCAGCTTAATAAAAAGGAAACTTCAGACGATAATCGATCAGCTGTTCTCCAGCACCATATTTGATATTTACGGATGTTTACTTTTATTGTTGAGTTATAAGACTTAGTTTTTACGTTGTTTGTAGTAGAACGTGCGGAACTCGCTGTACTGTTTGTTGTGTCAATAAAACTTTTATTAAAACCGGCAAAAAATAAACTATTGAAAGGAACGATATTTCTGTAGAATTCTGTAATCGGCAGGTATAGGAAGCATAGTTAAGATATTATAAACGAGAAAACATCGATAAGTTCTCAATAACCAAGGAAATTCATTTAAAGGACGCGGAAGTATAAACCCGGAATCTAACCTACAGCTCGCGGCGCCGTACGGCAGCCATTTGTTCGCAAACGCAAGCGGCGTATCGCGGTGAGCTAAATATTGCGGCGAGGTAACAATACCTTTAAACCACTTTAACCCATCACGTGGGGTTCCACAGCTGCAGTCCGTAATGACTATACTTGCATTGTTCTACGGTCGAACGTTACGTGTTTCTGTTTGTTTTGTTCAATTCTACTTTAACATGTCACACACGTCGTTCGCTAACAAAGTGATAATATGAACAATTGACGCGATTCTATTTTAACAGACGTGCCCACATTATATACCCGATCTAACAAGCGTAATTTTGAATAGCGCTGATAGCTCACCTGGTAGTGTTGTTGTCCATCAATTGTAACCAGGCAAGATGTACAGGTTCGAGCCCAACGATTCATTTCTATGTTTTATTTTTCACTGTTACAGTCAACATTACTTTAATTTATTTTTATCTTTTATGATGTTATGTTTACATTATCATGTTTGATGTTTTGTTATTCTTAATTTTTTTACATCCATCTCTATCTGCTTCCTTAATGAAGGCCTCTGGTCTCTGGGTGTTGTCCTTGCACTTCTACTAGTTGACTCGTCGTTTTGTTCTGACGGCGTCTTTGCCAACGCTAACAAAGCACGTGAGCCATCATCATATATCTTTCCTAGCCTGGTTTGGACACTGGAAAAGAAAACAAAATGGTTGTTACATGTACTTACAATTGGAAACAATAGCGATGCATTTTTATTGAAACTAGAAAACATCCCAACAGTTTGTGAACAAACGTTCTTTTTTAATTTTTCGTGGAGCCGTCAACTTCTAATGGCCCAAATCGCTGCACTTTGCGCGGAAACATGCGCTGATTTTTACGCTACTTAGTGCTTGCAATTGGTTGAACTGTGGCAAGAATCACCAGTAAGCCTGGGAGGAATATTTCAATGTTCCATAATCATATTCGTTAAATGAAAATAAATTGACAATATGATTCCGAATCCCATAGTCAGTCCAAAGTCACTAGTCAAGTCGCAGCAAGTTTTTGAACGTTACAAATAAAGGCGCTTATCCAGTGCGAGATTCAGTAAAAGTAATGCAATGTTTGAAAAAACCTTATTGATATGACCATCATAGGCAAAACGTTTCTTCTCAGTAGTCATTCGTTTCTCAGTAGTCCTTCGTTTGCCGTCGGTGACAAGAAATGTATACGGGCAAGACGAAAGTTTCGGATGCTGGACAACTGAGTTGCATCGACAAAGTTCGTTATCTCTTTTAATGTTTGCAACCTTCATTTCGTAGTTTGATTGTATTTCCTGATTTCTTTCAGCAATTTACATTATCATATTATTTCAGTATTTCTTCTCTTGTTAACATACTGCGTATCAAATTACCGTGGTCCGGAAAAATGCAGCCGATGGTGGTTAATCCGTCTCGATGCTCGAACTCCTGTGGACCAGCTTAAAGTTCAATGCTTTGATTACTGTTATTTTGTTAATAAAATATTATCTGTGAAAATTTTATGTGAGTTCATGTTAGCTTTCCGAACTTGTTAGTTCCTGGGAGCGTCAGGTGTTAGTGTTAGTGACATGAAACAAACAGTTGGAAAAAACCAACACCGAAACAAATCAATACGAAAGCAAACTGAACGGGAACAAAAGGAATAAATTAATGAACTATTGTCTTTTCATTAAGATGAATCGATCTGTCCGGAAAGTCCGTCCCCATCCTCAAGCACGGCCGGTATAACTAGCACGCCGGTTGTCACGAATCTGAAAAGACGAATATGGAATACATGAGATCTAGCTATATACAGCATAATGTAGCGGTCAACTAACCACGAATAACAATAGCGGCGGAGTTTAAAAAAAAACCCACCCCAAACAAAATTATCTACCAACACAGTAATCATACAATGACCTGGTTTGCCTTTTGACGAAAATATATCAAGGAAAATTTACGGTAATTAGAAAACAATGGAAAAAAATGTCTAACTCGTCCGACGAGATATTGCTACAATATCGTAATAATCGGGACCTGACACACATCATGACCGCGAGTGACCTCTTGCGTGAAAACCGACACATGCCCGACATTCGTCGGTAATATATACGAAGGCTATCGGGAAAGTAACGGGCGAACTCCATTGATTATCTCCATGAAAAATGGAGATATAGTTTTGGGTGTGTCTGTGGGTTTGTCTGTTTGTGTTTCCGCACCATTCCAGTCAGCATAACTCAAGAACCTCTTGATGGATTACGATGATATTCGGTATGTGGGCAGGTGTTGTGAAGCCGAAATTCAAGAACGATTTTGGGCCCCCTGGTATGTGACCTTGGTACTGCAACAGAACTTCAATTTTTGTATCTTTTGACCTGGACGTGCTGTGGTCTTGATTTTTGGATGACAGATAGCTTGTGATGTAATAAAGAAGTGGTGTAGGTTATAAGACTTGTTTATTCTTCAGTGATCTCATAGCAGCTATTAAGCTGAATTGCCGAGGCACATTACATTTCATTTCATTTAAAAACGACTACTTCATTACATCCGCAACAACTAAAAAATACTAGTTAAAATACGACAATACACACAAGGTAAGCTTCTTATTGCAACACATGTAGTCGTGGATATCTTATGTGTTCAGAATACGAATCATGTAAGGTAACGCACTGTTCATATACCGGTCAGTTCGGCCATATTGAGTGTCAAGTTTATGTGACGACCGTGTTTGCCGGCCACTGATGTTCCCTCTAGTTGGTGGGAGTAGGTGCTGGAATTGGCCTGATCGAACAAGCTTCTTCGCAAACGACTCAGTGAGAGTTCTACGTCGTGAGTTGAGGGTTGGCAGCCCTAAGAGAGAGCAAGCAGTGGTGTACGATGTGTATTCAACACCCAAGATGACGCGCAGGGCTCTTCTTTGGATTTTCTCGATTCTATCACTTAACGTCTTAGGCAGTCCGGGGTGCCAAATCGGACAGGCATATTCCAAAATTGGCCGAATGTAGGAAACGTACACCGTCATCAGGTCCTCTATGGAGAGATGGAAGTGCTTCAGTTTCTTGAGAAAGTACATGCGCTGATTAGCTTTAGTACACATTGAGTCCACGTGTGAATTCCATTTCAGATCATCCTGAAGGATAACACCCAAAACTCTCATCACCTTCACTTGTATAACTTCAATGTTGTCAACAGTGAGAGGAGGGGGGATGCTATGAGTCTTTCTGAATTGGACATGTAACGCTTAACATTTCTTCGGGTGTAACTTAATGTGACTCGTGCGAGACCAATGATCCAAGTCGTTAAGGTCCTGTTGCAGGTTTGAAGGACTTGAGGTAGGGTTCCTTGTTTCTAATAGGTTCAGGTCGTCAACAAATTTCCAGCGTTTGGAGGCAGCGTGACGCGCGGCACAGTTAATGTAGGCTAGAAATATCAATGGTCCGAGTAAAGTCCCCTGGGGTAATCCACAGGTAACGTTTAGGCTGTCGGAAAGTGTTCCATGGTAGCGAACAACCTGACTTCTGTTGCTGAGAAAGTCTACAATCCATCTCGTCACTGACGGGCGCAGTCCGAGTTGAAGCAGGCGTTGGATTGCAACGTTATGACTTACGCGATCAAAGGCCTTACTGAAATCCGTTGAGACAAGTGAGCAAAGTATCCCAGGTTTGTCCGTAGCTTTGAATAACTCATTAGTCATATCCAATAGACAATGTGTTGTCGATTTGCCCTTAAGACAGCCAAACTGTTGAGCGTCGATCTCAGGAGTAATGTCGGACAACACCCATTGCGAAACGAAGCGCTCGGCTACTTTCGCTAACAAAGATGTTAGGGAGATCGGACGAAGTTCTGTTAAAACAGGAGGTTTGGTCTTTGGGATTGGGACAACAATCGCGCATTTCCATTCGTCCGGGACTGAACCTTGTTGAAGGGAGGTGTTAAGAATGTCGGTAAATGGTTTACTCAGTTCATAACTTCATACGCAAATTCTTTGATGATTTTCCCTGGTATGCCGTCCGGGCCTGCGGCTTTGCGTGTTTTGACATTGAGAAGTTCTTTGTACACATCCCAGGGTTGAACATAAGGAGCTGGAAACGATGGCAGGTAGGCGGGCAGTGATGCCGCGTCGATTGCAGGTAAGGACTGTATCACTGCTCCAAGTGACTTGTTTATGGCGTTGGCGATGCCGCGTTTGTCGGTAGGGTCAAATCCGTCGATGTGGATGACTGGTTCGTTGCGTGATGCGTTTATCATGGATTTGATCTCCTTGTGCCACTTTGCAGCATTATCCTTCTTCAAGGACTTCACTTTGGAGTTGTAGTACGTCTCTTTTAAGTGAGGTTTGGGCCCCCTAGCAGCTTCCTCTGGAACTGCAGGGGTGTTTTTGTGAAAATCTTCTTAGGAGAATAACTGAACAAAGGAACAACGGATTTCCATGATATTTAGTATGCAGGTAGCTTAGATAGAGATATACACAATGAAGTGAAAATTATGCTAATTGGGACTTAATTTGCATAGCTAATGAGGAAAATCTATATTTGCTGTGTTTTCCATTATAAGACTCAAGTACATGTAACGTATGTAGTTTATGGAAAGTTGATCATCAACAGATACCAATTATGCAAATAAATTCCTAATTTGCATAATTAATGCAAAGCACCATATCTCCACCAAAATGGAAAATTATAGGACGGTCAATATCATACTTAGTATGCAGGTAGCTTAGACAGAGATATACATAATGAAGTTCAAATTATGCTGATTGTGACTTAATTTGCATAGCTAATGAGGAAAATCTATATTTGCAGTGTTTTCCATTATCAGACTCAAATACATGTAACATATGTAGTTTATGGAAAGTAGAGCATTAACAGATATCAATTATGCAAATAAATTCATAATTTGCATAATTAATGCAAAGACACCATAATTCATCTAATTGGACAATTATAGGACTGTCAATATTGCAACATGTGTAAGTTACATAAAGGTGTTTATGGCCAAGCATATATTGTTTTTTTCGCAACGTTAAGACTCAAGTACATATGTCCGAGTTAATAAGACTGATTGGAATAACCTAAGTCACTTCATTCGGAGGAGTGAGAGGGGGGACCACTTTCCACGGGCGGACCAAATGTCATAGAAGGTCGTGAGAATCGGTCCGCCCTACTGAAAATCGCGGTATCGTTCCTCAAACCACTTCTCAGACATGTTTTTTCGCAACGTTAAGACTCAAGTACATATGTCCAAGTTAATAAGACTGTTTGGAATAATCTAAGTCACTTTATTCGGAGGAGTGAGAGGGGGGACCACTTTCCACGGGCGGACCAAATGTCATAGAAGGTCGTGAGAATCGGTCCGCCCTACTGAAAATCGCGGTATCGTTCCTCAAACCACTTCTCAGACATGTTTTTTCGCAACTTTAAGACTCAAGTACATATGTCCGAGTTAATAAGACTGATTGTAATGACCTAATTAAAAATAAGCCACTCTATTTGGAAAGTGAGAGGGGGGGACCACTTTCCACGGGCGGACCAAATGTCATAGAAGGTCGTGAGAATCGGTCCGCCCTACTGTAAATCGCGGTATCGTTCCTCAAACCACTTCTCAGACATGTTTTTTCGCAACGTTAAGACTCAAGTACATATGTCCGAGTTAATAAGACTGATTGGAATAACCTGAGTCACTCCATTTGGAAGAGTGAGAGGGGGGGGGGCACTTTCCACGGGCGGACCAAATGTCATAGAAGGTCGTGAGAATCGGTCCGCCCTACTGTAAATCGCGGTATCGTTCAATTGATCAAAAAACACTTCTCAATCATGTTTTGTCGCAACAAAAAGACTCAAGTAGATATGTCCGAGGTTATAAGACCGGTTGTAATACCCAAAGTCCATGATTTGGAAGAGTGTGAGGGGGGGACCACTTTCCATGGGCGGACCGATTCTCACGATCTTCTATGACATTTGGTCCGCCCGTGGAAAGTGCCCCCCCTCTCACTCTTCCAAATGGAGTGACTCAGGTTATTCCAATCAGTCTTATCAACTCGGACATATGTACTTGAGTCTTAACGTTGCGAAAAAACATGTCTGAGAAGTGGTTTGAGGAACGATACCGCGATTTTCGGTAGGTCGGACCGATTCTCACGACCTTCTATGACATTTGGTCCGCCCGTGGAAAGTGGTCCCCCCTCTCACTCCTCCGAATGTAGTGACTTAGGTTATTCAAATCAGTCTTATTAACTCGGACATATGTACTTGAGTCTTAACGTTGCGAAAAAACATGTCTGAGAAGTGGTTTGAGGAACGATACCGCGATTTTCGGTAGGGCGGACCGATTCTCACGACCTTCTATGACATTTGGTCCGCCCGTGGAAAGTGGTCCCCCCTCTCACTCCTCCAAATGGAGTGACTTAGGTCGGTACAACCAGTCTTATTAACTCGGACATATGTACTTGAGTCTTAACATTGCGAAAAAACATGTCTGAGAAGTGGTTTGAGGAACGATACCGCGATTTTCGGTAGGGCGGACCGATTCTCACGACCTTCTATGACATTTGGTCCGCCCGTGGAAAGTGGTCCCCCCTCTCACTCTTCCAAATGGTGTGACTAAGGTTATTCCAATCAGTCTTATTAACTCGGACATATGTACTTGAGTCTTAACGTTGCGAAAAAAACATGTCCGAGAAGCGGTTTGAGGAACGATACCGCGATTTTCAGTAGAGCGGACCGATTCTCACGACCTTCTATGACATTTGGTCCGCCCGTGGAAAGTGGTCCCCCCTCTCACTTTCCAAATTGAGTGGCTTAGGTCATTATATCTAGTCTTATTAACTCGGACATATGTACTTGAGTCTTAACGTTGCGAAAAAACATGTCTGAGAAGTGGTTTGAGAACGATACCGCGATTTTCAGTAGGGCGGACCGATTCTCACGACCTTCTATGACATTTGATCCGCCCGTGGAAAGTGGCCCCCCCTCTCACTCTTCCAAATGGAGTGACTTAGGTTATTCCAATCAGTCTTATTAACTCGGACATATGTACTTGAGTCTTAGCGTTGCGAGAAAACATGTTTGAGAAGCGTTTTTTTAATGGTACCGCGATTTTCAGGAACTGTCAATATTTCAGTAATTCTAAACTGTCATTAGGGTAGGCGTCTTTTTTTTTCTTCAGGGACTGTAGTTTTGTATATAGTACAGGGAAACACTATTTGTACTGATACTGTAGCTTTTATAAGTAAACTAACACCTCATCTTGTGTGGTTTTTGATTTCATATCTTTTGAATATGTTTAACCTTACTCCAATGTAAACAGAACTCCGTGATTAATAGCGCTTCATGCACGATAATATATTGTATTTGTGGGCCTTCGTAGTTTTTAGACCACGCCCACTTCCTGTGTCATCGCACCAAATATGGTACCCGGACCGATTCTCACGCCCGGACCAAATCTCATAGAACACCGGCATTCAAACATTTCCCGAACTTACCGCATCAGCTACATGTGCGAGTTGTATTTTCCAAAAAGCTGCCGTAATATTTGTCCAGTCGAAATGCACAGAAATGGTCAATTTTGCTACGATGTACAAACGCAAGCCATGTGAAGAAAATTATACTGACTTCGCGTCAAACCATGGATTTTCTAACAAAGATAAAACATTCTGGTTTTCTTTATTATCATCCTATCCAGTTGAGTCCACATGAATTTGATAACAGCGTGAAAAAATGAAGATTTTGAACCCGGCGTGCGGTGGCGATGCGGCTTCTACCGGCGCGCCGTGACCGTTACCGACAGTGTTACTGTACTCGCGGGACTGAAAATCGTCTGGCCGCGACCGCGTTGGACAGGTGGCCGCTATAGCCTAATTCTTAATGCTTATGCCAATGGGAAAAATCCAAGGGACCGACAAAAAGTGACCATTATGGGCAGGTGGCCGCTATATATGCAAAGGTGACCGCTAATACAGGTTTGACTGTACTAGTGTGGTAAGTTTGAAGGTCCAGAGATTTCCCATTTCCACACCATGCGTAAAAGTGCATCGTCCGTCCCGTGCGCCAAACTAGTATGCGACCTGCGACAGGACATGGCATACTTAATACACAGACTGGAGCTCACTCTGCACATGTTCGCAGCTAAAACTCACAATTCCCGTTGCCGCATTGGTACGTAACTTGGTATATCGCTAGCTAGGTTGCGTGTGGTGATGGACGTTGTCTATTTTACAATGTAACAGTGACTATACGATCATAGCAAGTAGGAAAGCTTCGTACCCCGTATCTATCTGAAGTATTGCAGTCAAGCGTAACGGGTTATAACATGGTCGCTATGGCAGGACAGTGGCCCTTGCCATTAATTATAGGGGTGCAATTACGATATTGTATTGACGATTAAAGTAGCTACAGTGTAAAAGAGACATTGTGCATCACCACGCCGAACCAGGCAAACGATATGCCAAGTTACACACCAGTGCGACGACGGGATCGTGAGTTATAGCTGCGAACGCGCAAACAAAAGCACTTCCAATACTCCCAGAAGGAGGTATTCCTCCTTCCCGGAGTAATAAAGATAAAATGATAGCAGATAAATGGTAAACATTACTATACCTAGCTGAGGCAGAAAACAATGGAATTTATATACTAAAAACAAACGAAATTGATATAAATAACAATACACAACTCCAGGGGAGTATGATAAACAGTGTCAGCTGGATGGCAAGTGGATTACTTATTTCACCATAGTTGTTTTTTGGGGGGGGGGGGGGGGGGCAGGTGGGCAGGCAGGTGAAAATAATACAAATAATAACAGTGGAGTCTTGGCAGTAATCTGGCTGTATACAATAAGTGCGAAGAGCTATAACGGGGTAGGTTTACATGTAGCTGTGGTTTGAGGATATGATGTTACATAGTAACTGATAAAAATTAACAGAAAATAGTGAGATTTAACAATGATAAACCATAGTTACCGTATAAGAGGCATAACAAAAAGTAGGCTGGGTGACAAATGGTCTACATAAGCAACATAGCTGGTTTTTAGACAATCAATTGAAAATAATAGAAATCACATGGTGTGGATATAGAGTGGGTACATAGATGTAAGGTTGCATAAAACTGAACTTAAAACTGCAGTGAAGTGGAGATGGAACACAGTTGGCATTAACATTAACTTGTGGTGTTGCAGCTCCTTGTAAGCCATGCGTTGTGGATGTACCTCTTAGCAAGCACAATGATTGTATCCCATGCACCCTTGTGTCCTAAGAGTAGATGTTTTTTTTCATTTCAGTGTTACCTGTACCTACCTACCTTCCTAGTCTCTTGACCTCCGGGTCGTTGGGGGGACAAGGTAGCAAAGAAGATAGACATGTGTTGCCAAAGGACTGTCTACTGAGACGTTATTTGAGAGAAGCAGTGCTGGTCATCTGCATGGAACAAACTGAATTGCTGTGAATTTCTAGCACTTTGCTCGAATGTACATTTGAAAAGAAGAACAGGTAAACCCGTCAGAGATAGAAGTAAGATAGATAGATTCAGGGTAAGGCATTTTGACTGTACGGTAAGAAATTATGTACATTTTTCTATTATATTAACTTTCGTAGATATGATCTATGCATTGAAGATCTTATACCTGGCCAAACGTGAACACAGCTGAATGTATAACAGAAGGAATAAAAGATTTTCTTGACTGCGTATTTGTGACAAGGTATGTTTTTTGTAGTGTGGTCAGGACACATTTACTAGGGATGGGGCATTTGTTGCTAATTTTGTGCATAAGACAAATCTATTCATATTCATATCCACATACATACAGTACCAGACACAGTAAAAGTAAAATGAACCATTATCCAGAACAAATCATTTGTAAGAGTTATTTATTATGGCACAGGGTGCAAATCAGTACAGGTGTCTATGTACATTGTGCTCTCCATACAAATCTTTGGAGTGCAAATTTACAAATAATCTAAAAATTAGCCACAGAGCCAAATGAGACAACACGTAAACTAATATTTTACATGCACAATTTGTAGGAACAAATTAAGGTTCACATGTACAGTTACTGCAATATGTGCTTTTAGTTTGCATAGAACATTGCAATCACTGAATGTAATAATAAAAATACCACAGCAGTCGGTTGATAAATAATACAAATGTTTTTGGTTCGGTTCATTTGTCAAAAACACAGCACACAAAATATGAAATAACTGGTTAATGATGATAAGTTATCGCATATGCATATGAATCAGCAAATTTGATTTTCTTTCCTAACAAGTTATTAGGTTTGATTATAGCCTTCCTTAAAACTATCATGGAACCAATATGACTGAAAGTAAACTGAATCAACTTCAAAATTTGTTTTCAATTTGGGCTTTCCGTCACTTAGGTAGATGTCTATGATACACAGAAATCATAGCTTGCTGAATATTCAAAATGATAGTGATTTGATTCGATTGAATTTATTCATTTGGCTG
Source organism: Branchiostoma lanceolatum (assembly GCF_035083965.1). Taxonomy (NCBI): domain Eukaryota; kingdom Metazoa; phylum Chordata; class Leptocardii; order Amphioxiformes; family Branchiostomatidae; genus Branchiostoma; species Branchiostoma lanceolatum. The sequence continues at coordinate 28,846,040 of NC_089724.1, forward strand.
AAAAAAAAGTACAGCCAGGGCAACCCAACTAGCCGAAGGCTATCCAGAGGGTTGGATATTCAAAATGCAATATATTTTCACGAAGCACATCAAAACACACATGAAGGCGTATGCAAAACGCAAGACTAAAATACATAAAAGAAACAAAGTTAACAAAAACCAGCACAAAGCTGAAGCTTATATGGAAATACTGTATTGTCAATGTTTACAGCAAAATAGAATGCAAGATGGAGATTGTGAATATTGTAGGAAGCCCAAACTACAACTTCGCGGCAACGTTAAACATCTGCTACATCTTGGGCAAAGTTTTCCAATACTTTGTGATCTAGTTTTGAAGCATCACTCGTATTCCTTTTCTCCAAAGGCAGATCTCCCACTTTGCCCGTGGCAGAGGTGTGTGCTTTGATGCTCCACACAGCGACTCCGATCAGTGCGGCAGCCACGGCAACTGTTCCAACAGACAGCAGCGCGATGTATGCGGGCTGTTCGTACCAGCTGGACCCTTGTTGGTCTGGAGCTGTGAAGAAACATTGGCTTGAGTACAAAATGCCCCGGAATGAAACTAAAAAGGTCGGTGACAAGTTGGTCCCGTAGGGTGCTGTCCTCAATAGATGATGTTACGTTGCTTTGAGCCCCGTTGCTTGTGAAATTAGAGAATATGTGAAATATTAAATGGTACGAAAACAAAGACACACGTTTTGTAAAACCGACTGTCCGAACGTCACAAAATACGCACTGTTTCGTTTTCTTGTCTTTTTTCATATCATCCTTAGCCTCTGTGTTATCCATGAAGCCACACACGTAGTCAAGTCTGCGTGGTCCAACATGCCAAGATGCTACTAAAAATACATGTACCTTCAGTGTCCTCAGTACAGTTCTTCCCGTCTCCCGTCATGCCATGCGGACAGTCCCCACACTCATGTCCACCTGGTACGTCTGTACACGTCACTTCCGGGTAGCACGGCCGGGACGAACAGTCTGGGGCAAATCAGAATCATTCTGTCACATTATTTCAATCTAAACCTTATGGTTCTAATGGTCTAAGAGCATCTGTGCAAGTAGATCTACATACATAGTTTTATGTGTAATATAGCGTACAATGTCATGTATTTCAACTGGCAATGTGGCAGATATTCGGGCAGATATGTTTTCATAAGAGATAGACCATCTGAATTTCTAAGAAACACTGACAGACCCCCTGGGAGACAAGATAAGACAGAAATATGTGAAGTGCTGACCAATCTTGAAGAATTGTCACATGATTATCAATTGACCTGTCAAACACATCTGGTAAAGATCCTGGATTAGATAAGGAGTCCCAAAAGGGGGCATACAAAAGGCCCATCAAAAATCACTTATCACCATTTGGCATGGATGTGCTAACACGACGAGTGAGGCAATACGATTTCCCTAGCAAAAGAACCTGGCCCCGATAAGTTGAAAATTGTGAATCAGTGCTCCCCCCCCCCCACAAAAAAAAATATACGCCCAAGAGGCCTGCAACGAAGGCTACACTTCATAAGCTTATGCAAACACATCCCAGGGGATGGATGCCTACCACTTACTACACAGATTTGCCATGATCAATATAGAATACAACACGGGGTATTCCGTATCACCCGAGGTACCAGCCCGACCGCGGGTCGGATCGCCCGACGGCCGTAGGCCGGAGGGCGATCCGACCCGCGGGAGGGCTGGGACCGAGGGTGATGCGGAATACAACGTGTTGTATTTTATTTATGTCATACCTTGGTCATACCCACCCGAGAAAACACACATTTCAATGCGGAATGCGCCAGAAGTTGAGGGAGTTTTGTGTCCTCGAACAAAAAACTGTAGCAACATTGATTCCAATCTCCGAATCTGGTATTCGAATTTCCGACGGCCGAGCAACTGGCGCGCTCGAAATGCGTTCGAAATATTCTATGGAAGCCTGTGTGATAACCCTTCCGAACCCTATGTGATCCGGATAGTTATCACACGGTCCGGAACACCCGTATCAGGCCCAGGCATGACATAAAGGAGGTTATCTTCCTCTATACATTAAACCTCCTTGACCTTGGTAGTGTCAATGCACTGAGTTGGTTATGTACAGTACCAAACAAACATGAAAGTGCATGACTTATACTATTCCTACCTACCAACATCTTCAACACAATTTAACAACAGAATTTAAATCATGTATGATTTTCCTACTTACCAATTATTTCTTCACAGTTGATTCCATCACCTGTCATTCCGGCAGGACAGGGTCCGCAGGTGTACGCGTCATCAACTACGTCACAGGTGACGTCAGGGTAGCAGGTGTCGGACGAGCATGGAACTGAGAAGGATAGATACAGAGTTTTTTTTACCCACCGGAAGGTCCCACGTCATCAAGCTGGTCTTATAGTATTGTGATAGGTACGCCCTTCACACAACATAAAAGGGCATAAGACACCAATGACATCAACATTAATAATTTCCTGAAATTACATAAAACATAATTCGATTGTTTAATAACATAGAAATTTTCACAAAATATTCACACTTCGGATGTTATTGAACATCGAACCATCAAAACATCATACCTTCAGCTTTTGATTCTTCCCACCAGGTAATTACATTAATCGGTGACTTGCCCAGTCATGACGTCACAATGAACACTGCAGCCGATTTGGAACTTTGCACTGCGGCTCGGAAAGAACGTTATTTTTGCAAGCAAACAAAATAGATATTGTTGTGTCCTTTAATTTTTTTAGATTTAATCACCATAATTAAGCACTATTTGCTCATCAAATAAGGTTTTTCGCAAGCCGTCGTGTAAGGTCCCGAACCGGCTGCCGTGTTCATTGTGACGTCATGACTGGGCATTAGTCACTGATTAATATAATCACCTGGTGAGAAGATCAGATAAGAATCAAGAGCTGGATCCATGGAAGTATGGTTTCTGATGGTTCAATGTTAAATTAACCCTATCTAGACCGGGCTTTTTTTAGACTTCTTGGACCGGGGGGGGGGGGGCTCTTTCGACCCCCCCGTCATAACTTCCGAACGGTAAGCTCTATCATCACCAAATTTGCAGGGAGTGATGTTCACGTGTAGTTTTATAATTCCTGTAATTTTGGTGACGTTATGACGTAATATGACGTAATTATGACGTCATCGATGTGATTTTATTGGTTAAATAGGGAATTCCCATAATTTCTAAAAATATTAGACAAAATAGTGCGTATTATTGATTTAAAGATATGCCAAGACATTTGACGTCAGTTGTGACTAAGTTGACGTCAAAATGACGTCGGAGAATGACGTCATGTGTTGTTATCGACCCCCTGGGATCCGCCATCTTGGATCGGCCATTTTGAAATTTTTAAAAGTACATTTTTTCCATGTATGATCCCAAATAACAATCAAAATAGACTAAAAACATTAATCTGAATGTTTCTGGTTAAGAAAATTCCAGGTTGTGACGAATTTAAAGGCGAAAAAGCCTGTTTATACCGAAAATAATGATTTTGTCCGCCATCTTGGATTTTGAGCGATGACGTCATCAAATTAGCATAATTTATGAATATTTAATCATGGCAGTTACATTAAATCACATGTGATGTTATACATGTAGGAAACTAGCGTGGTTGAGCAAGAAAACATTGGAAACAACTATGTTTTTATCGAAATTAGTGAAATTTGCATAAAATGCCTCTTCAGAAACCCGTTGCCATGGCAACACGAAATATGCTAAACTTATACTTTTATCATAATATTGTTGCCAACTAAATTTTAGGAAAAGACACCAAGTTTGGTTGTCCTACCATACGTCGTTTGGCAGTTATACGATGTCAAAGTTGGCGCGGGCACTTTTAGCCCCCCCCCCCCCCGGTCTAGATAGGGTTAATGGGTGTGTATTTGTTTTAAACCTTTATATTTCTTGAATGATGCTACTCCTATTTCAGATAATAAGAAAATGTTGTATTTTGGTGTCTTATGCCCTTTAAGTTTAACGTTACCTCCAGTCTGCTCAGTGCAGTTCTTCCCGTCTCCCATCATACCATGCGGACAGTCCCCACACTCATGTCCACCCGGTACATCTGTACACGTCACTTCCGGGTAGCACGGCTGGGACGAACAGCCTGAGGGAAAAGAAGCATAAATGATGACAATGACAATGAACTTTATTGCATATTCATGCCCAACATGGGCTAAATGCATTAGGTAACATGAAATAAAAGAAAAGGAACCTTGTTTTATATTCCATCTAAATCTACAGAGTCTCTTCTTGAAATATTTGTACACAAATTCACATAGTTTTTCAATTATATCGTAGGTTTTAAATGACATGATACATGTGAATAACTCGTTATTTGTAAGATGCACATATTTCTTGTCTACATGTAGTTGTATAGAACTTACAAGGGATCTGCGCATGTCTGCGTATAGTGAGCATTCTAAAATAAATTTGTAAAAATGTATTTCATCTGCTATACAATGATTGTCACAGAATTTACACATCCTGTTATTTGGTGGAGTCTGGTTGTACCTATCAACTTCAATTTGTAGTGGATGATCACTGATCAATAATAAGACAAGTATCAATTTGAATTCCGGTATTGGCATGGCACCAAATGTCACAAAAGAGTCTGTGCAAGCAAGTTCTGTAAATGCATTGACCTTATGCTTGTTTTTGGATCCGTTTTTCATCAACAGAATACTATTAACTTTGTCAAGCACAGTTTCAAAACAACGTTGTGTATAACAAGAAGCTACTCTTTTAGTTTCTTTTTGATTTCATTTTGTACAAATTTATGAGAAATTATACTTAAAACAACAACCATTGTGAAACATTGTACATGCGGCAAGACTATACGATTAGAATACGACAGAAGGAGGAGCTCCTGGGATGCACGTCCGCATTGCTTTTATTACAGGTTTGCGTAGCAAAACCTTTGTTGGGTCCGTTGGCATGTGGGGTGGCCGCCATCTTGATTTTGTGACGTCGTAGGGTAGCCATACCATTTCATTGAGAGGGGTGTTTTCTGGGGTTGCTAGCGTTCTCTCTATTTTTAACAAATGGGCACGTAACTATCACACATTCGACTCAAGCAAAAAGAAAAAAAATATACCAGTTCATATTTATAAAAAGACCCCGTGATCGCTAAACTAACATAGTTAAGTACTAAACCAACAACAGAAGTTCTACATTATGTTCGATTTTCCTACTTGCCAATTATTTCTTCACAGTTGATTCCATCACCAGTCATCCCGACAGGACAGGGTCCGCAGGTGTACACGTCATCAACTACGTCACAGCTGACGTCAGCATAGCAGGGGTTGGACGAGCAAGGGTCAAAGGGGACTTGAAAAAATATAAAATTATTGAATTAAAGAAGTCTCGTGCCACGTTGTCCCTAGACACTCAGTAAGTAAAACAATTAATACAATAAAGTTCAGACAGCCAGAGTAAGGAATAAAGATAAATAGTTCATACTAGCTGAGAAGTCTCCGTATCACACCCTTCTGAAAGCAGAGCCCCTATCGCTCGATTCGGCTCGCTCGTGTAGGGGCCCTGCTCTTCAGCCCCTGTTGACACGGTTCTGGCGACGTTACTGACAGTTGTTCATGAATAATCAATGAGCTATCCTTATTTGGCGGTTAATTTTTTCTGAACCTAGGGTAGCGATGTGAGACGTAACCTGATTGGTTGATAGCTTCCCAGTGCGGTTTGCTTGAGCAGTGCTTTAGCAAACCCTCTGATTGGCTGAAAGCTGTTTTGGTGGTGACGTCGCCAGAAGCGTGTCTACCGAACGTGAGGAGCAGGGCCCCTACGCGAGCGAGCCGAATCGAGCGATAGGGGCTCTGCTTTCGGGAGGTGCCGTATCATTGACAGGCAATTAGGTAAATACCTACCAGAAATAAGAATTTATCTAATCACAAATCTCTGTATACAATTTTTTTATAGATGACCAGCACTTGACATCATCATCAGGTTATTGCTTACTTTCTATGACGACACACAGGGAGCTGTCCACAGGAGACCCGTCAGGACAGATGGTACACTGGATGGCGCCCGGGATGTCTGCGCATGTCCCGTTGTCGGGGCAAGGGTTGGATAAACATGGCGTCTCCTGGTCACATAGCGGACCTGTGGCAAAGGTATTCAGATGACAAAGTCGTAATTGTATGTAAATAGATATATTAACATTGATGATATGATTACCAACTAGTTACCAACGGTAGCCAAACATGTAACGTAACCTTACCAAGTATCGTCCAATTTATTAAAACGTATCTATCTTCAAACCGCGCGGACATAGCCAAATGTTTTAACACATGGGAAGAAATATCAGCTCTTCTGAAAAGAAAATGTATAGTCTGTAACTAGTGTAAGTTTTTCTCCGTCTTTTTAAAGCCGTACGAGCATGTATTTATACTGAGGTCTATGATGAAGAATTGTGCTAGGGTTACCCATTATCGTCCACTTCAGTCTTTCTCCTTCTAGTGCTATACTTGAAGAACATAGACCAGAAAGAAATTCACATTAACTATCCAAAGTAGTCTACCGACAAATTATAGTTAAGTTGATATGTTTGACCCGCCGCTTTCTTGACGCAATGGAAGAAAACAACGTTGTCCAGTGAATTGCGCGGCACGTGGCGTCCACGTGATAAACGCACGGCCATGATGTTTCGCCGGCCAAAAATGTACCACCGGTGCGGGGGTCGCCAGGTTTTATCAAATGCTAGGTTTTATCAAACCTTCCGAAAAGTAGTAAGAGTTTTCAACCTCGAATCGCCATGGATAGTTTGAATATCAAAGAAAGGCTTAACGTAACGTCGGCTACTTTTAACAGATACTAGCTATCGGGTAAGTTTGAAAAACATGCTGAAGTACGTGGTGTCGAACTGCATATCAAATGCGTCATGCATGACGCTTCCATGCAACTTGCTGTTACTGGTTCAGGAGTTTATCCTGTTATGTCGCTGGACGTAATCCTATTTCAATGTTTTGTATAAAAAGAGTTATGACTAAGGATCATTCTTATGACGTTCTTTATTGCTCATGAGAACTAGCTTTGGCAAAATACACCTCGACATGTGGACATGACCCCAAACTGGACGATAATTGGTCATGCACGATAACTCGTCATGTTACGTTACACCAAAACCTCTGTTATGTTTGGAGGATTGGCATACGAGATACAATGATGCTTTGATATCTCAGCAGCTTTCAGAATCTTTTAGCATAAAGTATTGCAAAGTTTTCCAAATCTGCCGTTCCAGTGCAGCCGGCGATTACTAGAACATTGGGTGGCCTAAGCACTGAATGCTTGAAAGTGAAAGCACTTACCTGTGTAGTACTGCTCGCACTCGCAGTGGAACCCGCCGACGGTGTTGTTACAGACTCCATGACCACACGGGTTGTCCAGACACTCGTCCACATCCACGTCACACAGCGGACCTGTGAATTCCGTACCGTTACAGGTGCAGTTGATGTTATCGGGGCTGTCCAGCGCGAAGGGAGGGCAGGAACCGCCATGTTGACACGGACAGTTGCGGGCCATGATTGTGAGAGAATCTGTAGAACTTGAACCACACTCGTCAGCGGCCATGACGTTGACGACGATGGTTGAGTTTTGTTTGGGCGTCCACGTCAGCCGACCGTCGCTGTTCAGGGACAAGGCTGGGTCGGGGGAGGCGCCGCTCAGTGAGTACCGTAAAGTGGGACCGTTTTCTGGGTCCTCTGCTTTGACTGTGAGGTCTAGTTGGTTGTTGATGAAGGCGATGATGTTGCCGGTTGATTCAAAGACAGGTGGAGCGTTGTCTGTGGAAGAAACAAATCGACCATGAAAGAACTGATCAAGGGACGATTGAAGATAATAGATATAATCTTATTGACATAAAATATACAAATCATAGTGCCAAGTCTTCAGCTAACCTAAATCTCAATTACTCATCGCAACAATCAAAAATTCACAATCACCTTCAATGATGATAGTGGAGGATGTAATTATTGCTTGTAATATCAATCGGTTAACTGGAGGATTAGCAGTCGGTCTCTTTGACAAGAGACGTTTTTGAGCAACATGGTGTATAGGTTTCTACAAAAATAAAGGACTTTGTCAATCAATGCAAAACATACCTTGATGTACGCTCCATGCTGAATTGTTAACTGTCGGGAGGCACTGTTTGCACCAGTTACCGATCTGTGTGTCTCCACCTGCATAGCAAGTTCCGTCTATCTCACAGGAGTTGTTCTGCGAATGAAACGATAAACGCAATTGAAACAAGAAAAGTTCAGGAGAAAAGATACATAAAACGGAAAATCTGCTGCAGTAACAAGGTCAACCTCCAGGCCCAACATCGACCTTGATCTTCGTGTTCACAACACCAACACATATAACAACATGGTGTCATCGCAATCCATCCAGAGGTTCTTGACCCATTGCTGCGAATTAACATACACACAGACAAACAAACCAAAAACTATACATGAACCCCAATTTTCCATGACCGGAATTTTTGGTCAGGTTATGGATTGGTGGAATGGTTGATCCGAGTGCCTGTAGCCTGATTGAATTACAGCCGAATTACAGCATCGGACAGCAGAGTTTGTGGTTACACGAACTACGAGTGCCTGTAGCCTACAGAAAGCCATGTCGTTTTACCTTTAAAACACAGTAGCCAGTTGCGTTACACTCTTGACAGACAGCGTCATACGTGATGAGCAGAACAGGCGGACTGAAGCGCACACCGTCGTTACTGATGGAGACGAGTGTCGCCTCGGCTGTTGTCCTGTGTCCGGCTGCAGTACTCCTCCTTACACGGGACCGCGGGAGAGGGCAGACCACCCGGGCAAAGTTCTCAAACTCCGCCTCAACGGTGATGTGTCCGTCAACAACGTGTACGCCGTTCTCGTCAACCTTAAGATTGCAACAGATACAACTTGATACCATATAACATTGCATGGCATGAAATACGTGACGTAAGATGACGTAATTATACAGTTGCAATAGTGAAATCACAGCCGGCCTTTGGAGACATGTTCAATGATTCTGTACTTTGGATTCAAGAGCAACATTCATGTATGCACTAATTTTCACAAATGAATTAGTTACTTTTCAAGGCTAACAAACAGTAAAAGACAAGACCCAAAACTATAAGAAAGAAAGCGGATGTCCTACCATTGCCGACTGTAGGAAACACGTTAAGTTTTCCGACTCCAAGAAGTTCTGTCCGATGACAGGAGTCCGTTCGCACGGCCGGGTGTTGATGTCACACAGACCGTCCTTCGGGATGAAGAATGCGTCTGGTGGTTTATCTGTTTCTATCGAACAGGACGGACCTTCAAACCCCCTCTCACACACACACTTGCCCTTCTCACAGACGCCTCGCTGGCTGCAGTTGCCCGGACATGACAATGTGTCGAAGAAAAAGGACGGGGCTGCGAGGGTCCCGTTGGTCGTGTCGTTCTTCGTCTCATTGTTGTTGTTTGTCCAGAAGGACGTGTTTTTGTAGAGGATGTCAGAACAACTCTCCTCCATTGTGGTGACAGCGACCTCTGCCCAGGAGGTATCACCTGTCGCCTGGAAGTGGACAAATGCATAAGTAAGATCAAATCTACTTTTGGAAACATCATTTCTCGAGTCTTCTGATCCGTTCTCTCACCGTGTGTATCACAATGGACAATGGACTTGAGGTAAGGACCCTTTGCAACAATGATACAACTTATTTTGTAGCCTTTCAAAGAGTTGCTTCCCCTCATATGATCAGTTAGACACATTCTAATCTTTTATATATGTTTGATTAATATCAAAAGGGAACTGAAGACATTTGTGATATGAACGCGCCCTTTACATTTCCTGGCTGGTGACATCAAACGTCTTTTAAGTCTGTATCTCACTGATGCCACGGCGCCGGCTTCGTCACCGAGTCCTATACTGAATTATGTTACCGTTGAATTTATAAAGGGGATATGACGCAAAAAGTACAAGTATGACTAGAAAGGCAACAAAACACACAAAGCGTAAAATGATTCGGTTTTTATCGATGAAATTCATTAAGAGCTTTGTCAAATCGCCTGAACTCAGCGAGGCCGCCAAAGTCCCGCAGGTCCAGTGAGATAGGGGCTTAACGCCCAAGATGCCATGAGTTGTAGTAATACCTGGATATCCGCCACACACCCATCCACAGTTCCCTCTATGTCTGAGGAACCTTCCATTGCAGATGAACACACTGCACCTGCAGGTGAATTCAGCAGAGCGTCCTCACAGTACGCTCTGGCCTCGGCTTCAGACATTCCGTTTGGTGCGGGCCAGGACGGCGGAGGCTGGGAAAAAAACAAATAAAAGCTGTCAGACTCCAGGTTGCAAAGAACACTAATTGGACTATGAAACGAGAGTAGGCGGGCACACCAACATTATCACTTGAAGCATTTGTAGTTGATAATAATTTTCCTGCTTAAGTTTTATAAAGAGTCAATGTACCTAAGATGTATGTTGTTCAAAATCATTCAATCATGGCAATAAAACTGTGTTCATATATCCAAACTTGGTCAATTATATCAAAAATTATATTTATATATTCACATAGAATACAATTCAATAAATTTGAATTAGGATAAGGATCGAACTAAGCACAAAGTCATGGCAAAAAGTACAATATGAATGTTGGTCAGAAACTCACAGCTGTAGGCAGCGAATCGTCATAGTCAAACGCGAACATGTCATCGTCGTACACCTCGTCGTTGCACCTGGTGCTTCGCCGCTTGCGTGCGTTCTGCTGGTCGGGAACAGGGCGAACTCCGGCCCGCCTCTTTTCATCCTCCCATCGGCAGTTGTAGGCGAGGGTGGAGTCACAGACGACTGTCTGTCCCAGGGCGGGGTCGTCCTTACACGTGCAGTAGAGACGTTCATCCAGAGGAAGAGGTGCTGGAGGAAGTACTCCTTCAACTAACGTTTGACCCTCTGGAAGCCTGTCAATTGCAATCGTTAACAATTTTAGTCCAAATACTAGTAGAGTCAGTCCGTAGTTTTATAGAAATTGTGTTTGTCATTTCTACTCTGTCGTCTGGGAATATGTGGCCAGCTGCCATAATTGGTGATAAGTTGTGACACTAACTTTTTATAATAGGAATGTTCATCATCCTTATATCTTGTGCAAGTACTTAACCCATTGAGGACATCTTGGTTTGCTAAGATATTAGGAATAATAATAGAAATGTTAAGGCATGGCTAGAACCCATTACCTCAAAAGCGGATATGATAATCGATTGTCATGTATACATTTATCAGTCAAAACTGGGGCCTCGTTACTTACTTCCAGCTGTTGACGAATGCCGAGTGGCTAATGACGGCTCCATCACGTATGGTGTCTGTTGCTGTCGTGCCGAAATGGCGCCCGTCGTTTTCTTTGTCGCCATCAAACGTTCCACAGAGTCCAACAGTTTTGTCGAAGTCGTCAGTAGAAGGGTAGATGTAGACGTTCATGTAATAGCCCCGCACATCGATCTTTATCCATGAACCAGTTGGAAAGTACACCTTGTTTGAAAGCGAAAAACACCAATCTAAAGTATGACTTTCTCTTCCGCATGCATGTAGTGGAGGACAGATTTTTGAATGCGATGTGATCGAATTTCTGCCATCTGTGAACATCTCTTTCGGTCGGAAATCGCAAATAGTGAAGTGCCTAGAATGATAGTGTCGCCCGCTAAAATTAAGTTTAGAGAATTGCCCAGCAAGATATATATCTTCAACTCTTTTAACGCTAAAGGAAGTTGTGAATCGAAAGGACCATAGTTACGTTTCAAAGAAAGACCTACAAAATATTTTTGTCCTCCATCGGCAATGTAGAAGCGCGTGTCGTCGCCGACAGCCCCGTGATAGTCCACCCGCATAGCCAATGGTAGACCGCGTCGAATCACACCGCCTGTGTACCAGTCGAACGTGTCTCTGCTCCCGCTGCACTTGTTGAGGATGAACACTTCATTTCCGGACCTGACGCTCACGCCGCAGTTACAGGCAACGTTCCCAGCATGGCACATCTTCATCCGAGTCTGCACCTTCAAAGCAGATAATCATATATTCCGAGCTCGAGTAAGTATCTCCTTTGTTATGTATGCATAGCCTAGCATGATTCCCTTGGCCTTTTGCATCATCATTCAATTTTGCATCAAACAGATTTATTTATTTATTTGTTCGGTTGTGTTCAATGGAAAAAGGAAGGGAAAGGAATCTCGAACCAGTTTAGCTCAAATGAACTCAATGAACAGATGAGCTACTCTTCCACTGGTCGTGACAGAGGAGACAGACGCTATGTACAGTATTTACAGGTTCATTGTACCGGGGAAATTCCCCTAGCTCTTTTCGACAAGCACAATGAGCAGTGGACCACGGCTTAACGTCCTGTCCTAAGGACTGCGATCTTTAACGGTAGCGTGCATGTCGGGTGATGAGCGACACAGCCGGGATCGAACCCGGGGCTTTTAGTTCCAGAGGCAAGATCGCTAACCACTGGACTACGCACGCTACAATGTACAACAACCAAGGCTGCCCGACAAGCTATTGCTATTACAAGGGGCCAGCCTTCAAACAAACAGATAACATTGTGAATACTGATATTTTGTCGGACCTACACTGTATGGTTGATAATTTTATCACTAACCAACGGCTCATCTTGTTGATGAACGATTTGCTGTTGCATTTATTTTCTCGTAAAAGAAGTTGTTTTCTCTCTGTACTTTACAAAAAGGGGCTAAATGTAGAAAAGGTGAAACAAACAAAGATAAGGATACAACAAACAAAATATGCCTTTCCCTTCACATTCTTTGTCAGTAGTTAGTGTAGATTAGACCACAAACCTACCTCTATAGGAAGAGTCTGATGCCTGTAGAGAACGAAAGTGCCCGGCTGGTACACATGGAACCTCCTGGAAAATAACAGATCGCTGATAAAGATACGCCGAGACGTTGCCACGCAGGCAATGGCTGATCAATACTAAATGCTGTGCATGTGAGATGACTACAACATTAAAGCGTAAGGTTTGACTTACTTTCCGTCGAACGACCTGTAATGCGGATCACCTGTCGATGAGCAGACAGTTCCTTCTCTGTCCTGATCATGGGTAAGTACCTATAAGTAAAACGAACAGACGCAATGCCGCTGCAAGTAGTCACATGTGCCAACTGTATCACCTTATGTCAAATAATCCCGTTCAAAAGGTTTGTTGGTAATCATGAGCTTCTTATTCGCTTCTTATTAACATAAAATCATCAAGTTCTTTTCTTCTTTGTTCTGGGGAAAGAGCTGCACAAAACCCCAAAATGTATTTTCAATGTAATTTGACAGCCGATGAGGTAAAAAAAAAGAAGTCAAAACACAACAGTATGCACACCGACAGAGGATGTTCAACTCACATCAACATCGTCCACTTGATAGCCATCCCACAGTGGTGAGTTCAGGAATGACATGGGACGGAACCCGACTTTTAAATACCTCAGTCCGTCGCTTCTGCCGTCTATTTGGAGGTCGCGAGTTGCCTTCACCGGAAACTCCAGGATTCCGTTCCAATCATCCTTGGTGAAATCCCTCACACAGTTTTGGCTCGATTGTGCATCAGGTACTGAGTTACCCTGGCACTGGCGGTCGGCTGCATAGTCGACGTCTTTGAACTCGACTTGCACAGATATTTCACAAGGAATTATTGACTCAGGGTATAGGCAGAGTAGAGGTAGGGTCGGTTGAAGTTGGATGTACTTTTCATCGCCGTTTTCTTCAACCTCAACAATCTCAGTCAGTATCTGTGAGGTAAAGTTAAGTATTATGAATGAATGAATGAATGATTGTATGAATGTATGATTAGGTTTATCATGTAGATACATACATGTAGCAGGGAATCAACCATAAAAAGATCTATTTTTTTCTTAATTTAGTGCAACGAAAATATACGAAGCTCTTTATTTTCAACCCAGTAGGTAGAAATCAGGACCGGATGTTGACTCCGAGACAGATGTAATATATTGTAACATCACACACTGCATATAATGAAGATAATGAATGCCCACAATGAAGGCTAAAGATCTCTCTGTCCACCCTAGCGTAATACTTTCTCGATATATCTGTAAATGTTGTTTTATTACGGCTAACTTAAGCTTAAACGTAAGCAAATGTCTGTGCACACACACACACACACAGACACAACCACACACACACACACACACACACACACACACACACACACACACACACACACACACACACACACACACACACAAACACACACACTTCAAAGGGACCAGGATTATGAAAGGTCTACTGAAAAATGTAAAATATGAAACCTTGATTCCAGCAAAGAATTCATTGCTGACTTCTGTCTCCCCAGGTGCTCCTCCACTCTTAAACCTTCCGCGGACTCGGCAAGTGATCTGAAAAACAAACAAACGAACAAAGAAACATATTGTAAGACATGTTACACACAGTATATTTGTAACTTTGCAGCTCATAAATATATTATATCAACAGCCTACAATACCGACTTATATTTTCAATTCAACAAATACTTGGGCTGTTTTTGTTTGTAGCTATGACAAGAGACAAAAAAAATTCACAATGAATGCTTTATGACTTGTGTATGCAAGCTCGTGTAAAGCTCATCAATAGTTCTTTATATGGTGGCAAGCTTTTTTGTGCTCAACCCTTCGCATTTGCTACGAAGTGTTTGTTCTGCAGGTCTGACTAAATGTTGAATGTTCGACTTCATGCAGCCACAAACACCATCACGACCTTTCTGCACAGTCGCAGTCTATATTTGGCAACTACACAGGGCCAGAAAAAACTGGATGAGCTTGTGTGTGTGTGTGATACTCTTAAAATGTTAGTATTCAGACATTCTTTGGATAAATGTGTCGGGTAATACAAAGTTGCTCTACACAATATGGCCGTACTTACTGTTTTCCCCATACCCAGCCTCAGCTCATTCTGACGCAGAACAGCCTGTCGTTCTCCCTTAGTCAAACTGACATGGTGGAAAATCTCATTGCCGGCAACCCAGTTGACTTCGATGGTCAGGTTGTCCCATGGCGGACGGTCGAAGTCACACAGCAGCACAACTTCGGACTGCAGTGAGCTATTGGTCAGCTGTGGGTTGGTTGTTATGTTGGGGAAGTTTTCTGTGGATGAATTTTGTATATTTTCTAGGTTTACAATGAAGTCATTAGTTGAAGATGATCGCTTCATGGTACCTGGTATAGATGAAAAACACCGAAGTGTTTATATTTCTAACACATGCATCACAAGTCCTTGCGATGATGTTTCAAAAAGGTACCTTTGATGTACGAATACAACAGTCGCACGCGAATTCTGGAGTAGTAATTGTCAACAGTAAGTTGAATTATATCAAGATGTGTGATCGTGAGCAAAATAATTCTTGTGATGCGTAAAATTGGACGGTCCTGCTTGTAAGACAACGTTCACACAATGTTCATAATATCCAAGTTTTTGATAAGTGTAGCAATGAGCTACTTAGCCGGGTCCTGACTACCTATACAGTTTCACGAAAAAGAACAAATGTGGAGTGTCTGACCTGAGCATCCTGGAGTGAAACCGTAGTTTTCTGAACTCTGTCCAGCTGGGCAAGGCACTTCGGTACCTGTGTATAAAAACAATACCAGATGCACCTTGCTGTCAACAATGTCACAGTGACTATGAATTCGCAGTCCTATAAAATCCATGACGTTTTACAGTACTATCTGCTTTATCAGTGATGGCATAAGCAACTACAGGTATAAAAAGACATGAAACGGTTGAAGTCCTGTGTGCGATAGGGAAAGTCGGTGATGTTAACTTGGGCGTGTGACGCGTTGTGGTTGTCACCAATGACGTTAGATTTGTTCATTATTTGTACCTGCACAGTACGCCTCGGGACAGCCCGGTGTCGGGGGTAGCAGGTAGACATAGTAGGACTCCCCATCTCGGACGCAGCTCTTCACTTTGATGTCCCAGCAGTTTCCTTCACACACACCGACTCCAATTCGGCAGGCTTGTCTCGTTACTTCCCCATCAGTCAGTTGGAAGGGTACCTGGTAAAAGCATTGGGTTTGATAATCATGCTTGTGTAGATAACAAAATTCAATTATAGACAATTTTCAAATTTTATTGAATTCACCATCGCAGCAAATCAAAGTCTGTTAGTAGCAATAGCGAACATCTGAAGGCTTACCCGACACAATACCATCAAATTGGTTGCAGCAATTGCAATGGTTTTCTAACAGGGACTTGTGGCAGCCGTATTTAAGTGCAATTGTGGTCACCATTGGTTTTGTCTTAGGTAGAGACAATAGTGATGATGGGAACTATATTTGAATTGTTCAATGTTCAATCTACATGCATGCATGATATATTGTCGGAATGGGTGAGAAGTGAAGAAACAGGCCCCGATCACCTCCTTCCACAGACCTGATGATACTTTCGGATAGCACACCGACATCTATTCTTTTTTTCTCTCACAGATTAATGTGATGTCCTTACCTTTCATCCAAACAGGACCGATGGTCGAGCAGCTGGTTGGGTCGAGTAGAGAGCAGTTGGTGGGAATCTCTCCGCCTGCTGGACTGACGAACCGGTACCACTGGGTCCTCAGCCCGCTGTCACAGCGGACATTTCCGGCACTCATCAAGGATCCAGTGCTCCTGTTGGGCTCGTCCAACGCTTCGTAGTCGGTACACGGGTCTCCGTACACAACAGCTGCAGAAAGGCAAAATTCAATCTGGCCATGGTCTCTACGATATTGCGTGCAAATGTTCCTAGCGTGTTCTATTAAGAGCAAGAAATGGTGGCAAAGGTAAAAAATCGAATTCGCTCATATTTTGCACAGTGACAGTACTTGGCCCATGCCCCCTCAAAATAGCTTTCTTTCTACTCAAAACCAATTGTTACCATAATAACAGGGCAAATGCATTTTCGGGCCATTTTCCTTGATTTGATCATGTCAAAAACTGAAAAGGCTTGCCTGTGCAATGGCATGCTTCCTTACCTGAACAAACTAAGCATATGATAAGTGCCAGGATCATTCTTAACAATGGTATGTCTTCTGAAAACGACTAAACATCCAAGGGCGGTTGTATTAGTTGCTCTCTGGTTGATGTCAATGTAGGAAAAACGTCAGAAATTTCCCTGTTATATAAAGACTACGTACAATCTAAACAAACGAATTCATTACTGGCTGCCAACAAAGTAAACTTGTTGTGCAGGTGCCGCCGTTATCGCACCAAAAGGTCATATCTGTGTACATGATTGACTTCATGCATTTCATTGTTCAACGCGCTGAAGTGTTTTCGTCGGCCCCAATTAAACCGTCACCATTTTCCCGAGTGTTTGGCTTTCCTCCCGCCTCAATTAATCAGTCACCATTTCCCCAAGTGTTCCTCCTTGGATCGTGATAATTACGACGTAAGTCTCCCCAACCTCAGGACAGTAATCATTATAAACGTGTTTTCTGCATCTTATGATTCAAGATAAAGATTCTTCCTCCCTGTTGTGAAGCCTGCGCGCAATCAAAATAGGTATATCTATTGCTGTCATCTAACCAAACATGTAGTGCAGGCGCCACGGTTGTTAGCAAACTGTGAAGTACAACATGTGGCAACGCCTGAAAACTCAAGTTCTGCGGTAAAAACACAAATAACTAAAGAGGAATACCGCGTTTCATTGTGTACGACACGTATTGGTAGTAAAATAAATCAACTAGGAGCAATGTACAATAGACTTAAAGCGCAGGATTTATGTGAGGGAAGTCTATATAGACTACTCAACAAATGAAACGGGAGGGATAAATCATATGCTTTAGGCTTGTCCAAACAATAAAAGAATGTTGAGAGGTTTGAAGTACTGGCGAATTGCTTTGTTTGTGAGTTAATTGGCGATACATGTACTTAAGTTTGAACGATGGGTAGCCTGTACGGAAATGTCCCAGATCCTGATCAATCTAATGCTTACAATCAGGCCTCTAAGTTTGGACCTTGAGAGTTTAGATATTAGTAACACAGTTGACAGTGTGGGACTCTTATTCAAAAAAGATAGATTTAGGAGAACATAAGGGAGGGCAGTGTCAGATTCAACTGAACTGAACTTATTAACGATGAAAAAACCTTTTCGGAATGCAGAAATATCAAACCTCTACTCATCCGCCTATTGATTGACGTAAAATCAACCCCTGCCCAATAATGAATTTACCGGTTATTTACAAACAAATTTGAAAAAAAGATGAACTCCTTACCTGTGTAAAGTAAACCTATGGCAAGTGGCAGAACCATCCCCAACATGTTGTATTTTTCCAGGGAAATCTGGTAGTTACACCCGATTGACTAATGTATGCGTAAAAACATGAGTGGGAAGATAATCTAGATCCGAACTCTTCGACGTTTACACCACTCCTGTGGTTCGTACAACACGAACTCGTAAAGTTAATGACATTTGACACTCCTCCCTATTGGATGAATGAATGATTTATTGCACAACAATTGCATCAGTGACAATGTATGGCAAATTACAGACAACATAGGTAACAATCTAGTTCTATACATGTATAAGAATATACTACTTACTATAATACTATATCCAGTGTGATCTATGGCCATTGCAACATGGAACTAATACAGACTAAGGGTTGTTTTGGAGAAGACCAAAGAATGCTTATCAAACAAGCTTATATATTAGGTGGGCAATAACGGTTGTTAATCCGTTAGGTTGCTGGCTTAAAATACAAGGGTCACTCATACATGAGTGGCTTGTTATGTTTGTTTGCAGTTCTATTGCATGATATCATAAATGTCTGTAAAAGTTTTCTTCGATGATTTTAGAGACCTGGAGACGCTGAAGCCTTTTGGTCGACCATTTGACCCTTATTCCTCGTTGGTCAATTTTTAAGAAGGACTTCTGACAATTTCAAACAAAATGAAGAATGCTGGGATTTTTTTGTAAAGTTGTGTTATAATGTGGCAAAATGAAAGTGTATGTCTAAGCTTAATAGCAAATTGCTACCTTGTCCCCCTAACGACCCGGAGGTCAAGGGACTAGGTAGGCAGGTAAGTAATAGCAAATAGTGGACTTTCTCAAGTGTTTTCGAAAGAATATCCACCTCTTAAATGCTTGATCTTTCTGCACCAGCTATACGCTTTCTTGTTGACGCATAATTCACGTATCGTTAGCTAAATGGGAGAAATCGACCAACCCATTAACGTGAAACTCACGGGTTTCGCAGCAGGTACCCCAAAAGGCGAGTGGACACCAACACGAAGAAGACTGGGGCGTCCCTCCGTTATGACAAAACCGGTTACAGGGTTGGGTTTGTGGCCCCGGGGCTCCACAGCCGCTAGCTGTGCGTGTCTGCGTGCCCGAGTTTCCACACGGGGCGCTACAGGCGCTCCAACCGTTCCACTGCCAAGTGCATCTTCGACGTCGACGGCGCCGCCACTGGGATTGAGCCTCATAGTTCATCAGTAAAACCACCAGGACTCCTACCAAAATTACACGGGTCGTATGCATGTCTAAGCAGTAGGTAGAACGAACAGGGCTGTTTCATATCTTGAGAGCAACCGAGACTATGAATTGGACAACAGGCAAAGTAAACTTTAAAAGGGTCCACATGGGGCATAATGAATAGCGATGATATACATGTACTCAAAGGGTATGTTACGCGTTACATCGGGAGTAGGTTGCCTTGTCATCTTTGTGAAGTGCAGCAAAATAAGCGACTCAAACAGACAAATACGCTCATAAATTCTGATACTCAAGTGCCAATGTTGTCGCATCCAAAGGTCATTTCTGGATATGCAGGACTTTGGGCATATGTTGATCAACGCCGACGCAGCAAACTTTGAAGAGGGTCTGTATGGGGGCGATTTACGCTACGTCCGAAGAGTCCAGTACCAATGACCTTTATGGCACGTACAGTAACCCGATATGGTGTTAAGTAATGCAACCATCATTTGCTCTTTCTCTTTTTAAATAAGGTATAAATTTGTAGCTCCTTTGCCATTGGGCGGGCGTCAGTGACATAAACTTTAGTACGAAGTTTTGTGAAGGTTCGGCAACTGGTAATAAACAGTACCCTATTCCTGATCAAAATTACCCTATACAAGACACTGACCTCTTAAGTTCTAGGTCGGTAAGACGTTAATTTATAAGGCATAAGACTGAATGTCTGAGCATGTGTGTATGATGGTTTTCATTGGACAATTACAGACATAAATTTTCTAGTCTGGAGTCCAGCCTTCTTAGCTTTAGTCCGCTACCCAAGCTCCGCTCCTCGCTTCTTATGGAGCTTGGGTAGCGGACTAACGCTAAAAAGGCTGGATTCCAGGTTATAAATCTTCTCGTTTGATAGTGACTCCGCGGGTTGCATGGAGTAAAATGATTGTACAATGAAATGCTTCCTTACCTGTAGAAACTAAACATATGACAGGTGTCAAGATCATCCTCAACAATGGTGTGTCTTCTGGAAACCACTGAACATCCGGTTGATGTCAATGTAGGAAATTTCCCTGTTATAAAGTCTGCGTGCATGCGATCCAAACAGGCGAATTTATTACAGGCTGTCAACTAAGCCAACCTGTTATGCAGGTGCCACTGTTATCGCTGCCAAAGGTCACATCTGTGTACATGACTTCGTGCATTTCACAGATTAACGCGCTCAAGTGGCGTCAGCTCTAATGAATACGTCACCATTTTCCTTCTCGGATCGCGATAATTGTCCACAAC
The DNA here is from genome assembly GCF_035083965.1 of Branchiostoma lanceolatum. Classification (NCBI taxonomy): domain Eukaryota; kingdom Metazoa; phylum Chordata; class Leptocardii; order Amphioxiformes; family Branchiostomatidae; genus Branchiostoma; species Branchiostoma lanceolatum. The sequence continues at coordinate 28,866,768 of NC_089724.1, forward strand.
CTTAGGACAGTAATTATAATAAACGTGTGCATCTGTATCTGTATAGGACAGTAATTATGATAAACGTGTGTATCTGTATCTTATATGAATATGTTTATAATTCAAGTTCAAGATTCTTCGTCCCTGTTGTGCAGCCTGTGCGCGGTCCAAATCGGTATCATTGCTGTCATCTACCCAAACCTGCAATGCAGGCGCCACTAGTTAGCAACCTTTGAAGTGCAACATGTGGGAAAGCCTGAAAACTCAAGTTCTGCGGTAAAAACACCATTAACTACAAAGGAGTTACCGCGTTTTATTGTGTGCGACACGTGCTTGCTTACTTACGACACCTATTGGTAGCAAAATAAATCAATTAGGAGCAATGTACAATAGACTTAGTAAGCGTAGGGCGTATGCGAGGGAAGTCTATAAAACTATACAGCAAATTAAACAGGAGGGATAAATCATATGCGTTAGGCTTGTCCAAACAATAAAAGAATGTTGAAAGGTTTGAAGTACTGGCGAATTGTTTTGTTTGTGAGTTGGCGATACATGTACTTTAGTTTGAACGATTGGTAGCCTGTACGGAAATGTCCCAGATCCTTATCAATCTAATACTCAGAATCAGGCCTCTAAGTTTGGATCTTGAGATTTTAGATATTAGTAACACAGTGGACAGTGGGCGACTCATATTCAAAAATATCATGTTCTATAGATTTAGGAGAACAGAAGGGAGGCAGTGTCAGATTCAACTGAACAGACCCATGTGATTAACGAGGAAAACACTTTTCGGATCGCGGAATGCACAAATGTCAAACCTCTACTCATCCGCCTATTGATTGACGTAAAATCAACCCCTGCCCAATAATGAATTTACCGGTTATTTACAAACAAATTTGAAAAAAAGATGAACTCCTTACCTGTGTAAAGTAAACCTATGGCAAGTGGCAGAACCATCCCCAACATGTTGTATTTTTCCAGGGAAGTCTGGAAATTACACACGATTGACTAATGTATAACGTATGGGTAAAAACACGAGTAGGAAGATAATCTAGATCCACAATCTTCGACGTTTACACCACCTCTATGGCTTGTACAACACGAACTCGTTAAGTCAATGGCATTTGACACTCCTCCATATTGGAGAAGACCAAAGAATGCTCATCAAACAAGCTTATATATTAGGTGGGCAATAACGGTTGTTATTCCGTTAGGTTGGCTTAAAATACAAGGGTCAATTATACATGAGTTGCTTTTTATGTATGTTTGCAGTTCTGTTGCGTGATATCGTAAATGTCTGTAAAAGTTTTCTTCGATGATTTTAGAGACCTGGAGACGCTGAAGCCTTTTGGTCAACCAGCTGACCCTTATTCCTCGTTGGCCAATTTTAAAGAAGGACTTCTAAAATTTCAAACAAAATGAAGAATGCTGGGATTTTTTGTAAAGTTTTGTAATAATGTGGCAAAATGAAAGTGTATGTTTAAGCTTGATAGCAAATTGCTACCCTGTCCCGCCAACGACCCGGAGGTCATAGGACTAGGTAGGTTGGTAGGTAGGTAAGAGCAAATAGTGGACTTTGTCAAGTCTTTTCGAAAGAATATCCACTTCTTAAATGCTTGATATTTCTGCACCAGCTATACGCTTTCTTGTTGACGCATAATTCACGTAACGTTCGCTAAATGGGAGAAATCGACCAACCCATTAACCAAAGTGAAACTCACGGGTTTCGCAGCAGGTGCCCCAGAAGTCGAGTGAACACCAACATGATGAAGCCAGGAGCGTCCCTCCGTTATGACAGAACCGATTACAGGGGCGAGTCTCCGGCCCCGGTGCTCCACAGCCGCTAGCTGTGCGTGTCTGCGTGCCCGAGTTCCCACACGGGGCGCTACAGGAGCTCCAACTGTTCCAGTGCCAAGTACAGGCCCCTATGGGAGAGTACAAAATTACTACAAATGCTACCAACCAAGTTATCTTACTTTACAATTCTGGCAAAATGATATCATAATGATGAAGTCAGAGAACATCACGCCTACTGGCTACAGGACAAGGATCACTCACGTTCGCAGCAGGTGCCTATCCATCCTGGTAGACAAGAGCACCAGGTAGTCAGGAGCGTCCCTCCATTATGACAGAACCGGATGACAGAACCGGTTACAGGCCTGAGTCTGTGGCCCCGGGGCTCCACAGCCGCTAGCTGTGCGCGTCTGCGTGCCTGAGGCTCCACAAGGGGCGCTACAGGCGCTCCAACCGTTCCAGTGCCAGTCACATCTTCGACGTCGACGGCGCCTCCACGCGAGAGTCTCGTGGTTCATTAACAGAGCGGCTAGGACACCGAGAAGAAGGATTTGGACTTTATACATGTCCAATTCAATGATATAGTCGTCCTCACTAAAACGTGTACGGGCCAAGGCCTTAAAGGGGTCTGAAAGGAGCAAACGGCACATCAGCGTAAGGCATTTTTATGCGGCCAATCATTAATCAATGGTCCTTAAATGTGTGTCGTAATTTAACGCTGTCCATATGGTGTCACATTGCTTTGTAGTTATAGTCTTGTCACATATAGAATTACTAATACTTGCGAACATTTCACAAATCTATTTTATATGTCAACAAAAAACCAGGTAAGGTTTATTCAGCACTTGAAGAAAATTATGAGCTGGAGTGTTGTGTCCTTACATAAACATGATAGAGGGGGTCAGGAAATGTGTATATTGAAGTGGAGAGACTGGGCTATCTGTGATTTTTCATAAATGTTCAAATCTATCAATATCTCTATGATTAATTCGATCAGACCCTTGTAGTGCCTGGTGGCACATAGGGCAGAAAGTTTCCTTGCCGTTTTAGTAGCAGGGCATACAAAAATAGCTGATTACAGCTATCAAAACACTGACGTCAGATACAGCTGACAACTTTTCTTATCTTTTACTGGCTGTCTATGATCAGCATTTTTGTTATAGGCTGGCTGATGGTTACGGGCTGGCTGCAAAAAAAATGTATTATAAGCCCCCCCCCCCCAAAAAAAAAGCCGGTATGGCCTGCTATGGCGGCTAAAATTCTCCCAACTTCACAACAGATTGGTCTACAACAATCGTGGGTGGTTCCAAATCCATGTTTATCGATATCTTTGGGCGAAAGAAAAGGATTTCTGCAAGCTATTTGACGTGTCACACCTGACGGAGGCAGTGAGTACAAACACACGTTTAAGGATTATCTCAACAATCCTCTCCTGGACGTAATGAATAACATTGTAGATCAAGGTCTGCCAAAGCAACGTCGCAGACAATTAGCGGTTGTTTTTAGAGCTGCGTGCACAGCCAGTACTCGACTATTCGGTGCGTCCTGCTGCCATGGCGCGGCGGGCTCCTGACCTTCCCGTCCGGAACCTTCGGGCAGGACGAAATCACGCCCCCGGAGTCAGCGGACCGCAGGACACCAGGCCAAAGGTGACCATTGGAGGCCGAATGGTTGAAGACGTCATCAACCAGCTGCACGCCAACCCCTTCTACAACTCCAGAGAATCTACAGGTCAGTGCATTCATGGTGAAACCACCTCCTTGGTGAAACGTAATATTTGGGGGGCTGAACAGGATAGGTAAAGATGATGAAAATTGAAAACGATCTAAAAGGTGCACCCAGGTCGTAAGATACACAAGATACACAAGATAACAGTTACACAAGCAACTAGACAGATTTTAGAAACGGTCAGACGTTTTAGGTAGCATCCATTAACCACTACCTTTCGTCAGTGACTGGCACAGCTGTACAGAGGAAAGGAAATGAATGCTACCTGAAACGTCTGACCGTTTCAAAATCTGTTTAGTTGCTGGAGTAACTGCTATCTTGTGGATTTAATGGGAACTATACAACAATATACCTCTTTCCAATAACGGCGGCCATTTACAATTTCCAGGGGTCAGCTGGGTGTCATGCACCAAAGTGAGGCTCGGGTTGTTCCAGCCTATGATAAGTCTATGTTATAACATAGGTATGCCATCTTTGGTGGTACATTTTGCCCCTCTGAGGTGAAATGGTCCATTGCGCAATTAGACAACAGAATAAAATTCTGAATTGAAGGAAACCGAGACAACGGCCCCGGGGTCCGCGGACCAAACGGCCGCCCGGACAGAAGTGCGGGGCAGGGGGTGCACGCCAACATCGCTGACGGCGCGACTGAGTCCTCAGGTCAGTACATCACATGTAGGATGGTGAGCCCGTATCCAAGCAGATGTGGAGTAGATGATCTTGACGTTTTCTGACACCCGAGATTCTCGCTGAAAGTCGACATTGGTGGTCTAACCCAACATCTGCTTGGAGAGTAGGCGATACCATTTATGTTTATATATAAAAACACACAACTTAACTGTAAAATACACTAATCTCTCAAATCAGCGTCTGAGATACATCCACCCTAATATCACGTCGTGATCCTCGTTGCTGGAACATGTGTAGGGCAACACCGCTCTCGTGTAGTTATATGAATATTCAACGGTTCAAAACGTACGAATGGCGTTGGGAGGGTAATTTGAAATAACTTATATTGTTAACACAAGTTGAATAACCTCCTATTGTTCATAAAATGTTTGAACCGCGGTGAAAATAGTCAGGATACGTGTATTTAAAGGTGCCCTAAGCAGTTTCAGGGGGTAAAACTGAAAATATTCTGGATTAAGCAATCTATATGAAATTCATATTTACTTCCCCACATTTGCATCATTATCTCATACTTTGGGCGTTTAAAAAGAGCACAGAAACAAGCCGCAAAAAGAGTAGTTTATTTATTGGTACCACCAATAATCAGCCCAAATTCCAGCCGTAACCGTTTTCTGTCGACAATTTTCGGTAACTTCCGGTCGCGTGACGCAATGCCCGAGCACACTGAGCCATGACCACGTGATTATTTCTCTGGAAGCGTTCGGGACATATCGGTCAGAATCGCGCATGTTCGGAAGATTTGAAATGATGGCTGACCTCCAAGTGCTCTGATTTTGAATGCGTTCACACCACACAACGACATCGCATCTTTTCTCCATGATGGTCGATATGCAATGGGATAGTGTTATTATCTTCGCCGAGTACTTGTACTCGGAGAAGATTATGTTTTCGGTTGAAAAATCTGTTGGGTGGGTCTGTATGTATGTCAGGAGCATAACTCAAGAAAGCTTCAATGAATCTTATTGATTTTTGGTAGGTGTGTAGTGGTTGTGCAAAGGAAGGTCAAGTTCGAAAATGGTTCACCTTGCGTTTTTCAACAGTACTGCAGCGGACTTTGCATTTTCTTGTGTTTGTATGTAGGCAAAAAAAGTGACGGAAACGTAAATGGATCTTCATGATTTTTTGCAGGTGTGTAGATGTTGTAATAACGGAGGTCAAGTTCAAAAATGGTTCCCCTGGCATTTTCCGTCGGTACTGCAGCGGGCTTTGTGTGGATGTGTATTTGTATGTCGCCAGCATAACTCGAGAAACTGTTGATGGATCTGTATGATATTTATTGGATGGGTAGGATTTACAGAAAGGAAGGTCAAGTTCGATAATGGGCCTTCTAGCGGGTACCTAAGGTACTGCAGCGGAGCTTAAAGATTTTGGGGCATATTTTCTTAAAGTGCTACGGTCATGATTTTTGTGTGGTAGATAGTTCATGCCACAGAAAGTAAGGTCTGTAAATTTGGCTCCCCTAGCGGCTTGTTTAGAACTACAGTGGGTGTTTTTGTTTTGACATTCGGACAGGAAGAAATTGAGAAGGGGTCGACAGATCGACATGATGTTTGGTATGTAGAGAGCTCAGATGGTACTTTACATAATCAATGACTTATAATGCAAATCAGGAGCTTATTTGCATAATTAGTAAGGAAAGTTTGTTAACCCACTGCATTTCATTATGGGACATGGGACAGTGTCGGATCATGTAAACAGATGGCGTTGCATACACGTACAGTCATGTAGGTCAAATAAATAAACAGATGAGGCACCCACTTTTCTCCAAGCAGAGGTGTTGGTCCAGCTGGTTTCTAACGTGTTCAGTTCATGCATGGCTGAAATAACTGAAAGAGGACAAAATAGAAATCCTGACAAAAACACCTAAAAACACGTTAAAAACCAGCCAGACCCACTCCTCTGCTTGGAGAGTACACTGCACCAAAACTGCACCACTGCTAGGTGCGGAAAAGTCACATGTACTATGTTTTCAAGATGTGTATGATATGGAATAAAGATTTATTCTATTCATATATATTGACTGTGCCATTTCATCATCACTTTTAACTTACAACACTGCAATATCGAACTTTTATGGCCAATATAATATCAACATACATGTACTCATATTTTTGTCATGACCAGTTATAACGTATATCAGCACACTAGACACATATACTAGTCCTGTACCACCAAATGATTTTTAACCCCTCCTAGACTGGACTCATTCGCCCCGTCATAACTTCCAAATGGTATGGTGCATGATCAAATTTGCAGGGGGTGATAAGAATATAAATATTAATCACTCTCCATAATAAGCCTTCATTATTTGGCGAAGATAATGTGTTCGTGGAACTCTAGTTTAAACTTACTATGGATAGAAATCACTAAAAGATTAATTTGAAAATACGACTTTCAACGCCCTGATATTTCTTAGGTTGCCTTTAAGACTGTCACTGTATGTTGCAGACTACCCAGGCGAAGAAAATGGCTGGCGTGGTCGAGTACGTGATTTTCTGTCATTCTCCCGGCTGGTCAGCGTTGTCAAGACGACCGTCGTCATAGTTACATTGATGACATCTCTTGCATTCATCCTTGTGCAAATCACCACCCCACAACCGGACTTTGATGCGGTCAGTTTCTTCTTGCTTCTTACTCTCTTGGTCTCTTTGTCTGGCTGGCATAAAGATCCCGTTTTCTTTATTCTGGCCGGCATAAAGAAAACGGGGCAAAATAGAAAGCTCCACAAAAACGCCTAGAAAGACGTCAAAATCAGCCGGATCCGAACCTCTGCTTGGAGACTATTTGCTTCTACCTTTCTTCTTGGGTGAAGATAACTTTAAATGAAAAAAAAAATTGTCACAGATTCATCAGCAAATTTTCTATGTATGAAAGGCTGGTCAAGAAACGAGCACTTTAAAACGGATGCTCTTTTTGTCAGAAACTTATGATGTTGCTTACTTTCGACACAGGTTGTCAGCAGATCAGCAACGGTCGGCCATCTTCAGAACCAAGTGTTGCTCCTCGAGAAACGTCTCCAAGACCGCAAGGCTATCTTCAGCCGTCTGGACGACACAGTCTCCTCCCTTAAGGAACAAGTCGAGAACCGGTCAGCATTCATCAATCGTCAAGGAGTCATAGCATCGACTCTCGAGAAGCGACTTGACAACTGCTCAGCACTGGACAACAACCTGCTGGACCATCATAACCTTACTGAGAATAGCTTTGCACTGGCCGGCCATTTCAAGAACGAGGTATCAACCGGTGAGGGGTGTATTTTCTACCGTTCAGAACTAGGCCATTTTCTGGAGGACCGAGTATCTACCCTTGAAGAACGCCTTGAAAACCGCTCAGCCATTGCCATTCCTCTTGATAACCGAGTGTCGACACTTGAAGAACGCGTTGAGAAACAGTCAGCCCTTCGAATTGCCAACCCTCTTGAGAACCGAGTATCGACCCTTGAGGAACATCTTGAGAACAGTACAGCGCTGGGCAGCCATTTGAAGAACGAGCTATCAACCCTTGAGGAACGCCTTGATAACCGCGAAGCACTGGTCACTCGCCTGGAGGACCAAGTATCGACCCTTGAAGAGCACAGCAAGACCTGCTCAGCACGGGTTGGCCGTTTGGAGGGCCAACTATCAAGCCACAACAAACGACAAGAGCAAGAAAAAGTCCTGTCCAACCGCAGGCAACACAGAGTATCGGCAGTTGAGAAAAATATCAAGACGCGCTTTGATTCGGTCAACCGTCTGGTGGCCCAAGTATCGGCCCTGGAGGAACGTGTCGACGACCAATTAGCACTGAAGGACCAAGTATCAACCCTTGAAGAAGACAGCAAGACCTGCTCAGCTGGGGTCAGAAGTCTAGAGGGGCAACTATCAAGCAACAACCAACGTCTGGAACGCCTAGCGACTACCGTGAAGGAACACCCCAAGACCCACTCAGCAGACGTCAGCCGTCTGGAGGACCAAGTATCGGACCTTGAGGAACGTCTCGACAACCTCGAAGAACTGTACAGGCAGTCAGCCCTTGAGACTCGCCAGGACAAGAAGCAACCCGCCCACGTGCAGCCGGCGATGCAACCAAAGACGAACCCGAAGGCTGACCAGTGCAACATGCCAGGTTCGTAGAAAGGTCATTGGAAAAGCACTAACAAAAGCACAATATGGCAATTATGTTCGAATGAAAGCTCATCTATGTTGGTAAAATGGAATGGCATATATTTGGCTATGTGTGTAGTTTTGACACGACTAACATCCTGCAATCTTTGAACACCCCCCCCCCCCCTTGTAAATCCAGCTTCCTCCAGTTGGGGTTCGCTCTTTTCTCATGTGAAAGTTTATAATGTTGCCTTTCTCTGCAAAGAATAGCATGAAAACAAAAGGTCATTTTTCCCTGCCTTTAGCTTTTGCAGGACACGTTTTCAACATATGGTCACCAGAAGGCAAGTTCAAGTACACCTTTGATCAAGCTCGCCAGGCATGCGCAGAGAGGGGAGCCGTCCTGGCGTCCTTTACGCAGATGTTCAAGCATCCGCCGGGCACGAATTGGGTGTGCAGGTGCGGATGGTTGGCGGACGGCAGAGCTGGCATTGTCATGCACTCCGCCAGGTAAGTGTGCGAGCAGGGCAGCGCAGCTTTTAAAGGCAACCTAAGCAATATTAGGGCGCTGAAAGTCATATATTCAAAATCATTTTTTTCTGATTTCTATCCAAAGTAAGTTTAGATAACACTATCCCATCGCATATCGACCATCATGGAGCAAAAATGTGATGTCGTTGTGTGATTGAAAATCTGAGCACTTGGATGCCAGCCATCATTTTAAATCTTCCGAACATGCACGATTCTGACCGATAAGTCCCGAATGCTTCCGAAGAAATAATCACGTGGCCATGGCTCTATGTGCTTGGGCATTGTGACGTCACGCGGCCGGAAGTAACCGAAAAATGTCGGCAGAAAACGGTTACGGCTGGATTCTGGGCTGATTTTTTTTTGGGGGGGGGACCCAATAAATAAAATACTCCTTTTGTGGCTTGCTTCTGTGCTATTTTTAAACGCCCAAAGTATGAAATAATAATGCAGATGTGCTAATATGGGGAAGTAAATGTAAATTGCAACCTCACCAAATAGAATTGCCTTCCCCAGAATATTTCAAGTTTCACCCCTTGAAATCGCTTAGGGCACAGTTCTATTTTGTCCACTCTTACATATTACATACTTAGGCTGTGTTTACACAAGCGTTTTCGGAGTCGACTCCAAGTTGCTGAGTCGACTCTGAATCAACTTAGAGTCGACTTGGAGCCGCTGAGTCGACTCTAAGTCGACAATTACAAAATGCGCGTGTAAACCGGGCCATAGATGCACGGCAGATCAGACCTTTTGCATTACAGTCTGAGCACAAGTGTCAACTCTGCTTGTACCTGTGTTGTGTTTTTGTTAAAGGCCGGACTGTCTGAATAAGACAGGGTTCTACCAGTGCACCAGCCGCAAGTTGTGGAACGCCTGGTGCTTCTGCCCCACCGGCACTCGTCACGACTGATCCGGTGCGGAGGGTGGGTAAGCAGGATACGATTAAGAGCAAAACTGGTTACGGCTAAGTAGTTTAAGTAGTTGCTGCATACGGAGAACTGATCTCAGGAAAGAGACGCACCGGGAGGCCACAGCTGCGGTTCAAAGATGTCTGCAAGAGGGATTTGAAGGCTCTAGATATTGATACGGAGGACTGGGAGGACCTTGCAAGTGACCGTTTCAGGTGGAAATGCACACTGTCCAGACAGCTCAAATCAGACTGAAGCCAGGCTGATGCACAGCGCAGAAGAAAAGCGGATCCGCAGAAAAGAGCTTGGCAACAGAAGTGAGTCAGCTTACAGATGTGACTTTTGTGGCAGAGACTGCCATTCTCGTATATGGCTGTTTATCCATAGTCGGTGCTGTAGGGCTGTTGTGAATTAGGATTTTACAATGGTCAATACTGACCGACGGAGGCCATATAGAGGCATAAGTATATAGCCCTTGCCGTGATGTTGTAGTTGTCATGTTGGGTTTTACTTATTCATCAGAGTTTTGTAGTGCCAGAATGTATGGGCATGAGTATGTATTTGTCTAGATGCAGTTTACAGTCTTTTTACAACTTAAACTTAACTGAAGCAAATACCACAGATCTTAGAATCGGTCCACGTCTCGTAAGGAAAAATTCTCTCAGCTTTCAGGGTACTTGAAATATATGTTCTTGGTGACGCTATTGGCTACTTCAACAAAGTTTCAGTAATCAGCAATTGCAAGACAGCTTGAACAGATATGAAAGGAGCAGTATTCTCCTGTATTCTGTGTCATTCTCCTGATGTAAAACATATACGATGTGAAAAATGTGCACCAGACATGATCCTCATTGTTAACTGACTGTGGACCTTAGCAATCAGCAGCAGTTGGAGAACGCAATTTATCACGTGGATAACAGAAATAGACTCACACATTGCACGAAATGGCCTCGGATCCTGAAGTATCCTGACAGGAGAACTCCGAGATCCGGAACCTCAGATCCGTAAGAATCCAGACGGTTACGGGGGACGTATTGTACTAAAACAACTCATATGTACTTAAATCAAACTACATATGCAAGTGGTACACTAATGTGGTATACCACTTGCACTTGCAAGTTAATTCAGGTAAATCTGAGTTGTTTTAATACAATACGGCCCCCGTAACCGTCTGGATTCTTGCGGATCTGAGGTTCCGGATCTCCGAGTTCTCCTGTCAGGATACGAGGCCATTTCATTCAGTGACAGGTCAGGGCTGCGATGATATAGATGTTTATGGTCATGGATCCTTTCAAGAAGTTGACATCTAGAGCGACATGTATGTAAGTGGTTTTGAAGATGTCGATGTATACATGCTGTTTTCTTTTGGAATACAACGTTAAGTATTTGTCTATTTAAGTTGTGTTATGGTAAAATTGTAAGAAAATGTTAATTTCTTTCATAGAAGGCTTCAGATGTACCGAAGCTAACCATACCATTAGAACCATAGGTGTTAATTTCAAGGTCATGAACATCGATGTATATGTGCTGTTTTTTAATGCAAACTTTAGACGTTTGAGTGATATATATTGTGTTAATAATGGTAAAATTGTAAGAAAATGGTTATTTCGTTCGAAGAAGGCTTCAGATGAACTGAAGCTAACGAAAACATTAGAACCATCGGTGGTAATTTCAAGGTCATGGTATATATATATATATATATATATATATATATATATATATATATATATATATATATATATATATATATATATATATATATATATATATACAGCAAAATACAACGTAACTATGTGTTCTTCTTTAAAGAATCACTTACCATCGGACATTTCCGTAAGAATGTCAAGGTGACTGCAGTTTGTTGTTCTCAGTAGAAGAAATATGGACATACTACAAGTGTATTGTTGTAGTGGCGTAATGGATAGAACATTCGACTGTCAAACAAGGGAACCCGAGTTCGAACCCGGGCTGCCCCCAGACATGTCTGGACATGACGCCCCGACGTTGTGCCCTTGGGAAAAGAACTTAACACGACTTTCCTCACTTCACTCAGGTGTAAATGAGTACTTAGCTCATCTAGGGTTAGGGACGTCCCTCGGATAGGACGTTAAATGGGGGTCGCGTGTTCGGGGAGAGCCACACCCCTCGCACGTAAAAGAACCCACCACACCTTTCGAAAAAGAGTAGGGGCATGCCCCGGTGTGAGTGGTTCAAAACCTACAGTCTATAACCGCGCACGGGTTCGCTCTTAGTAATAGCCTCCGGCTAGTTGGGCAACCCTGGCATGTACATGCTGAACCAATGAATAAATAAGTAAAATACTTGTGGTGTTGTTGGAACAAAACACACCCGTAGTGCTGCTTTAAAGGAAAGCTACACAAAAAATTGAAAATCCTTCTATGCTATGCCTAATATATTCCAAAGTCAAATTCTTACTTCAAGTTGTTTCACGTAAGTCCGTCATAGTTCTGGGTTTTTCCACAGTTTGCAACTTATGCCGTGCTGACGCCTTCTCACCTGATAATTGAATTATATGACGTCAGTGTTTTGAATTTTTCACCTGATGATTGAATTTCAAAACACTGACGTCATATAATACAATCATCAGGTGACAAATTTGAAACACTGACGTCATATAATTCAATTATCAGGTGAGAAGGCGTCTGCACCGCATAAGTTGCAAACTGTGGAAAATTCCAGAACTATGACGGACTTACGTGAAACAACTTGAAGTAAGAATTTGACTTTGGAATATATTAAACATAGCATAGAAGGATTTTCAATTTTTTGTGTAGCTTTCCTTTAAACACATAAAAGGACGACATAGAGATTTCATGTGTTTGTATCTATTCGTCAGGCTGGTAAGTCATTGAAGGAAAAGACTCTTTTTTGTGTGTACATAACCAAAACCGAGTAATTTATGTATCTAGATCGTCTTGTGGTGAATAAATGCGGAGAAATCATCTGTGTGTCCTTCTTTATTTCGTAAGTGACCCAACAGGGAACTGAACCGGTTGTAAGTATCACCAGGAAATAACCGATTGGCCATGGGTAGACCAAATCTTGACTGTCTTTTGCAGTGTACATCGTTCCTTTATTATTTCTGTGCCCTGCCTGACAATGTATTCTGTGGTATTCATTGCCCCTTTATTACTCTATTACTATCTTGTTGGCTGAGGTCTTCATGTGTAACTGGTGCCTTTCCTAGTCACATGCAGTATGCAAAGGTCTGCCTGTATAATAGTGTTTTGTGCAGTTCCTTTATCACAGTATTTCCATGTGGTAGATGAAAGAAGAAGTGGGGTTGTTGGAATTAGCTGTCCGGTCCGATTGGCGGAAACAGCTGTTTCGCCTTTCCACCCCGAAATCGGACCGGACAGCTGTTTCCTCCAATCAGACCGGACAGCTAATTCCAACAACCCGAAGAATTGGTGTCTAGATCCTGTGTTTTGCAGGGTTCATTGTCACTATCCTATTTCCAAGTGGTCAGCAAAGATCTGCCCATGTTTCGCAGTTGAAACAACACTTGGTGTTTGGATCCTGACAGTACTGTACAGTGTTCCTTGTTTCTTCCTCATTATTACCATGTGGAAAGTGGAGATATTCTGCAGTGTCCCTTGTCCTTTTCTTATTTCCATGTAGTAGGCAGAGGCCTGCCAGTAAAAGAAGACTTGGCATCCAGGTCTTGTTGTTGTTGTCCTTGTTTAACATCTATTATATCGCTACTAAGATGTGGTCTCTTGGTTTACGCTTGGTTCAGTTATGAGTCAATTGTCTCTCTAGGTATTTAACTCTTGGTGACTTGTGCTTGCGTGATGCTGGAAGTGAATCTAGGAGAGCGCATCGAGTCTGTGCATATTTTCAATGTACCGGGAGAATGCTAAGTACATCTGCTTGTTGATTGTCTCGGGGAGGTCTTCTCTCATCCCGGCTAGAGTGGTGATATTCGGGTCTCTACTTTCCTCTGCAATGTTATACGTCTCGAATAAGCTCTCAGCTTCTAGTAGCATGTGTTGTCTTTCCTTTTCGTACAGAGGGCAGTGGTACAGGTAGTGTCTGGCGGTCTCTAGAGCACCACAGTTTGGTGAGACCTCTGGGTTCTACAGTGGTGTGTTCCTAGTTACTTCCATGTAGTAGGCGGAGGCCTGCCTGTGAAAGAAGACTTGGCGTCCCTGCCCCGACTCCCCACACTCAGGCCCAGCCGACTCTTGGTGTCCCTCTCCAGGATGTCTGCCTGTGCTAGGTCCTCATCATACCTTAAAACAACAGTTTGGAAAAGTTGCAGTAACAACAGGAATTTATTTATGTATACACCTTATGCGCTGGTGTGTTATGCCAAAAGGCAGTTAATACAGGCTGTACAGGGGAAGATACAGAATAACTCTAGATGAACACAGAGATTTTCTGTAAACACTAAATTCTCCAATCCAGTTTGTATGAACATGGAGGTATGAACGTTTTGTCACTGCTGTCACAGTCACTGATGCTAATTCTACTCTTTATTGGTCAGGCTGTACTTCTGGTTAGTTTTCATGGAGGAACATAGTATTACATTCCTGCAGGGTATAGTTTTCACTTTGTCTGTATTTTCAAAATGAATTTACCACTGTTGACTGTTGTGTACTTACAGAAGGTCATAGTTTCCTAGAGCATCCTTTGGGGGGACTTTGTTCCATCTCACACTGCAAGGAGACACAGATACATACTATTAGAACCTTCAGCACATCAAAAACAGATAGATATATAATCATTTTGCCAAATTTAAGGAAAAGCAGCTGACCTCAGACTGAGGACAATTCATGGCGCTTTTTTTATAAGCTACATGTAGTAGTGTACCTCGCATATTTAACCAAGCACACCTGGTCACGCCTACACTTCTTAATAAGTGTGTTGGGTTCTTTGCACAGGTTTGACACTTGAGGAGTATGCCTGAAGCCTCCTTAAACATGGGGCCGCCAGCTTTATGTCACCATCCAAGATAACAAATGCCTCCACCATGTCTGAGCTGGGGCTAAGACTGGGATTGAACCCCAATGTTGCATCGTGTGGCGCAATCGGTAGGGTGTTTCGCCCACAACCGAGAGGTCCCGGGTTCGAAACCACCGATATGCCCCGATGTTGTGCCCTTAGGAAAGGCACTTTACATGACTTTCCTTCCTTCACTCAGGTGTAAATGAGTACCTAGCTTCGGTTAGGGACGTCCCTCGGATAGGACGTTAAATGGAGGTCCCGTGTTTGAGGAGAGACACACATCGAGACCGTTAAAGAACCCACCACACTTATCGAAAAGAGTAGGGGTCCTTCCCGGTGTGAGTGGTTCATAACCTACAGACGTATGACCGCACATGGGTTCGCCCTTAGTAATAGCCTCTGTCTAGTTGGGCAACCCTGGCATGTACATGCTGAACCAATAAATAAAATAAATAAAATAAAATAAGATTGAACCCCCACTCATGGATCCAATGAATTTGATCCAAATGGCCAACCAGTGGGGTTGGATAACCACTTGCGCCATGGGGACCACTACCAACAATAAGATCCAGCTTACTCAGGCAGTTCCCCGCTGGGCATGACGATGTTGAGAGAGTCGTTGATGAGGTTGTACTTCATGATGCGGTCAGCTGCTGTGGTGGAGGTTAGCGAGGGGGAGGCATTCACCTGGGGTAGAGGACAATCAAAGCACATTCATTAGACTTTTGTAGGAGATGATTGGAATTTGATGACTTGCCATAGAAACTTGTTCACAAATCCAACATTGGTGAAGATAAAATGACGTTTTCGTTTTTATACAAATACATGTACAAACAGATGATGTTTAAAAAGACCAAGAGTCAAACCTCAATCAGCCATGGCTTCAGGTTGTTGTCTATGATGATATCGTATCTGAAAAACAAAGCAAGAATAAAGAAATTAAACATATCAAACTTACAATGCAGAAAATGCACATACATACTAGTACATACACACACAGATTTATTCACCCAGTGAAAGTGATGATTTTTACGTTGATTCTAAAAGTTAAAGCATGTAGATTTACTTACCCGTAACATTCAAAGCAGTGTCTATCATTGGCCATCACACCCTGTGAAAACAGATTAAAAGTCTAAGACAGCTAACTCTGAGCTAAGAATAGTTAGTTTCCACCATTGTTGATATTCCATGTACGGCAAGAAGATCTTATCTTAAATTGAACAGTTGCAATGTACTCAGGGTGAAAAAAATCAGGAGCAAAAGCAACTGAAATATCAACTGGTTACAAGAAAGAAAAACTCACTGAGACGGCCTTGAGAGAATGTACCGTCAGCCAGTTTATGTCATCAAACAACTTGTCTGTCACCTTTGAAAAAAAAACACATATAAAAAGACGATTAACAAATCAGAAGACCCATCACTGAATTATTCTTTTACTCATCAAGACCCAACATATTTAGACATTATAAAGACAAAAACATCCATGAAAGAAACAGATGAATCTGGAGTAACTGTGTGAGATGCAAACCTCTTTCCCTCGTGTACCTTCCAGAAATAATCTCATGTTCTTGATGGTCCACTTTCCTCCATGGACATTGTTGTATTCATCCTAGAAGAAGAGAAAAGTACATGCTAAAACTGATTCTGTTTAGAGATATACTTAGAGCTTGAAAAGAAAGAGGAGTAAACAAAAACTGTATGTCAGCATGAAGTCCAATCCATTCATCCTTGTGGAGCGATGTCTGTCAGCTACATGCACCGCCTAGCAATTCTTTCATGAACTGCAGACAAGAAACCTCGTATATCTGTTCATTAAGGTGACTGATAAGCAATCCAGAGTATACCTTTACTAGCACAGATTTGAAGACTATATCTACTGACCCCATGTTTCTGAATAGACACGTTGGTGAGGTGGATAAACATGTTGTCCAGTTCACTGGTGCTCGACGTGTACTTCACGGTGCAGAATCGGCAGAACCCCAGGCGGTACCTGAAAATCAATCAATCAATCAATTAATCAATCAATTAATCAATCAATCAATCAATCAATCAACCAATTAGTCAATCAATCAGTCAAACAATCAAACTTTTTATTGGTCTACAACATTTCTGAGTTTGGGTATAGAGGGTGTGCCAAATAGAATGAAATCATTGCTTAATTCTCCAGATGATTCCACTACGATTTAGCCTGTGTTACACAATCTATTTCTGTGAGGGGCTGACCAGCAGAAAGGCTGCTAGAAGCTTGATTTAGACAGGATACACTACTATTGTACCAGCTCCAATTTGTATGTCTAAAAATTCTTAAGGAAACAAATACTCCATTATGTATCTGTACCTACTTAGAGGTCTAGATACTTAACTCGTCTTAAACAAACAAGGGCCACACCACAATTGTTCTTAACAAAGTGACGTACATGTAACACTTAAGTGGTCGGTAAGAAGTCACCAGGACGTAGAGACGAAGGTCAAACTTCTTCCCACCAATCAGAAGCGGGTTGTCGATGTAGCGGGAGATCACGTACGCGTCCTTACCCGAGGGTGCGGCAAACCTGGAGGAATGAAACAGGCAGGAGTCCGTGAACAAACACTGTTACAGTGCCAAAGTAGAAACTCTAGTCCAGAGAATCTTAATGGCACAACTCCATGGCTATTCGTTAAAAGTTTTTTAAAATCCTTCTACACCATGAGGTGTATAGGGCAGTGCCCATCCCCGTTTCATAGCCCTGGGCCACACTGTGGTGTAATCACTGCAGCAAGGGGCTAGTCCACTGGCAGTGGGGTGTGTTTAACTTCCATACTGTTTTAGAAGTCTAATAATGCACCATTTTTATAAAGTCTTTGGTAATGCGCCTCTTGTCCAGACGTGTCCTACCTGGGAGTTGAACTCGGGCCTTCTGGTTTCAAGCAATCAGAACCAGATGTGGTAAGTAACAGAAGCTCAGACCACTACACCAAAGGGACACCCCACTCCATGGCTATATCATTTAAGAATGTACAGGCAAATAGACAACAGTGTATGATACTTGGACCTTGTAGTCTTGTGGTTAGGCTTGTTAACTTTGGCTTTGCGTTGGAATCCCTGTAGAGAACTGGTGTGTTACACTTAAAGGTAGTTTATCGATTATGTGAAACAAACAGATGTTGGAAAGTCTTAAGACTTACGAGTTTGTTTTGCTGTCCCTGGACCACTTCTTTAGCTGAGACAGCTTGTTGATGAGGAAGATTCCTATTCCTCTGGCTGCAATCAAGTAAAACATTTTCATGATATTTGACTATTAGAATCAATTAATAAAAAGCATAAAAAGAAGTAGAAGAAAATAATAAAGAGGGGCAAAGGAGAAAAATACCTTGATGGATACTTTAAAGAGGAGAGCAACAGTAAAACCACTGGACAGTTAAAGAAAGGAAGAAAGAAAAGAAAACATAGAAGAAGAAGAAAGATATTGCATGAAAAGGTGGACTCTCGTTAGACCGGATAGTGAGAGTGAGTGAGTGCATACCATTACACTGGACGAAGTGAAGAAATCTGAGGAAAGAAGATGACAAAAATGATATGAGGACTTGCAGACAGAATATCTAAATATTGACTATACCGACCTTTCCCCGTAGGTTTCATGATCCAGGTGCTGTTTGGGTTCTTCCTGAACTCCTCCACAAACAGGTTATAGTCGGCAGGGAGCAGGAACGTCACTGGGATGAAATCTGGGAACAGCAAAGGATGTTTTGGTTAATGAAGCTTTCTCCATCTGTCTCTTTAAAGAAAAGAGCATGCATGCAGAAATCTTATTTTATATTTTGAAGAAAATGTTATCATATCTGCATTTGTTTGCATAGACATATGGTAAGAACGCTACACGCAGTGTTGCAATGGATCTGTGAATCTTATGCCAGAGCTTCTTGAAAAGTTATCTGTCTTTTGCCATTAAGACAAATTCTATACATTAGGATCTGTCACAAAGTCATACTAATAGGTTCTTCTCGGTGAACACAGTCTGTCAGCACTGTCAACATAGCAACATGAGTTTCTACGCTTTCCTAATAACTATATTTGTATCAAACATGTACCTACTAGTGGAGAGATTATAAGTATACAGTGGCGTCACAGTGGCGTAGTGGCAGGGTGTTTGGCCCCAGAACCCAGAGTTCGAATCCGGGGTTCCCTGATTTGTCCTGTTGATGTTAGTCCCTTAGGAAAGGCACTTTACACAACTTTCCTCACTTCACTCAGGTGTAAATGAGTACCTAGCCTCGGTTAGGGACGTCCCTTGGATAGGATGTTAAATGGATGTCCCGTGTTTGAGGAGAGCTGCATCTCGAGCATGTTAAAGAACCCACCACAGTTATTGAAAAGAGTAGGGGTCCTTCCCAGTGTGAGTGGTTCAAAACCTTCAGTCCTATGGCCGCACATGGGGCAATTGTCGTATTGACTAATTGAGGTCACCTGCGCGCCAAATGGCAGTCGCTACAGACCCTTGCCATCTAGCGCCACCAAATGTGCGCTCCTCGCAATTCAGCCCCTGGCTGCGAAAAGAGAGTAGTCAGCCCACACCAATGATAATTAATACCCTATCAATATCGATCATACATGTACTTGTACCTAAGTACTTGTATCTCCCCTCATCGTCCCTCTCCGACACAGGGTTGCCCTCCTTCTCCAGATCCTTGCGGTACCGTTTGAGGTTCTTCACCATCAGGTCCTTCCTGGTCAGCTCATAGTGGTTCGGGAAGTGGTTGATGACTCTGTGGAGAACCAACATTAGTTATCATTCATAATGTACCCGGTACAGTGTTCTCGCCAGGCCTTTTCAGAATAGGGGCCCCCGATGCTGTGATCTGGACCCCGATGCTGTGATCTGGACCCCCGATGCTGTGATCTGTACCCCCGATGCTGTGATCTGGACCCCCGATGCTGTGATCTGGACCCCTGATACACAGTGATCTGGTCCCCGATGCTGTGTCTCAATGAGCAAAGGGGTGTTTCTTTCTGGGAAGAACCTTCATAAATCATATAAAAAGTTCGTATTTGGCTTTAGAATGAGGATGTGACAGAGGAAAAACTTAACTTCACAAAATTTATCCCTCAAAATGCAGGAAATAGTGTCTTATTTGGTTAGGAATTTCAAAATTTTGTGCGGGAAGATGCCAGACTCCCAACCGTTATCATGTTTTTGGCACTCCGCGAGTGACTTGTGCCGCGCAAAGTTGGCCTTCTGTACCTGTGTGAAAAAATCCAGGTGAGAATACTGGGTAATCCAATAAAAACTGACAAGTAAAATCTGTCATCACGGCAAAGTAGTTCCTTTTCCAGTTTACAAGAAAAGTAGTAAATGATACCAATTGATGATACCAATAGGAAGGATACAGTATTTTGTGACTTACTGGTCATCCTGAAGCCTGTACCCATTCTCAATGCTGAATATGTTTCTGGTGGTCTGCACACTGCTCCTGGAACAAGAAAAATGAATTATGCATCAGTAAGTATAGAAGTCAACTACATCATGTATAAGCCCATTCACGGTTCCGACTACGCATGTGCAGTGTCAAAGGTGACGGCCCCTGGCTTGTAAACAGTGCTCGTCTCGATTTGCATAACAACGCCCCGACGGGTTTTGTTTACGTCTCGGGGGCCTTTACTTTTGACACTGCACATGCGTAATCGGAACCATGAATGGCCTTATTAAAAACTAGTGAGCTCCGTTTTTACCTGATCCTACTGGTACAAGCCAAGGTCTAAGTATATGTATTCAGTGATCATCATCAAATTGGTTTGCATAAAATCAATGACTCAGTAAACTACACAAAGGTATGTGGGATGAATCGCATCAAACTGTTGTTTTGAGTTGATAAGTACTAACACGTTATTAAACAGGTGTGACATCGTGTGGCGCAATTGGTAGGGTGTTTTGCCCAGAACCGAGAGGTCCCGGGTTCAAAACCATTGCTATGCCCCGATGTTTTCTCTTGGGAAAGGCACTTTACACGACTTTCCTCACTTCACCCAGGTGTGAATGGGTACCTGACTTCGGTTGGGGAAGGTCGTATTGAGGTCACCTGCTGGCGCCGAATGGCAGCCGCCCAGACCCTTGCTACTGAGTGAGTTCCACAAAGTTCAAGTGTGGAGCAAATATGTATCTGTTGTGTATTATGTGATTGTAAACCCTGCAGCAATTCAGCACCGGCTGCCATAACAGCACGGATAATTTCTTACCAATATTTACCATAGTTATCATTATTATTCATAAGTATGTTTTCGGTGATCATCATCAAATTGGTTTGTATAAAATTGAGTACTTAGTAATCTACACAAAGTTATGTGAGATGAATTGCATCAAACTGTTGTTTTGAGTTGATAATATAAGTACTAATAACACGTTAGTAAAACAGGTGTGCAGGTGCAGAAGTTACCAGTAAAAGTTCCAATCCTCGTCGGCAGAAGCACTTGTCCAGCCTCTCTTCTCGAAATTATTAATCAGCACAGACTTCTCGATGTCACAGGCATATTTCACTTTCCCCGCCATCCTTCTCTACTTCCTATGAGCTCCGAGATCGTCTGCAAAACATGAACTCACAAAAATTTGACACCCAAACCACCATTTTGGATTTTAGCCAGATGATTTACACCACGTGACCTCGGTTGGCTAGGTAACTGATATTTTTAGCTGGCAATTTTTTTCATATTGATAAATTATATGTCATATTTGTGAAGATATGCAGCTCTTTGACACTATATCAACTTTCTTAAGATGGTATTTCAAAGAATATATATATTTTTTCCCAGCACACCACATAGAAATAGGAATATTTCATTTTCACTTTGTAGGGGTGAATGGTAAAACTAAACTCGATGTTAAAAGATAATTTCCTGAAAGTTGACGCTTTGAACGTAAAATCAATAGTATTTATTAATGTTAGTAATCAAATACTGAAAATATGATGTGTAGAGTGTAGATATCACATTTTATCTGAAATCTTTGTGAAAGACCGGGACCCCCACAGGTAAGATGTAATCTTCCCAAAGTGTCATGGCCGCTTTCCAGTCAGAAAAGTCGTCTGATCCCGGCTTGCTCGCCGGTTCTGTGGAAAATCACGTCCTAGAAACGACCGTTCGCCCTCCCAGTCCTCTCGGGGCTACACCGAGACCTCCTCTGATGAGAGACCGCCAGAGTTTTGCCAAGTCTGCCGCACGAGGCACAGGAACGGCCCGCCAAGAACCAGGTGGAAACCATGACATGTCATCGGGTATGTTTCCTCGGGCCGTATGAAGTTAATATGTTGTTAATATGTTGAAAATATTTGAGAACTGATCAACAGGGGCGGCCAGATCAAAGTGATTTTGTTTGTTTTACCGAAAAGGGATTGATTTAGGTCAGAAAACAACTTATTGGGAATTGAAATGTCCATAGGAAGTTGAATAAAATTATGTTGAAGTTGGACTTTTAGTCTTGAAAATAAATTTCAAATGACTGGTGTATTAGCTTCTTTAAGTTTTTCATCTAGGAAAAAAAAAATGTCCCTTCCATGATACCCTGTTAATTTTCTTATTTTTCTTCTTTTTTTCCAGAGAAAGTAGACAGTAGGTCTGAAGATATGAGCCAGGAAGAGTCTTCCAAAAACTTCACCATCCTGGCCTTCATCTTCGTGGCATCTCTGGTTGTCTTAGGTCTCGTCTACTGGAACTTCCCAGACCTTAAGGAGTGAGTAACCCACCTTAACTGTACTGGAATTGCCTTATGTGATATTAATTTATCTACTGTACAGACCGGTGCAATGGCCTAATTGGTAGAGTGTTCGCCTTGCATACGGGTAGGTCGTGAGTTCGAACCCCGGCCAGGTCATACCATGGTACCAAAGACTCTAAAAATGGTACATACGTCTTTCTCTGCTTAGCACTCAGCATTTGGGAAAGAGTTTGGAAGTTAAACACACATCACTACCAGCGGACCAGCCCTCTGCTGTAGTGACTTGCACTTGTGTGGCAAGGGCTTCAAATGGGAGATGGGCGCCCCCCTACACATCTTCGATGCATGGGACCACTTTAACTTTAACTTTTTAACAGATCCGTAAACTTGATTTTGCAGATGACATTATGTGGTTCTGTATTTGTATCCGTATCTATATAACGATAGGTCAGATGTGTACGCATTCTTCAATGAGTGCTGCGGTCAGCCGCTGGCGGTACAACAGTGGCCTCGTGCGGTTAGTAGTTACTTGCAGTTTAGATTGCGATAAATATCGTTATCTAGGTTAGATTCGGGTGAATCTTTTTTTATTGAATGACGAACACGTGTGCTTCCAATAGAAAGAGAGAGAACAGTTGTTCGTTTTCTAGATTTGCAGCCATAAAGTTGCAGCGTATTCTAGCATTGAATGAATGAATGAATGAATGAATGTGATAGCCTAATTGCCGTGTGAGACGTTAATGCCAGCCCTCTTAACACTTGTCTCATGTATTTTCTGTTGAACAGGGAGGAGAGAGCAGCAGTGAAATTGCCAAGAAACATAGAAGATGCCAAAGCACTTGGTCGTGTGCTGTCAGCATACAAGGAGGCGTACTACTATGAAGTCATGGCTGGAGTGACTGTCACGTACATATTGTATCCTTTCAGTCCCAACATGCATGTTTTAACATTTTTTTCTCTGTAGTTCTAGAAGGTAATACGGACTATGATTTACATGTATTTGAGTTTTTGCTAGCCGTGGCAACTCTGGGAGGGCGTATAGTGGCCCTCATCTGATAAGGGATACTATCAGGCTTTAGCTAGAATTTATAGACAGGGCATCCAAAAATTGGAGCTTCCCAGTGTGCTCTATCTACATGTATGGAGTACAATTACCTGGTAGTATTGCATGTCAATCAATTTACATGCTGCTCAACTGTCTTGTATGTGGAATGGTCCGTTTTGCAGTGAGTGTGTGGGGGGAACACATCTGCCTGTGTATGTAATTATCAGGGATACAGGGTGTCCTCTGCAAAAGAAGGGCATCCAATTTCCTGGTTTTCTTAATGTATTGTAGGGCGTCCAAAATACACCATGTCGCCCTGCTAGCTAATAGCCTGGCTACTATACATGTAAATGATGTTCAAAAAAAGTGTCCTCCCGAAGTTGCCATAATTGCCAATTGAGATGGTGATTGTCACTGTTTGGATTGTGTCACAGTCTTTTCTTCAGTCTGACAGTAACATGGTTTGCCCGGTAAAATTGTTTTATACACATCATAAGATATAGAGATGGTTTATACATGTACTTTGACTTTCCTTGACGTTCTGATCACAGTTTACAAACATTTGCCATACCAGGGTCCATCTTCCTCAGCATCCTGATAGGCTACATGTTCCCCTTCCCTCTGGCACTGTTCATTGTTTGTTTGGTGAGTCAACCTAGATCTACTATTGACGGTGGATTATTTTGGTTTTAATTGCATCCACTTAGGAAAGGCAGTTATGAAGTTATATTTTTAAGTAGAAGTAAGATAAAAAGCTCTGAACAGTAAATGTTGTTCTGGCAATGTTTTTTTAAACTGTTCATCATTCGGTTTCCACACTGTCTTCAGCAACTGGTGCCTCCTCTTGCTATTTATTGACGGATCAGTCTGTAGTTATCTTTGACAATTTGATTTGGGCTCATGAACATTCTTCATTTCAAAGGTGTTCTGTGACCGGTGCTTCCTTTTGCTGTTTATTGGCGTATTAACTTTTTATCAGTCAGCAGTTATCTTTGAAGATTTGATTTAGACTCACAAACATTCCTTGCTTCCACAGTGTTCTGCGACTGGCGCC
This sequence comes from Branchiostoma lanceolatum, assembly GCF_035083965.1. Lineage (NCBI taxonomy): Eukaryota > Metazoa > Chordata > Leptocardii > Amphioxiformes > Branchiostomatidae > Branchiostoma > Branchiostoma lanceolatum. Next base: position 28,891,229 of record NC_089724.1, read on the forward strand.
TCTTTCTGCTATTTATTGTCGTACCTTGTGGGACGCCGACTTGTCCTGCGCTACATCCCAGACAGGGTTAAGCAGTGGTCAGCAACGGTAAGCATGGGCTAGGAAGGATGTGTGACAAAAAAATGTGCACAGGGAGGTTTAAAAAAAAATGGTGCATGAAAGCTGACAGACCTTTTTGGTTAATGCAGAATATCTATGCAAAGTCAACAAAGAACAAAATTGGTTAAAAACATAACTGTAATTCTTGAAATTTTCATGCTGGTTTTATGTTTGCTGTTTATTGTAGCAACTGCTTCACTGCAACCTTAAAACCGATGTTCCCATTAGTGTACAACTTACATGTACGATCATGTTCAGACTATAGTGCTGTAGGAACTTAAAACCATCGCAAACACTCTATGAGAAACCTATCCGGGTGTAGAAACAGGCATTTACAGTTCACGTACCTGTTAAAAAATACTGTCACTAATCTGTTTTAGAGGCTTCATTAGTGCTATAGGACTACCTTTTCCTTTTTAGAGTCCACAAGTTACGACACAGATGATTGACACCTTTTTCTCGTGGGTCCCTTTCAGGTGAATCGTCACCGTGACAACCTGCTGTGGTACATCATCTTCTTGCGCATCACTCCGTTCCTGCCCAACTGGTTCATCAACATCACCTCCCCGGTTATAGACGTGCCCCTCTACCCCTTCTACCTGGGCACCTTCCTTGGTGAGAATGCCATCATGCTCATCTTCTAAGTGTACTACTAGTAGTAGAAGACCTCATGAAAGAAGTACTTTTGTTGTGTCGGTAAAGATAAGGTCTTGGGTTTTTTTGCAGACCCTTTAGTCTTAGTAAGAACAGAATATCTGTCTTCTTAAAGGACCTGTTTGTAAGTTTTGGTTAAGCATCTAGTGTTGAAGAATTTATCTGTTGCTGGTCTTTGGAATCTCTTTATTTTATTTGGATAACATGAAGCTTTCAATGTTTGCCTTTGAATCATATCAATGTGTAGTGCTAGTCCTTGTAGCATTTGATATTTCAGAATGATAAGTTCTTTTCAAATCACTCCAACATAACAGTTCAGGAGATTACTATTCATCGAGTAGATTAAACTTATCAAAACTTAACATTTCAACTTGAGAAGGATCAGGGAACTAATCAAATTTAAAGCTTGTAGGTAAGCTTTGTACAGAAATAGTGTATTAAATCTTAAAGGCATCCAGAGCATTTTATGAGGCTTGACGCTTGAATGAAAAACCCTCAAATTTCTTGTCATTCCTACACAAAGTTAGTTTCAATAACACTTTATCATTACATATTGACATTAAAGGAGCAAAGATACGATGTCGTTGTGTTGTGAGAACTCATAGAAAATCTGAGCACTAATAGACTGATCCTGACTGTCCATCACAATTAACGGTTCGACCAATGTGACTGCATGTGCATCAAATATTTGCATTATTGTTAATTTTGCATTTCTAGGTTTTGATAGAGGTGGGGGGGCTATGCTATTGGTCTATGGCTCGTGAAACTAGAAGATCACTATGTGGCTTATTTCTGTGCCGCTTTTGAGCACTTTTGATAAGAAATCGGCACGCAAATGTGTTAAACAGTGGCATTAAATGTCAATTTCATAAAGATGACAGCAACTAGAACATTTCCTGTTTTCAAGCCTCATGAAATGCGCTGGGTGATAATCTCAATTACCCTCACAGATGAACTTTCATTCTAATGTAAACTGATCTGTTATACCCTTTCTCCTCCAGGTGTGGCCCCACCCTCCTGTATAGCCATCCAGACGGGCACCACCCTGTATCAGCTGACACACTACGGCGCTGCGGTCTCGTGGAAGTCCATGAGTTTCCTGGCTGTGTTTGCTGTGCTGTCCCTCCTCCCTACTCTCTTTAAGGGGAAGCTGAAGGAAAAGTTTGACTGATGTTGTAGATTTTATGTGTTGAGCTGTAGCATGGAATTTACATCCTTAAATGCTCAAATTGAATAATTCAGAAGTCCTGAATAGATTTAACACTTTTAAAGGATCTGTCTCCCAAAGTGATGCATGCTTGTGCCAAAGTTGGGACACGAACTTGAGGTTTTATCACACAACATACATCTTGTCAGTACACAGGGATTTATACAGTCTCAACTTCTACTACTTTACTGTATATTAAAGGACAAAGTTCTGAGTATGTGCTTTGTTAAAGGGAGGCTAAACTCCGTCATTTGTAACTTGGGCCGTTTTGACGTCTACTCGCCTGATTATTGAATTAATCAATTGTAAGGTCACAATATGTGACGTCAGGTTTCAGCATTTCCCATTCAGTATGAACAAGGATTTTGGATCTGGCTTTCATGAGAACGGGTTTCAAGGAATTTTCTGAATTCAAAGCTCACTATCTACTTGATTCCCTCGGATTTGCCGGAAAATCCCTCTAAATCCATCCCCAGAAAAGCCAGTTTGAAAAGCCCTATTCACTTTGGTTCGGAAGTATAGTAGATCAGTTTAGCTTCCCTTGAAAGATTTGAATTTATGGTTTCTTTTTTTATGCTGCTGAAAAAGTTGACTAAAGACTTATATCCAGGGGGCCGAGGACCAAAATGTAGCTAGCAGTGGAACTGGACAAAAAAATTTTCGTCCATTTTGTAAGATAACAAGGTGCAATTCTCCTCAAAGCTTTTTTTTTTTTTTCAAACACGATCTTTATGTCCAGCTGCAGATTTGAGTGAATAGATCTATACTGCCTTGGTAGAGGTTTGCATTCTCCATTGGCTGTCAGGTTTTAAAAAATTCCTAGAATGAATTTCTGGGGATTGCTTTGTTAGCCTTTATTTGCCTAGCCTCCTTCACAGACTTCCTAGAACGGCGGCGTATATATTTGTGGGAGGGGGATGACACGATTTCTTACATGGGCCAAGGTTCTCTCTAATGCCGGCAAGGGACTTTTGCAAAGAAAGGCGGTCGTCCCTTGGTGACATAACTGCCTCGGCGGCAAAAGTCCCTTGCCGGCATTAGAGAACCTTGGCCCGTGTAAGAAACCGCGTCACCCCCCTCCCCCAAATATATACGCCGCCGGTCTAGGAAGTCTGCGAAGGAGGCTATTATTTGCCTACCTTCTGGCCCTGTAGCCAATACAAAATTTGTGCCAAATGGCTACCTCAGCAGCAGACTATCAACAGTAATAATGCATGTCTGTCAGTAGACCTCTGTAGGTTTTACTTTTATTACTTAGGGTGAACATGTCACTGGTATAAGTATAGTAATATATATATGTGGATAGGATGTGGGGTCGTGTGGCGCAACGGCAGAGTGTTCCGCTCAGAACCAAGTGGTCCCGAGTTCGAATCCTGCAGTGTCATCACGACCGTGGGCATTAAAGGCAAGAAAGAAAGGATACAATATAAAGATACATGATGCTAATCTCCAAGCAGATCTAGATGGTGCCAAAATCATACAAGCTACCCAGAGAAGCTTGGGTCAGTATGGTTGCTGACTGGAGCTTATTTGCCTGACTGGAGCTTCTCTGGCTAGCTTGTACGATTTTGCCACCGTGTAGATCTGCTTGGAGATTAACACAATGTATGATTGTATTGGGGAATGGTGTATGGAATTCATAGATGTTTAGAGATCAGTATAAAAATAGGAACTTCTGTTGACCAGTGGGACAGAAATGATGATGAGGTGTTTATTAGTGTTTAAGTGATTAAACTTTACAGGAAGCAAACCTTCCTAGTCAAGGTTTTAATGGGATTTTTGTGTAATATCAGCTACATTTAATATCAGTGGAAGTCTATTAGTACAAGGTACGCATACTGAGGGCTCAAAGGGGTACTTTTATGTAATATGTGCCATCTGTGAATAGACAAGACCAATGAATCTTACAATACTTCATTGCCTCCTAAGTTCAAAGGCATCCAGAGCATTTTATGAGGCTTCAAACTTGAATTAAAAAAAAAAAAATTCTAGTCATTCATACACATAGTAAGATTCAATAACACTATACCATTACATATTGACATTAAAGGAGCAAAGATACGATGTCGTTGTGTGGTGAGAACTGATAGAAAATCCAAGCCCTGATAGCCTGATCCTGACTGCACATCACAATACGGTAGCTGTTCGACCAATGAGAGAGTGACTGAATGTCCGTCAAATATTTGCATTTTTATGTTTTAATTTTGCATTTCTATGTTTTGACATAGGTGGGTGAGGCTATGGTATCGGTCTATTTACACTTGGCGTGTGAAACTAAAAGATCACCATGTTATGGCATGTAGCTTATTTTTGTGCCGCTTTTGATAAGAAATTTGCATGCAAATGTGGTTAACAGTGGCATTAAATGTCAAATTCATAAAGATTATAGCAACTAGAATATTTACAGTTTTCAAGCCTCAAAAAATGCTCTGGGTGTCTTTAAACCAAGCCCAAGTTCATTAAATAATAGGACAATTGCTTAATGAAGTGTTATGTCAACCTGAGAGTTGCTAACCCATCTTAAACTCAGGTATCTGCATGTCCCAAGATGAATTGATAAACGTGTGAGACACAAAGGCCTTTGTTCATCTCAGTTCTTGACGTGGTACAGCAAACATTCCTACTCCTAGTGCCCATGGACTCAGGTTTTGGTTACAAACTTTAATACCAGTGAAGCTCTTGCAACAATGGTGTGTATGACCTATATATATATATATATCCTTTGTATTGAAATGGCCCGGGTGCACAGGAGATCGAGAGTTTGTGCAATTTTTGGGGAGGCATTCAACTTGGATACTTTATTACATCCATTTATAGCTGACATACAAAAAAACATGTATCTTTTGTTTCCAATTTGTAGAGTTTTCATAGCTACCTGGACAGATTGTGTAAATAGTACCAAATATGTATGGCTGTGAAACATGTGCAGTAATTGTGATGTATAGTGTTCTACACTATTCATTTTGTACAGCAAGTACAAATTTACTGGTCCAACTGCATAGGTATGGGCACTTATTTAACGAAAAATGTATTGCTGGACAGAGATATGCCATGTATGTAATACTGTTGTGTACAGTTATGTTAGGTGTAAGGTTATGGCAATGTTTGTTTATATATTATGTATATGCTGATGAAGAGATTGGTTACAACAAGGTTAAAAAAATAACCCCTTTTTAACCCCCTTGGTTAGAAGAATGGAAAAAGTGCTGCATATTTCAACCCACCAATGCCATGTTGTATTAGTCCTGACTAGATCTGGACCCTCCCGTTCTTTTGAATTGTTTTTAAATGCTCCAGATGATAATCTAACTGCTGGTATTCCAAAAGAACAGAATCCAGTGCAGTTTATTAGGTGGAAGGAAAATAATGGTTTCAAATGGGTGGTGCAATACATGTATAATTATGTGAAATCTGTTACTGATAAGCAGTCTCTACCTGGAATTTGATTATTAAAGGTTCATACTACCACTACACATCCACTTGAATACAATGTTTCACATGTGATGCTTCCTCAGTGCATCTTTCTGTTGTCCAATATAATGAAAAATAGTCTATTCTCCCACCCCTACTGTTAAAGCAATGCTGTATTAATACATGTATAGCCAAACCTGTCGGAAGTGATGGTAAAAGGCATCCAGAGCATTTTGAGGTTTGAAACTTGAATTGAAAAACTCACATTTCTATTCATTCCTACACATAGTAAGATTCAATAACACTATACGATTACATGTCGAAATTAATGGAGAAAAGATACGATGTCGTTGTGAGAACTGATAGAAATCCAAGCCCTAATAGATCCTGACTGTCCATCACAAATAGCGGTTCGACCAATGAGAGTGACTGCATGTCAGTCAAATCTTTGCATTTCTATGTTTAAATTTTGCTTTTCTATGTTTAAATTTTGCTTTTCTATATTTTGATGGAGGTTCTATATTTTGATAGTGGCGTCTGTGTAGCACAGTGGCAGAGCATCCGGCTATGAACCAATAAGACCCAGGTTCAATCCCCAGTGGGATACCCAGACATGTCCGGACATACACCCAGACGTTGTGCCCTTGGGAAAGGCACTTAACACGTATTTCCCATATCCTAAGCCCAGCTATAGGGTTTGGGTTGGCGTTAGGAAGGGCATCCAGCCGTAAAAACTCTTGCTACAAAAAAGAATTGCACTTGATGAAGAGTTCTGAGGCTCCCCCATCCATGTGTTAGCACGTCTAACCCCCAGATGATGGGGAACAAAAGACGTAAAACTGGATAGTGTGGGCGGGGCTATGCTATCTACAGTATTTACAGTAGGCCCATGAAACTAAAAGATCACCATGTAGATTATTTTTGTGCCTTTTTTGCACACTTTTGATTAGAAATCCTAACGCAAATGTGGTAAACAGTGGCATTAATTGTCAATTTCATAAAGATTACACCAACTAGAATATTTCGTTTTCATAAAATGCTCTGGGTGCCTTTAAAGGAACTTTAAGAAAATGGCTGCATTATCAAGGTGGTCCTTATGCATAAGTAATCACTAGTTTCACTGTACTTGGAAATAAATACTCAGACCACACGAGACTTCAGATTCCTGAAATCAGTGACAACAGGTTTATTGAACCGAACAGGTGATACACACAGAGTAGCGTTCTCTAGACCATATTTGGGGTATCAAGTTGCCATGGCGACACAGCATCCCTTTAACTCTTTCCATCACACAGAAAGTTCTGATATGGGAAGTTTAAGAAGTTAGTCTAAGACAGTCTTGATGGAACTGGGCAGATCTGGACTCTGGTGACTCCTCTGTTGCTGCTAACTTCAGGAAGGGTGGTTCTAGAGTGCGGTCACTTACAGGCCCAGCTTGGTACGCCTCCAGTGCCTTCTCTTGGCATTGTACCTGGAAAGATACGTAACAGTGTAAGCCAAATGTACGAACAGTATTTCCCGGAAAACGCATTGTTATAACATGGCATTTTAAACACGGGAAACACTCAAATTGAACAAATAACATTGCTTCTGCAGCCTACATGTGTATAGCTAGCCGTTCAGTTAACCATTTAAAAAACTAACACTCCTTGCATCACAATGCATGCACAGTTATTAAACCCAGGATTGAGGTGTGCACAAAAATATGTTTTCCCCAAGAACTATCATAGACTGGACCTCATTGCCACCAAATACTGTATGGGGCATCCTCATTAGATAGCTTTCAACAATTATTTGCTTGCTGCCAGATGTGCAAAGGTTAAGCATCGTTTGGTGAAATATATAACAAGCTGCTGCCACCCAATGTGCCTGCAAAGCTGGTGTGTTGTGCTGAAGGACTGCTATAACAGCTATACAGATACAGAACAATCCAAACATCATCATGTATGTGATACACTAGCCGTGGCAACTGTTGGAGGGCTTCTCTTACTTGCAGTCTTATACATGTACATTAGCCCGTACAACAGTCATGGTGCCCCCCATTCCGGCCTACGAACAAAGTACCGAAAATCTGTGCCGGAACACTTTGAGTCTAAGCTCTGCAAGTCCCTCAACTCTTAACAATCTTGCCGAGCCTACCGGAGTGTTTGCGGGGTCCACCGCCCCCTGCGCTAGCCGTGCCGCCACTGTTTGTGACCCGTCCCCATGTAATAACATTCCTGAAGGCGGCCATCTTGTCCAACTCGGGATGTCGTCAGCGCGCCGAATCAGCCGTGCGCCGATAAGCGACAACTTTTCTGATAAGCCAATCCTTTCATAAGAAATCTAGTCGCTTACAGGCGCGCGGACAACATCCCGAGTTGGACAAGATGGCCGCCATCGGGTATGTTATTACAAACTTTGTGAAAGTTGCTTTAGTACCTGATGGTGTTGCCAGTTTTCATGCGGACCCACTGTGGGATGGGACGATTCTGCTTCTGCTTCTTAGCAAGCTTCTTCTTGATGCGGAATGTCTTATTGGCTCCCTGGAGACACACGTCATGACATCAAATTAAAACACTTCAGATGACAACAAGTTTAAGTTCTAACCAATAAGCTACTTCACGGTTGCTAATACGCATGCGCAGTGTCAAAAGTGAAGGCCCCCGGCTTGCAAACAGTGCTCGTCTCAACATTTTCTTCATTTGCATAACAACACCTCGACAGGTTTTGTTTACATCTCGGGGGCCTTCACCTTTGACACTGCACATGCGTAGTAGCAACCGTGAACTAGCTTATAATAGTATACTGTAGTAGCCATGATGGCACTTGCTTACTTGCTTATGTCTGGTTTTTCCAGTCTCAAGAAAAATGGACAAAATAATTATAAACATGAACAAACCATACTGCTACAGTAACTACAATGAAGATGTTTATTAAAAGTAATCTAATACGTATTTAAGCAAGTGTGTTAGTACAGAGGATTCACATTTTGCTCTTCATGAAGATTTTTTTCTGCCAAGCATAATTTTAGCTTTGCCCCCCTCCCCACAAACATAACTTTGCTAGAAAGCCAGGGAAGTTTAACTAACTCAAATAAGTCGATGATATACATGTGCAGACAATTAGCTTTAACAAGTTCTAATGTTATCTGATGTACATATAGACGTCCCTGTACACATTAGGCTATATATAGTGGGAAACGACACGAGCTCAAAATTATCCGACGGTAAAATCTAGCATGTACTGGCGGTGACGGCAGTTAGTATAAAACTGGCGATTGTCGCGGTAAATCAAACCATCCACACAGCAGATCTATCAAATCGTAAGCATCAGAGCTTTAATTTTCGCAAACAAGCAAAGATGTTACGATAAGTTAGATCTAACTCTCCAAAATGGCCAAATATTCCTCACCATTTTTTGTGTTTTCGCTTCTCGTCTGCTCCAAGATGGCTGACGATGTAAAAAGGAGGAGCGAAATCGAGGCTGGCAGACCATACCACCAAAAGAACTTATAGGGATGTTGAATTTAGGTAGATTTATATTGATGATACCACAACGACATATAATGGCATAAACTTTATTCTTATAATAAAATATGTACATACAAGTTTCAAAATATTAGGACCACATATGACCCTAGTTTAATGTTTAGCCTTATCATGAGTTCGCAACAAATCAATTTGGATTGTCCCAGAAGGAGGTGTATGATATTCTTCCGCGATCAAAGTCCATATTCCATTAATTTGTCTATTTTCACGCAATAGCATCACAAAAATATTCCAGAAAGTTATAGTCGTTATCTTTTGGAATTTCTAATGTAGAAATTTAGATTGAAATGTTTCAAATTAAACGAATCGGGATGGATATACTGGCACTATTTTCTGTGCGTAGTGCCACCATTGTTGTCCTAGCATGTGTGTTGTGCGGCTCCAGCTGAAAGAATGGCTCCGACTGAAAACTTTGTCTCCGATGTTTGCTTGTTGCCGAGATACTTTCCGTGTCGGATTGTCAAACATGGGGGCCCAGAGTAGGGTTTCGAGGACTTGTATTTCAGTTGAAGAACGATCCTAGGGGTCAATTAGGCCATTGATACGCCTAGGTCGGCTTGCTTGGGTTGTTTTGTACAAGTTGGAGGTGAAGAGAGCGGGGAGCTACAACCATCGAACCCCAAGATGAGTTTCTCTCTCAAGCCCGATTCTGAGTATGAGTTCGGTGTGGTAAGTTTTCTCGACTTCCTTGTTCTATCTCTAACATTCCCCTCGTTTCCTACATTTTTCTTACGATGTTTAAGATCTAAAGAGAACTTTTTATTCCCCCACAGAACTCGTACGATGCGTTTATGAAGAAACACCTGCAACACTACGGTTACTACACAGGTGAGTGTGTTATTTTTTTTCTTGTCCATTCAGAAAAATTAGTCAACAGTACAAACAGGGCTTCTGTCCATTGTAATTTGCCACTTAATCTAATTAGTTGTGTCGTCAACACAATGGTATCCTGTCGTCTTTGGTGAGAGAACTTGAGTAGACAACATTTTTAGTCGTCTGTACTTGGCCCAACTTTCTCAAAAGATTATGCGTGCTTTCATCTTAGAAACCAGAAATATGTAAACACGATTAAATTTTGTGGGATCCAAGTGGGCCAAGAATGTGAATAATAGAAATCCCATTACATTGCATGAGTGCTAATCACACGATCCCACTAGTTAGATAAAGTAGAAGAAATACAATTTGTACTTGCATAAATGTAGTGTTTTGCTGTGTAGTGAAAGAAAATGAAGTATTCTCTATGGGTAAACAAATCACCAAAAAAAATCAATCAAGGTTTCTGTTGAAAGTTTTGTTGTAACTTCTCATTTGTCCAACATTATTTCATTTTTCCGATACATTGCTATCTTCCAATTTCAATTTACAGTTGTTGTTGATATGCCTTGGTTGTGTTGTCAGGTCACGGTGACACTTAACATCATAACCCTTAAGTTTCAAGGTTCAATGTGCCCAGGTAACACTAGTAGCAGTTGTTTAGTGTTTTACCAGTGTTTCTTCTCTTTTACAAACTTTTCTGTGCCCTCCATTCATGTGCATTTACTAGCACTCAGTAGGTCAGTATTTTGGGGACAGAACAGTGTGTGGTTTACCCCAAGGGAATTAAGCGGTACAGCCATCCCAACTCAAAAAAAGCACAATAGGTTCTGAATTGGTGAGCTAAATTGGGCTGTGTCACTGATAGAATGATAAGGTATTGGCGAAACCACTAAAGCAAAGGAGCTAAGTTTGTTCTATTGTTTCCGGTGTTAGAAGCAAGGTTGTGCAGCGTTTGTGTGTTGTGTAATGTTTGTAAGCGTCTTACTTAGGAAGGATAAGGATAAAGTAAGTCCAGCCTTTACCGGTATCAAGGTTCCTTTTGATTGAAGATATTTAGGCAGGTGTGTTTGACGGGAACACACTTCACCTTGGATATACATGTATACAGGTGAGGGTGCGTGCTGAAGTGTTCTCATCATGCCCGTAGCCAGGGGGGTTCGGGGGGGGGGGGGGGGGGGGGGGGTTCGGCTTGAAGGTCCACTTTTTAATGTTCAAAATTTTTTTTCAAGGTGGATCTATTTGTATCACCAGCAAGGCCACAGAGGCTAGAATCCTAGAAAAAACTGCCCACTTTGTAAGTTTGTTTCTGATTTGTCTTCTGAATTTCTCTCCAAAACACAGGAAATGCCCTTTCAGAAGGTTCAATTCATAGAATTTGAAATGCTCCAGGGTCCACTTTTTAACGTCCAAGGTTGTTTTTTTCAAGGTGGACTTATTTGTATCATCAGCGGAGCTGGAATCCAAGAAAAACTGCTCGCTTTGTCTCTGTTTTCTTTCTTTGAAATCCTCTCAAAAACACAGTAAATTCCATATCAGAAGGTTACATTTTTTTAATTCTTAAAATTTTTCCCCGGACCCCCCTAGGAAACTCGTGCCTGCGTCGCTCGTCTTGCGCCTACGGCGCTCGATGGTCCCTCAAACAGTAAAAAGAACCCCCCCCCCCCCAATCAAAATCCTGGCTACGGGAATGCTCCTGGCCCCAGGAAAGTGGAGAAAAGTCCTGAATAAATAAAGACCGAGGCGCAATCCAGAATGTGCAGCCATGAATAAGGTCTGAGGATGAAAAGCAGCTTTTTGTTGAAAGCGTGACGCTAATGCGAGGGGTCGGTAAATACCATGACGGTTTCTAGGTGTCCTGGGGCCGCGATGTTTACGTAACAGCTCTTGTACAAACAGATGAGCTGTAGGTCTAAACTTGGCACGCAAAAGTTGTTGTCAAGCAAAGGCATAACAATGGTGGGAAGTCTAGTTAGGGCTACAATGTAAGTATTTTGCTTCCTTTGTAACACACAAGTGTAGGCTTAAAAGTTAGTCTATTGAGTGTGTCCCAAGTTTTACCTGAATTTCATCGAGTTCAGATATTCCTTTTAAGTTTTCACATAGCTGTGGTACCTTAATTCTTTTCAGAATTTGGATAGAATGTACGGTGTGTTTTTTTCACACTCAAATGTTGAATGTTCCTTCCTGTTTTCGACAAGAAAGATTTACAAGTAGATGTAGATCACTGTTCAAAGTCCTTGCAACAAAATTATAGACAGGTAATCATGATAGTATATGTAATAATGATTGTGGCATATTATTTGAGGCAAATCATAGTCTTTTGTAGCTTTTGTGTTCTGACTTGAGTCCCAGGTGTTTCCTGACAGTACCTGAGAAAAACACCTGTATTACACTCAGGTGTGATCATGGTGTGTGGTGACCCTCCCTTATATGACTAAGGCCACTTCTGCACAAGGTCACACTTAAGCACTTCTATCAAACTTGAAGTGGGACTGAATCACCTTTTACGTTTTAGTGCAGTCATAGCGCTAGTATGTGCTCCCTAGGCGGAAGGTCTAAGTGCTTCCTTGTGGGTGTAACACACTAAGAACCATTTGAAGGAGCCTGTTGTTGCCTGGGAATGTCTCAAGTGGGGGATGTAAATGCAAGTTTGAAGGAGCTACGATGTACCTCAAACTTGGGAATCATGCTGCACCTAAGAAAAGGTAACACATCGTCTTACTCTGGTACTGGGTAAAGTAATATTTGCAGAGGACATAATCTTCATTCTTACTAGATTTTACTGATGTTGGAACGATTGTGAGGTAGACAAGGCAGGCTAGCCATGGTTCTAAAGATTAGTGACCTCCAGCGCTTTAAGATTAGTGACCTCGAGAGCTTTAGATATAATACCTCGATCCAGGAAAGACGGTACGCATGGAAGGCCTAAGGAAGGGAGTGTATCATTCCTTGATCTTCAAGTATATTCTTTGGGCATCTTGTTGGTTGTTCTTTTGTTCTTACATGTATGAGTTAGCCCCTTTCCTGTTACAGTTGGTAGAATGTACAGTCAGACCTGTGTTGGGGGCACTGCCTGTGTACATTGTACGTAGTGTGCCACTGTGAAAGGAAAACTTAAGGGCTTTACAAAGTCTCTTTTTCATGGAGTTAAATCCTTCCTGTGCATTAAGACTCCCAATCCCAGCTGGATTGCGCTTGACAAGTTTCATTTGTGTATAGAGTCTAGAATGGCCGGAGGGCCATAGCAACATGGCAGGCAGTCCGCCTGACAAATTGACTATGTTGTAATAACATGTTCCGCGGTGCCGAACAATTTTACACCTGGTTGGATTCAGGTACATTCAGGGAACCACACTCAAACAGCAACTCACAAGAGAGTACGTATACGGCACACTTTGGAAAAGAATTGGATTATTTTCTATAGCATTTTTTTTTTCACGGCAAATATCTTATTCTTATTCAAAGAGATATTGGTTGAGATTGAAAGGAATTTGTAAAAAGCATATTATGATGGTTTGTGAATTTTCTACTAAAAGATTTACATTCTGAAATACTTTTCATCATACCCTGGATGTTCTTATAACTTTGTTGAAGTTGGGAGTGAAGAATTAATTGGGTTTATCAATATACAGTACTGTATTTTCAAGATTTGTAAGCTCAGCTGCTGAGGCCATGCCAATTTAATTTCTTGGTTAACAGATTTTTTAAAAATTTTTGCACACAAAAAAGTATGAAAACAGAAGGCTGGGGTGAAAGCTTGCACCTGACCCTGTTCACTCCCTGAAACTGTGTGCACCAAAGTACAAACTTTCCTATGAGATTCTGTTTTCCTGCTGATTTCCCAAAGTAGCTTCTTTTTTTAAAATTCCGTTAACCAAGAAATTAAACTGGTGTGGCCTAAAGGTAAAGATCTGTAAACTCAGCTGCTAAGGTCTTAAATGCACTACAAATCTTCTTACTGGTTGTTGCCACACCCAAATCCTAGTGCATACATAAGCGGATTAGAGATCACCCCCTTATCATGAAAGGTAGGGCAGTATTACTGTATATGATTACCCGAGAACAGACTCTCTGTCACACGTATCATTCAACACCTTTTGTAAGAGGGTAACATCTTCTGGTGTTGTGGTTGTCTCTGTCTATTTAGGAATATCAGATAGTATCAGGGTATCTGTTGCGATTAACCTAATTGATGTATGCATGCAGGTTTTTACATCAAAACATTTTAAAGGCTCCACAACCCATTGCTATAAGACCTGTCAGAATCTTGTAGTTGTACCTATGCCAGCGTAAGTTCCGTAAACACCGTAAACAAATGATATAAATGTTTAAGGGTCGCTTGAGGCTAGCTGTTAGCGATACGTTTCTGTGGGGTCGACGGCTCTTCAGCGCCGCTAAATGTCGTGTTTTGAGAGAAACAAATCCGCTGGCCTTTGAGTGGTTTTAGGAACATGATCTTCTTGTGTTTTCAGCTAAGAAACAGTTATCTGTATGTATGAAGGAGATGCGTTCGCTACAGTAACAAGTTTTCCAGACGATAAAAAAGTTTTCAAGATTTTCCTTATCCTGTTAATTTTTCATCGCCGACAAGTAATTCTTCTGTGATTTTGTTTTGGAATATGTTCCCTTTGAAAACGCTAGCACAGGGGGCATTGTTACTTGTTTACAAGCCAAACAAGACGATAGTAACAAAAACAGAGTTCAGAGATCGGGTTGCCCAACATGTGGTGGTCTGCCCCCTTCTTTGGTAACATTACCAGTAATGTTTTCATGTCAATATTTCCATATAATGCATTATGTATAGGATGAAAAATAACTTTTCAAAAGCTTTCCAAGTTCTTTCGACACGGGGCTGTCTCCAACTTTAGATTTTTTTCCATCCTACTCATTGTGTAGTAGCCCATTTTGTAGATAGTCGTTGTTAAATCTGTCATTTTAAGCTTACAAGAATACATTTTCATGAGTTTCATCTCATGTTTTTTTGACAGACGGTGAAATTTAGTCGACTCAAGAAGAAAATTTGGATGCTTCCTGGAAACAGCCCTGTTTCAACATTATCGCTTTCCTCACTGAGAACTTAAACATTTCTAGGATGCAGGTTGTTAATAATATGAATTACCGTTTGACTTTCAAATCATTTAGAAAGTAGCTCAGTACTTGGAATACAGTAGGTTGCTTATCGAGGCACATTGATTCAGAAACTCTGAAATCAGGTTGCAAGCTTGCAGTCTGCTATATACGTTTGCATCCTGGTATTTATTGCATTTGTTGTCTAAGTTTTCAAGTGTAGTTAAGCCAGTGTCACAATTCATGCGAGCGTGGGCCAAATTTGTAGATCACCCAAAGCTCGCCAAATTTCAAAATCGCCCGAGTGTCTACCATATTTTCCAATGAAAATCTTGGGTGACGTCCGTCGAACACTGAAAACTAAAAATCCCCCATGAGATGGTACCATCTCTTGGACATGGACAAAGTCAGAATTACTAACCTCACTGGCTGGTAAAAGGCCAATATATTTGGATCAACTTTGATTTTAAAAAATCGGCCGAAGCCCGCGTAATCGACAGGACGTTGGCCGTACTTCGGCTGAACATGCACATTTGAAGCTCGCCAACACGTTGGCTGAATTTCTTATTTGTGACGGGGGCTTAAGTGTCTCCTGTTTCCAAAAGAAGGACAAATAACAATAAGTTTAATCCCAGACACAAACCTTTCCCCCTCTTTCTTTCTCACTGAGCCCAGAAGTCGCAATTAGTTTACTTTCAAATATTGGCATGAGAACTAAGTGGGGAAAGCCTTATCCAAACACTTCAGCTGTGCTTAACAAAAAGTCTTTGATCCCACCTGGACACAACGTAACAAGATTGACGATTATAGAACAAACAGGGTAACAAAGAAACAATGGAAATTCCTCGGGTTGACTTAAACAGCACTTTCCCTCAAATAAATGGCTTTTAATTCAAGACCTCCACGCTCATTTACCTCATGTGTTACCTGCTTTGCTGTTAAGACAATGGATTGTTTTTGGATACAGGTGTGCTCGGTGCTTGAACGTGTAGACGTTGCGCCGGCAATGCCCCACGATTTCTGAACAAAAGGGAAAATTCCTTCACCACACCCAGACGTTGAGTCACTTGTATGTGATATTTGCTTTACTATGATGTGTGGCACTGATTTGCAACTGGTGTTCTGTTTGTGAGACCAGTAGATCCCCTGCAGACCATGAAAGGTGAAGGTAACTGTTTGGTATTTCTTACTTAAAGTACAATGTATCTTTTTACATACAGTCTAACTGGCTTAAAATCCACCATCAGTCTAGTATATATTCGTTTTATGTACATGTTGTTAGAAAAGGGCTTACATGGATATAATGCTCAGTAAATCGGACTTGAAAGGTTTAGAGAAAGATTACATTTTTTGCTGCTTAGGCCCGTTGACACGGTAGTAAGATTTTGAAGGGAATTTGAAATCAAGAGATCATTTCGGTGTGCCAGTGCCACTGTCTTTTGCTCTTTGAATGTTTGACTTTTAACAATACATGTACTTTGTTCTAAACTATTTCATCCTACATTTCAAATCAGACAAACTACGTCTGGGACTGTTAAAGCATGCAAGGCTTGACTACCTGGGAATTAGAAAAGAAATTACTTTGCCCAGAAGAAACGTGCAAGAACTGACATTTGAGCTCAAATTTGAGGCCCCAAGAACTTTGTATCCGGATTACCAGACGCATTTGACAGCCCGTCTGTGCAGCCATCAGTTCAAAGTCACGCACAGTTCTAACTTTTGACAGGTGTTGACTATTTCTTGGCGTAAATGTCATCCAAAACTGCAAAGACAGGCAAACTTGTGGCACTGAGTTAACTTGAGTTGAGCAGCAGCACCACCTGTTGGAACAATTGAGTACTGCAGTACCACAAATCAACAGGTGGTTGCCTGCTGTTACAAGGGATACAAGCTAAATTGTCAATATATTTTTAAGGGTAAATGTCTCTGAAACTGCATATAGGTGAACTTGTGGCAAGGTTTACATTAGTTGAGTAGCAGTACCACCTGTTGGAATTGTTAAGTACTGCAGTACCCAAAATCAACAGGTGGTTGCCTGCTGTTACAAGGGATACAAGCTAAATTGTCAATATATTTTTCAGGGTCAATGTCTTCTGAAACTGCATATAGGTGAACTTGTGGCAGGGTTTACATTAGTTGAGCAGCAGCGCTACCTGTTGGAATTAGTGAGTACTGCAGTACCCCAAATCAACAGGTGGTCGCCTGCTGTTACAAGGGATACAAGCTAAATTGTCAATATATTTTTTAGGGTAAATGTCTTCTAAAACTGCATATAGGTGAACTTGTGGCAAGGCTTACATTAGTTGAGTAGCAGTACCACCTGTTGGAATTGTTGAGTACTGCAGTACCCCAAATCAACAGGTGGTTGCCTGCTGTTACAAGGGATACAAGCTAAATTGTCAATATATTTTTTAGGGTAAATGTCTTCTGAAACTGCATATAGGTGAACTTGTGGCAGAGTTTACATTAGTTGAGCAGCAGCGCCACCAGTTGGAATTGTTAAGTACTGCAGTACCCAAAGTACCTGCTGTCACAAGGGATACAAGCTATATTGTCAATTTATTTTTAAGGGTAAATGTCTTCTGAAAATGCATATAGGTGAACCTGTGGCCGAGTTTGAATCAGTCGAGCAGCAGCACCACCTGTTGGAATTGTTAAGTACTGCAGTACCCAAAATCAACAGGTGGTTGCTTTTTGTTACAACAGAAAAGAGCTGAATTGTTGATATATATTTTTAAGGGTTGATGTCTTCTGAAACTGCATATAGGTGAATTTGTGGCAGAGTTTACATTAGTTGAGCAGCAGCGCCACCAATCAACAGGTGGTTGCTTTTTGTTACAACAGAAAATAGCTAGATTGTTGATGTATTTTTAGCTTTGTGAAGCCAGGATTAGAGTATTTTCAGCTCTGTCAACTGTGTCAAGCTATTAATATATATTATCAATGCATTTTTAGCCCTGCCAAGCTATATGATTACTGTAATGTATATTTAGCTCTATCACTAATCCATACAAAAACAGCCTGCCCTTCTTTAATGGAACACGAATTGCCATGAAAATTGAAAAAGGTACATGTAAGCATAAGGGTCATGTTAAGATCAAGGGCCGAGGCCTCTGCAAATTTTCAGATGTGCTTGCTTAGACGAGACTGATAACAAAACAAGAGTTCTACGACCTCATACCTTCGCGAAATGATTTTGACCTTTATGACTGACGTATTAGGAGTGTTTTGCATCAATCAAAAATCATACCAGTTGATCCTCCTCACCCAAATAACATAAGTTGTCCAAACCTCCTTGTTATGATTATGAGCTTAACAAAGAAGGTTATGCTAACATTTTTCATCAATAATGCAAATAAGCTCCTTATTAGCATAATTTGATTCAATGGTGTTCACATTCACACAACTTCTAAATGCAACAAGTATGAAATTGCCGTTATTTACTAGTATGGAATGATAGTAGTTTCTCATGAATTATGCAAATTAGGCCTACATTTGCATAATTTCTATCTATTGACATTCCTCTCTTCCTCAGTTACAAATGTCACATATTTGAATAGTCATATCATGGAACACAGCAGGTTTTTAAAATTGCCTCATTAATTATAATCTGATTTGCATAATTATCATCCAATCATACAAAGCATCACATAAGCTATCTACATACCAAAAATCATGACCATCCATCAAGCCCATCTCGAGTTATATTATTTTCTCATTGATTATGTAAATGAGGTTCTCATTTGCATAGCTGATATCTATTAATATTTCTCTCTTCCTCAGTTACATATGTCACATGTTTGCGAGTCCTATCATGGAAATTGATGAATGTATAAACTTTCCTCATTAATTATGCAAATTAGTTACTGATTTGCATAATAAGTATCCAATCATGTACATCATCGCTCAAGCTATGTACATGCAAAAAATCATGACCTTCCATCAAGCCCTTCTTGAGTTATTCCCTTTCAATGTCTGAAGCAAAACCTACCCCTGCAGGTCCAAAAAAGTTGCTAGGGGGCCCAAACCTATACCACTTACTCTCTGCCCAACGAGCTATCTACCACTCAAAAATCAGTTCCATAGCATGTCCACAACACGAGATATCATAACATGAAGTTCCGCTGCAGTACCGTAACAAGCCGATAGGGGGCCCAAAATCTAATCATTTTCAGGTTTCATCGAGACCTACCAACATACCAAATACCAAGACAATCCTTCCAAGAATTCTCGACTTATCGTGTTCACTAACAGACACACAGACATGCTCGGTATTCCCATGCTGTGGCACTGCATTAATGACTGTTCTTACTCATATAAGGCCGTGTATATCCAACTTTGGTCAAAATTTGTATGTTTCAGTCTTTTAATTGGTGTAAGGAGATATCTTTGTGGTTTGGTTTCACATGCTCCGAGTGGACTCTTCCAGGCTGGGAGTAGGTCAAAGTTGACGATTGTTTTCGTCTGTCAGCTGTTACGAGAGAACGAGCTGGTCAACTGTCTATTTTCTTTGCATGATTCTAAAGTAGACAGATGTGGCTTTCTGGTGCATAAGAATTTTTGGGGCTTGCAATTAAGGTGAATCCTTTTCTGAGCCCTTGTTTTAGTGCTTTAAAGCATTACTGCCTACCAGGGCAAGCCTATCTCTTGTATCTGCCCTACAGCTGGCTGATAGCCAATTTGTCCCTGGCAGCTGCAGTACATGTAACTGACGTTTCATGACCCCTCATGACCAACTTTGCCCCCCATCTGTGACCCCATCAATATCCCCTGAAACATTATACAGCCCACACGTCGCAACCAGAACGCATAGTAAAGCATACAATTGAACACATTTTTACACTTTTCTCGTTAATTATGCAAAACACTTCGCCCAAAATCTAATCATCTTGAGATTTGCCACATACACACCGACACACCAACTACGACAACAAACCATCCAGGCGTTCTCGACTTATTCTGTTCACTAACAGACACACAGACAAGCACCGTCGCATAACCTTCTCGACGAAACCATTCGTCGCGAAGGTAATTATGATACATGCATATATGATGACTGGCATTTTCAATGATATTTTCTAAGTTTGTCCGTCATTGTTTTATTTGTTTGTTTTCGGTGTTGAGTTCAGTCAGTTGTTTTTCCTCTGTATCTGTTTTGTCAACAAACCTTCAAAGCAAGTTCTGACACTGATCCTGGGTTTTCGGGCCCTCACTATTTCAGTCAGACCCAAGATTGGAATTTGGAGCTTTGCACCTAATTCTTGACTGCGGGTGCACTGGTGCACCTAGATATTTTGTACTCAATAGGGTGGGCTAAGGCCACACCAATTCACTTTCTTGGTTGACAGATTTTTTTTGTTGATTTTATCAAAAGATCATGAAAACAGAAGGCTGGGGTGAAATTGTGTGCACCAAAGTACAAACTTTCCTCTGAGATTCTGTTTTCCTCTTGATTTTCCAATTTAAAAAAAAATCTGTTAACCAAGAAATCAAAATGGTGTGGCCTAAAGGTACTCTTGTACACTAGAATACAGAATATTCTTGAAATGTAAGTATCAGAAAAAGTAATATAACCTTTTGTTGTACTTTATTTGATGTATAATTACTTTGTTGAAATTTTAAAGTTACTAGTATATAGCTAGACAGAATTACAGATTGAAGTTCTTAAGAGAGGCAGTAGCATTTTGTCGTTAGGTTTTGCTGACATTCAACTTTATTTTATGTGGTGCACCCAATTTTTTTTCTGTGCACGTAATTTGTTTGGCTGGGTGCACCAGTGCACCTATTTCCAAAAATAAATTTCGAGCCCTCAGAAAAAAAATGGTGCTTGGCTGTTGGCAACAAAGGCATGAATTATGTAACAGTAGAGGCAGGCTTTGTGATATAAGGTGACACAAAACACCATGTTTGGCCACCAGAGTACAAGCACCCTAGGAGGGTTAAAAGCTGTGTTTTGACAAACAGGTGACCACAGAAGCTGTCAGTAATGGGTCTGTTTGCCGGGTTTTAGCCAAACAACAAGTGCTTTTGTGCGTTTTGACCCAGTTGTTAACTTGTCATTATGGCAGAAGTTATTAATATTTTTAGTAATTATTCATCATTGATGCTAAAACGTGTTATTGGAATATATCAGTTAGCAGGAGTGCTTTAGCCAATTTTTCTGGGACTCGTCGAGACCATATCTCAAAACTCGATAAGTGAAAATGGAGAACTGTATGCAAACAACAAGAAAGGGACTTAACTAAGAAGGCTGATTCACTGAATATAGACCTGTTTGTCAATAGCTTTAGGCTACATGTAGCTTGTGCATTGGAATAGCCCCACCTACACTTTGTGAGTGGAACTGCATTTCATTAACAGTACTGGTGGCAACTATAAGACTCATTGACTAAAGAGCTACCTGTAAACTTTGATTCAAAGATATTGGGCAACTTGCTTTTTGGTGATTAGTTTGATATGCAATTGATACATACATGTATATCATAAATAAGAATGAGGATTTGCACCTATTTCTGTTAAGTTTTAAGCTAAGCTTTTGCCAATGAAAAATTGAGTGAGAATCATTTTTATTAATTAGCACAAACCACACCATAAACTTTAAAGCAATGTTTTAATTTTTATAATCTTGGTCACCTACTTCTGATCTGTCCTAAGTGGTTCTTTAACAAGATAGGTAAACAACAGAATTTGTTTGCAGACAAATAAACGTAGCTGTAGTAATAGTAGTATCAGTAGTCAAAATAAAAGAAGAAGCCAGTACTAATCAAGTAAAGATGGTTTGATATTAAGTGTTAACTATGCAACTCTGAATCCTTCCAGCTGACTGTATGCACCTTGTCTACTCTCTCACATCATATCACAGGGCTCAAAATTCATATTTGAAAATAGTTGCACTGGTGCACCCAACCCAAAACATTAGGTGCACAGAAAGAATTTTGGGTGCACCACATAAAATAAAATAATTAGAAAAGTTAACGCTCTTAAGAACTTCAATCTGTGATTCTATAGCTAACCTTAAAATTTCAAACAAGACATTAGTGATACATCAAGTACAACAGACGGTTATATTACTTTTTCTGATACTTACATTTCAAGGATATTCTGTATACTTAGACAGTGTACAATAGTACCTTAAATACTATAGCTTACAAAAATATCTAGGTGCACCAGTGCACCCACAGTAAAAAATTAGGTGCACAGAAAGAATTTTGGGTGCACACAGGTGCACATGCACCCAGTATTTCGAGCCCTGTAACAGTTTACTTGCAATTTAAGAAAGTATCTTGCGGCCCAGGCAGCTTCCTCTGGGTAGACTTAATGATGTTTACTGTACTAATGGCTTTATAGTTTGTCAACATCCTGTCAAATTTTCATTGGAAACTATCAGCCTGTAAAAATTGCCCTATGTTTGATATTTCAACTCAACCCATCCTTGTCCCATCATTTTTCCTGTAGCGCAAAGAAGATGTTTTTCAATGATTAAGATTAGCCTCACTGCTTTGAAGTATCCTGAAAGCAGATTGTATGTACATGTATTCGGAGTGTTGCCTACTAAGGCCACACCAATTTAATTTCTTGGTTAACATATTTTTTGTTTAAATTTACCTGGGGTGAAAACTTGTACCTGACCCTGTTCACTCCCTGAAATTGTGTGCACCAAAGTACAAACTTTCCTCTGAGATTCTGTTTTCATGTTGATTTTCTAATCTAGCATTTTTTTTTTTAAATTCTAAAATGGTGTGGCCTAATAACACATTTTTGCCACCCCCTTGCCAGTATTTTGTAGCTCGAGTGTCATCATGACACTCAGGCTAAGACTAGTATATTTTCTAGACAGGTTACTTTCAACATGAAAGTTGTTAATGATATTTACCAAGCAAACCTTGTGCTTATGTCATATCATTATGCCAACAGTCAATCAAATTAACTTCATCAATAGTCAACCTGAAAAAAATGATTGTGCAGTGACATTTGCACATATTTATCTCCCACAAGTCTTTCTGGTCTGCTAATTGTAACACTTACTAATAGGTTTCTGTAGAATAAGAATTTGCCTAACCATAAACTTAAGAGGTACATGTACTACAACAGTTACTTACATCAGAGTTCAGGATCGTCCTATTGGATGGGGACATAAAGCCGGCGGCTCCGTGTATATATGAGGGAGCTTTAGGGCGCCAAACCTCTGCATTTAAAAGAACCCAACACACGTATCGAGAAGAGTAGGGGTGACCCGGTGTGCTTGGTCAAAAACATGCGAGCTGTAGCGAAGCTGCATTGCACTACATGTACGTAGCTAACGAAAAAGCATCATGCTTCGTCCTCAGTCTGAGATTCAACCGCTTTACTTTTAGAGTTCAGGATTATTTTGAACCACAACTTGTACGGTACTTTGAGAGCTGTCTGCCGACAAGGCAGTATTTTTCCACCTTACTTGCAATAACCTGATTACAGTTAGTTACGTAAAGCATCTCGCAGCCAGGTTTTGCTTTCAACCCCCAAAGCTAATGACATTTACCTAACCCCTCACTAATGGTTTATCATTAGTCTCCAAGCAGACCTACGGGTTGGCAAAGACCGTATCCAACAGGCGGAAGGAGTTTTCATTGCCAACCCAAGTCTCATAGCCAACCAAGGTCTGCCACAACTCAAACAGGGCGGAGCATTTCTATTCAATAAAGGTGCCGCTGCCCCTCCTCGTTGTAATGCTAACAGCCGTACGAATGTCCGGGGTACTAATCTTTTTATGACCGATTTCTGGGACAAGCCCAGTGAACCCGCGCACGTCCCAGTGGGAGGTTCGCGCCTTGGTTGAGCCAAGACTTGGTTGAGCCTAGTAAAAAGCTCTCACAATAGCAGTTTCTTTCACCCATCATGGCATTATAGAAAACCGTTCTTACAAAAACATTCGTAGACAATGTTTACTGTTTCGGGTTCAAGCCACTATTACTAGATATTACAAGTGCCCGCCTGTCCGCAGCGTTTCCACCAGAGGGCCGTCTTCCTGTCCAATGACGGCCTTATCTCACTTTGCTATTGTTACGCTTGCGAAGAATCGGTGCCTTTGAAAACGTTTTTCAAGACTCAATCTAAGAAAGTCATCGGGAAAAAAACAAGGAAAAACGTAAACATAAAAAACGTAAGAATTTCGCCCTCGCATTTCAGCTGTGACGATTATCATTTTGTTACGATTGAAGCAGTTTTGGTAGCGATCTTCATAACAAATTGATTTTGAAAAAGAGACCAAGTCTTTTCTGCTGGCAACATTAAGTTTATTTTTGCTGGGAATTTTCATTT
Organism: Branchiostoma lanceolatum; assembly: GCF_035083965.1. Classification (NCBI taxonomy): domain Eukaryota; kingdom Metazoa; phylum Chordata; class Leptocardii; order Amphioxiformes; family Branchiostomatidae; genus Branchiostoma; species Branchiostoma lanceolatum. Next base: position 28,915,310 of record NC_089724.1, read on the forward strand.
TCGCGGTACAGCTCTGCCAAAGTGGACGGCCTCTCAGTCGCGGTCTGGAGGTGTCAGACGGTGCGTAGCCGACCCGTGACAGCCCGGCATGGCGCCGCACGCCCGTGCGGACAGAGAGTAATAAACTCACTTGCAGAAGCACTGTTCGATTAGGTAACAATTTGATGTTAATAGCCTTTGTTCAGACCGACTTGTTCCAGACCTTAGATTGCACTATAAGCTCCTTCTGCCAGTTGGATACGGTCTTTGCAATCTATTGGGTCTGGTTGGAGACTAGTTTATCATAGTGTCAACAGTCCATCATCGCTTAGCAACAGCCATTGTCCTCGGGATCGTCAGCAGTAGAATTGTAAAAAGGGTGTTGAGCTATATGAGCAGAACCAACATGTGTGCGGGGGTAAGTTTTATAAAAATTTAATAGGGCGTTGTTTGAACAGAGGCGAGGGTGAAACCCGGTGCTTGAAGGCAAACAAGGGTCCGCTTACAAGTGTATCAGGGGGTGAATAACGGACGATCGGTCACCCGGGCGGAGGGCGAAACCCGAGCCGGCCCTCTTTGATTAAGGACGGGGCGTACCACCTCGGGAAGGGGGAGGTTAAGGAGGCTACGTAAGCAAGAGTTTGTTTCCACGATACATTTACATGCGGATCTGAACGCTCTGCTTTGTGCGCTCACTCCGAGAGGACAGCTATGTTAAGTTGTTACATTGCGGAGACAATTGGTTGCCGTGGTTACGAGGACGTCTCCGCCCTGCCCCCTCCCGGCTGAGCACACAGTGTGGCGGCCCGACTTCCCGGGACCCTATACAGTTTCCATGTCCGAGGGCGCCGGAGGTTTATTCAGTTGGTCGAGCCGTGGTGAACATGTGACCTGTGTCGGCAAGAGGGCCCTCAGTCGGTACTCAGGCAGGGTGGAGACACTCACGGCCACTAACAAGCGTCCTCGTCGAGTGGGGAAAAAATCAATGTAGGAAGGAAAAGGCGTGGTCTCTCTCCCTCTCTCTCGGTTTTCCGTCAGCGAAAAAAATGGAAGACGAAGAGGAAGACTTGGTTCGGAAGGAGCGGTGTCACACGGCACCTGCCGACGCAGGTAGGCATGCACGCTGATCTCTTGTTTTGTAAACATGCAGTTCAAATCCATTCACTTCGCGGCAACGTTGCGGTTTTGCGATCGGTGGTGAAAAGCCCAGATGTGAGTTAGAGCATGATATATAATATATACCCGTCCCTGCAGTGTACATGTAGTTCAGTTTAAGAGATTCTGTGTACAGATAAGCTCAGCCGTAATCCGTCACTTTAATCTTAGTGGAGTAACATTGAGGACTCTGGCTGAAGCACTGAAGCTGTAATCGACAGTCAGTTCTCCAACACTCTATATGCGAGTGCCAGTCAAGCATAGTTGACGTATTGTCCATGTTGCAATAATGCGTGCAGAGTACGTTATTGCAGCGGTACATACGTGTATATGCGACCACTCGGCAGCATTGTTGGTGCCCCCGCTATGCCTTTATTTTGCCGTCTGTTTTGACTACTGGTTCTGCTTTAGGAGGGACAAGTGTGGGATGTAGAGTTTTGTATGGCGACGTGGAGGGCTCTTGGAGGGGGATTGGGAAGTTTGTGAGAGAGATTTTGAGTCCTCAGAGTGACACACTTACATGTATGAGTAACCTTTTACTTTTAAAAGCAGGATGTGTGCTGATTTGTCACTGGTTAAACCATCTGTCACCCATACATACATGTAGCTTTCCATAAACTTAGTCCATTAGAGAAACAGTCTCAGTAGAGTGGTAATTTCACTACAGAGATATTTTGCTGTACTGCAGCAAGTTAATATTCAGTTTACAGATTACATTATTTGCTGGGCTGGTAGCTGGTGAGAAATATGGCATGTAGACAGGCCCTCCCTCCTATAGGTGAGTTTTCTCATTAATTTGTGCTCATCAATTTTTCACTAGTCATAAATTAAGTCCAAGAGATAGAGCAGTGCTTTCACTACAGGGTAGTACGTTAGTTTTAGTTGTATAGTTTAGAAATTCATATTACCTTTCACCTACATGTACATGTAGTAACCAGTTGTGTAGATATTCTGTAAGCTGTATATAAGTTTATATCATTGTTATATACAGTGACTGTATAGAATATTTACAAAACATGGCTACTTGGAGAAAAGTACATTGTGTATGCCCTTTATCCACCTATAGGTAAGCTTTCTCATTTGTGCTAATTAATTTTTCAGTAGTTAGGAAATGGGGGAACACAGTTATTTGACTCGAGCAGAATGTTTAATGATTAATGACCAATCAAACCACAATTCATGAATCGCATTGAAATTCAGATTCATATCAGCCATTTCCCGACAAATCCCTTTGTAACTTGCGTTAACGACTACATCTGACAAAACAAACTCACCAGTGAGATGGTGGAAGGTGTCAGCTTTCCAAAGATGTTTTCAGATTGGCAATTTTGGCACTTTGGAAGTGATTGAAAGCGACCGCGATTTAACTTCTAGTTTCTACTACTTTTCTCTTGAATCTTGGTCGCTTTCAATCAAAGTGCAATCATTATGTTTTTTCCAAAATTAATCTGGAGGGTGTTGAGATCTCTTTAATTGTACCGCTATTTTAATGTCCTAGGGGACCTTGCAGAATTCTGAGAGTTGATATTGATATCCTCAGACAACCTGTTCTGTATCAATGGCAAGCTTTGTTAGACGTGTGTTATGGCTTTAAAAGGTTGTTGCTAGGAACCGCTGCATTGCATATTTGAAGCATACTTACCTTGTAAATTATTCATTACAAGTTGTCAAATAATATCAGAAAGTATTAGGGAACGTGACAGTTGTGCTATCGACATTACAGTTTACGAAGTAATTCTTTGGAATGTGGGTTAGGAAAGATCATGGTGACTCGGGTTGTCTCCATCTTTTAATTTTTTTCTGTTCCACCACTCGTTGTTTGGGACCCAATGTGTTGAATTTTCATTGTTAAATTCGTCTTTTTAAGCTTACGAAGATACCTTTTCATGAATTTCATGTCATAAAATTCAGATTTTGGGACGGACAAGGTGAGGTGAAAATATTTCCGTTCTAACAAGCAAATTTCCATCATAGGACAGAGGGACGGGTCCTGGAGACAGCCCTGTAGTGACTTAACTGACAGTTCTAACACTTTAATTTATACTTGATAGACGTACAGTTGTATACTGTAAAATGCATTTAAGTTCGCGTTATTTTTATTTCGCGGTAGGGAGGAAATGGAGTGTTCATGGTGGTTTTAAGTTCACGTTTGAAATAATAGTAGCGCTACAGTCATAGGTGGGTAAAAGTTTCACGGTGGTTTTAAGGAAAACGGTGAACATAAAACCACAGCAAACATTTCTGCATTTACAGTATCCCATTGACCACTTGATAAACAATAACAGGCGATACACCAGGGGTCCAACCTTGATTTAGGGCAGTCCTGTCGTTATTGTTTGCGCGGTCTTTATTTCACACTTGTACAATTAATGGACAATTAAGGTTCAGTATGTTTATTTTGCGATGCCTATAGCTTATAACAAGTTCCTGTTGTTAAAAACAGCATTTTGGTAATAAGCTCTATGGTCTTGAGTTTGTTATTGAATGTGGAATGACAATTATTTTCAATAAGACACAAGAAGCTGATCTAGATTTAGACTTTTTTCAGAAAGATTAAGAAATTTCCCAAGCAACAGATTCGTGCACAGACATTCAAAGAAAGGTGACACATGGATTTCGCATTCAAAATTCAACTATCCAGCAAAAGATACATTATCTATATTCATCATTCTGTCCTTGCTAGTCTACAAAACAACAAAAAGTCAAACTCTGTAGAAGTGAAAGCCTGACAAGTGACCCCCAGCTGGCCCTGACATAGTTGTCTGCCTGAAAGGTTGTCTGATCTAATTCCGACAAAAGGGATTTAAGGCCTAAACCACACAATGATAGATGAGACAAACATACAATATAGCCTGTCAGATAGAATCAGAAAGAAAACAATTGAGGATAGTTTTATAGATTCTTTTTGCATTGGGCTGTAAAAAAGATGTTGTGGTTGTATTGTCCTGTCCAGCAGAAATACACTTGAATGTAGTTTGGTCAAGTCTTTGTTGTTCTGATTCAAGTAACTGTTCTATTGAGAACAGCTTGTTAGAAATCTCTACATTTTAACAATAAAACCTTTGAAAATGAGCCATTGTCTGGCTATGAAATGCCAATAACATGTACAAAGATCTATTTGAATGATGTAGCATTGAATGGGCAGAGGTTGATAGAAAGTAGCACCTGGTTCAGGAACCATACCTGTACATTGTTCACTGTGCCAGTTGTAGAGCTGTGATAGACAGACCATTAAGAAAAATAACACTGTCTTATTCTAGTATTACACTTTTTCCCTAAAGGCCACTATTCAATTATAAACAGTGGTACTACTGCTGGTGGGATGTTCAACATATGCTTAGCTAAGGCCACACCAATTTATTTTCTTGGTTAACGGAATGAAACAAGAGCTTTTCAAAAAAGCTGGCGTTTCGGCTACGTTTATGAGTGTGAATTGTCTTTTCCCTTTACTTGAAGTAAAATCTGCCAGAGAAAGTCACTCGAGGGCTGTTCAGTCTATAAGAAAAACTGTCATTTTGGGAAATGAGTACTGTTTTAATAGAGAAAGGCAGATTGGGGAAAGCAATTTTGAAGTTACGTCACTTAACTTAAGTGCTTTTGAAAAAGCTGGTCTTGGCCTACAACTTGTACTTATTTGTAAAATGTACAATAGGCTCATTATAAAAGCTATCAATGTAATTATGTACATGGCACGCAATAAAACATAAAATTTGAAAAAGCACCATTGAATCATCAGCACTATGGTAATTAAGTGAAATAGAAGTTCATAACACCTAAGGTTCTATCTAAAATGACTACCAAATATCAAACAAATCAACAGCTACCTCATCCGTATTATTCTGGTTTCCGCATTTACAACATTTCTTCCTTATTTTCCTGGGTAATTTTGCTAAAATTCATGAAAATTCCCATAGTTTTGTGCCGAGCGGCGCCACTTTCCACGTCCGTGTTGTCTGATTGAAGTCGATACTGAACAATGGAGCATTTGCTACTGTAACGAAGGATCGCTGTTTTGCAAACAACATCAAGAGCCTCTGTTTACATCGGGGATAGAAGTTTAGTGGCGAGTGTTTTGCAAGAATCATCTTACCGCGCATAGGAGCCGCTGCACGGTATTTTCCATTACAATGAACAGAAAAATTCGAATGCCGGGTTTGGAATCTATGAAGTCCTGTTCATAAGACAAAGGCCTTGTATATATTAAATGAATATTTAAAAATAACAAATATAAAATATTTCTTTATTTATTAATGAAAAAAATGAAAAAATGATATTCATAAATATGATCTTGATAGATTAATATAATATCAATATATATTTTTGATATTCAATATCTAAAAAGAAAAAAAAAATCCATGCACGGACACCAACCCGGATCTTCTAGGTCCGAAGTGCTTCGCGTTGCCAGATGGGCTAAGCTGCGGTACGTAACTCGTCTCCCTGTACGTAATGCTATAACCTCACTATATGGTATCATTTATGTCGATTTTTGGTCGTTTTCTTGACGAAATCATTTTTTTTCTTCTGCAATCTTGTGGAATAGATGTAATATGGTCATTTTTCAGGATATCAAAGTCCGAAACCACAATGCAATGATATTTCCGAACAGTTGTAGCAGTTACATGCGGTCGCCCTCCTGTGTGTCATGCAAATCTAGCCTGCCTGCCTTTTCGTGCTCCCTTGCCATATAAGGCAACGGCTATACAAGGATTTGGGAACGTATTGCCATATAAGGTCTTCTGGTGTGCGACACAGTGTTGAACCAAACAGCATGCCAGCATGCATCGAAGCATGCATCGAAGGTAAAAGCCAGGATATTGCGTTCCGGCGCGAAGGCGCCGAAACGCAAAAAGATTCAAATGCTAGATTGGAAAAACAACATGAAAACAGAATCTCAGAGGAATGTTTTTAATTTGGTGCACACAGTTTCAGGGAGTGAACAGGGTCAAGTGCAAGTTTTCACCCCAGCCTTCTGTTTTAATGATGTCCTCGTGCTAAAGTTTAAAAAAAAAACCTTGTAACTAAGAAATTAAATTGCTGTGGCCTTAGCACAAAAAAAATCATGAAAACAGAAGGCTGGGGTGAAAACTTGCACCTGACTCTGTTCACTCCCTGAAACTGTGTGCACCAAAGTAAAAACTTTCCTCTGAGATTCTGTTTTGGACCTGTTGATTTTCCAATCTAGTATTTTTTAAAAATTCCGTTAACCAAGAAATTAAAATGGTGTGGCCTAAAGGCCACTATTCAATTATAAAAAGTGGTTAAAACTACTGCTGGTGGGATGTTCAAAATATGCTTAGCTTAAATGCCAGTACGCCATGTGATAGAGTCTGACATGATTTAATGAACTGGATCTTGTGACTTGAATTTGTAGTAATTGTTGTACTCAAAATCTGTATACAGAGTTTCAGACGAAACTTCATAAGGAGAAGCATGTTGAATGTCTGTCAGAAAATGTTTCTCTTCTCAAACTGTAATAATTCACTTTATCTTCACGGTGTAATGGACATTTTCACTGAACTTTAACTTCACTGTGGCAGCAAGTGATTTACAGAACAGATATGTGAAGGAATCATAAATAATTACATGTTTTTCACAGTGATGATAAGTTCACGGTACAGAGGTGACGGTGAAAACAGTGAACATAAAGTTACAGTGAAAGAAACAAGAATTACTGTTACGGTAACAGGTGTGGCAACAACCATAAAAAAACAGGTGTGAGCTTAAAAAGCAAACAGGTGTTAGACTAGCTGTAGAGTTGCCATTTCTGAAATAATGATGGGCCACTCACTATACGCTGTGAAACGATAATCCTACAAACAATTGATTACAGGGGTACAAACATGTTTATGTTTGAATATGAAACCTTATCTTCTTGAATACTGGTGTTGCTATACTGTAGCTAGTGCAGACGGACCTTCATAACACCAGTCAGTTTACATCGAGAAGTACAGTTTCCAGATTCGAAGGCAGCTAGAACCTCCCTGACTGAAATCCCTAGTTTTCAACTTTTTTTCCCCTGGATGTACAGGAATCTTTTACATACCATTTCAAAGATTATGTTGTCTTCATTATTAGGTTGTTTTTTTATTGCCATAGTGTATAAACTTATCGATATATTTGAAGTTAAAAATTGCTTAGACCGCAGTGTAGAAAGAGTTTCCCCAGGCTTATGAAGTTCCCCCCCAGACTTGGTGAGTTAGACCGCGGGGCTGACAGACCAGCCTGCATGTAGACTGCATTTCATACAGCACCATGAAAGTGACTGAATTAATCAGAAATCACACCTGGCCAGCCTGTGTAATTAGCACATATATGATAAATTCTATGAAAAGTCTAAGCAAGGGGGATAGGCCGCGGTCCTGAACAGAACCCCACATACTAAAATAAACGTAGAACGGGCTGATAGTTAGGTCCGCAGAACTGAACATAGCTGAGCCACTTTCCAATAGTTGTGCATTATTTTTTGCTCTACAGAAAACTGAGATTATACTACCTTGGACTGATTTCAGAAAGAGCATATTATCCAGCTATTAAAGTTGAAGACCTACATTGATAGGTAAACAAGAATCATGTGGGATTTTAGGCTTTGGGAAGTAGGACAAATCACACCATCTCTTATAGAATATGCCAACTGCTTTATTTGTCAGAGTCTGACCTGCAGCCAAGGCCAGGCATGACTATTGTCAACTGTGGAAAAATATGTCTTAGAATGTTTGATAAGTGTTGACAAATAACTTGCAATGTAACAAATTGATTTTATACTAATTCACAAATTCACACACTCTGGTGGAAAAGCACTTTGTGTGCCTTCCTTGTTGCAAGAAAGAGGGGAAGTAAAATACCTCTTGGGTAGGATGTAACTATAAAGTAAAAGCAAGGAGGACCTATATAAAACCTCCTTGGTAAAAGCAGAGGTCCTGTGAAAGCTTTTTTTTAGATTGACAGTTCAGCTTAGCTGTCCATCATTTAGGCACGTACATCTAAGTTTGATGGGAGCACTGTGCACCTAAGAAAACATCTCCAGACATTATTAGCTAATTTTAAAGTAAATGCCAGTGCTCTAGGAAGGAAGGAATTCTTAGGAAGTTAAATCAAGCACAGGGGGGATGCGTGAGAATTTATTGTTCTTGTTTCAGGGATGTCTGTATTGGCTGTGAATATCCCAATTAATGTCAAGGTGTGAATTACCACTGATTTGCATAGAGCCAAAAGACAATTGGTTCATGGAAAGATAGAATTTCTCGGCTACCATGGATCAAGTAATAGTTAAAGGATGGGCGGATTGCTCGTATATGTGGATTTGATACAGCCCCGCACCCCCCTCGGATTTTGTTGGCAGCCCTCGGGCGGATCAAGACTGGGTATTGAAAAAGCAGAGGTTTTGGTCGGGAAGCTAGGAGCTGTGTCCACGATTTTCAACATTTCCCTCGAGGGAATGTGTGCTACCCAGTCGTAATGGGGAAGCAAGGTGCATTAGTACATCATTACTTCTGTATAGAAATATAATATTATTTATCTTCGCTGGAAGGGAGCTGATCTGTATGGAGACTGACCCTTGGTATATAGTACATGTATGTCAAACCAAGGAGGTTGATAAAACCTGGTTTAAAATTTGGTCAAACAAACTTTAGGGAATGAAAAAAAAACAATATGGCCTGAGGACTCAGTAAAGGCTTCAACAAACCCTGTCACAATCACACCAAAGAATGATGAACTGTCTTAGTGTATATAAGATCACCTCAACTCAAGAGGCAGCTTGGAACAAGCTGGCTTGAGGCTATTTGAATCTGGCTTGGAGCGTTCATGTTCACAAAGTAACAACTACAAAATCTCACAATAAATGATAGTTTAAAAGAATGATAAATAAAATGATAAATTTTTTTTGAAATGATTAAAAAATAATAAAATGAAAAAAGATCAAAAAAATTATAAATGTCATGTTCACAAATTAACCACTAAAAATGTCCCAATAAATGGAGCCAAGTGCCACTGGTTGGTCTGACCTGGTAGTCGTGCTGTAAACATAGGGTCTAGGCTAACAAACTCTATAGGGCGTATTCACGTGACGTCATCACCCCTGCCCTCCGTGGGCGGCCATGTTGGTCTCACCCTGCACTGAAGTTTCTCGGTGTCCGACGCTCTCTAAATTTCCAAGGAATGCGAAGTCGTCTGATCGCTGTTTTATTATATGCAAAGAGTCTCCAGCCTCACATCCTTTTCGCTACAAAAATCCAATTTCACCTACTAGAAATGACCCATTATCGACGAGCGAGGTTCCCCAGCAGCCTACAAACATGGCCGCTAAACTGTTTACAGAGTACGCATAAAATCAGTTCACAGCATACAAGTGTTCCAAGGCCTGTATCCACGTAGTACAGTGTCTTGAGTGTCGTGAGAAATTTTGCTGACAGGGAGTACGTTATGATCGGGAAAGTTCGACGTTGAAAGACCCCCAGTTTATGAATGAACGTATCTCAAGCAACGACTACACGGTCACGGTGCCGCGACTGTGTTACACAACGGGCCTGTAACTTGCTTTTCGACCAGATACAAAAGGTTTCCATACACACACGTTGATTCTCAAACTTCAACTATTTAGATCCGTTGTTCGTATGTCGGAAATCCACTTTTGTTTCAGTCGTTAGTCCCTTCGCGATCGTATGTTCCCGCACGTACACGTCCTACACGAGAAACGCAAAACCAATCTTACTGTTACCCGACCGGTGTGTGCTTTATCAGTCCCAATCCAACATCTGACCACGAGGCAAAACACCATGATTATGAGACAAAACGTTTTGAAGGGAAATTGTGAATGGCGTAGAAAACATCTGCCATTTATACAGAGAGTTCCATAGGGCTCCACTATCAAGTGAGCACCAACATGGCCGCCAGTGCTCGTTGCTAGGGGGAGGGTCACGTGACTGAATACGCCCTATAGCCTCCTTGGTTGAGACAACAGACAATTGACAGGAATGGCTTCACAAGAAAAGCAAATGCCGTCTTCAACCAAGGACATTATTCTGAATAATGCCCTTACTTCAACTAAACAACAATTGCGTATGGACAAATAACAACACAGACATGCCATAAGCCAGCTTTGTGAAGTGAGAGGTTGGCTGGCTGGCCAGTATTATGCAAAGTACATTTCTGGTTCCGAGATCACCAAGGCCACACCAATTTAATTTCTTGGTTAACGGATTTTTATTTTCCCAAAAAAAAAGTTAACCAAGAAATTAGATTGGTGTGACCCAATCTAAGGCACGAAAATAAAAGTCCTTCAGACCAAGGAGGTTTAAAATCATCTTGTTCAGACACTAGTGAGCTGTAGGGATGATATGAGATGCACTTGAACTAATTTGGTTGGGGGTAGGGCAGACAAATCAATCTTTAAATTTGTCTTACATTGTTTTCAAAGAATTTTTTTTAGTTCACATAGAAATGTTGCCTGGATTCATCTGAAGTTGAATACAACCTACTAGGTTTACCCAACATCTGGTTTACCCATTTGAATACATTATCTATCCCAGAAGTGAATTTTCAAGTTTCTGTACTTTAATATCATACCTCAGCTTACACCAAGGACAATATATAATGTCCTTGCTTACACCAAGGAGGTTTAGACCTCCTCGCTTTAGATACACACTGACTTATACGTATAGTAATACCAAGACCTGAGAGCCAAGGCTAACATGATCTTCAATCAAGCAGTTGTGGGGTAGAAGATTGTTATTTCTGTATTCTGATCAGCCAGGATTTCCAGGCTCTCATCCCATGAACCAAGGCAAGGCCAACATTTAGCTCAAGATCTCTTGGTAAGAAGGCCTCTTTGACACACACAGTATACTCCCTGTGTGATAATTACTTCTGAATCAACTTGATAATTTGACAGCATCACTGCTTGTCCAGGACAATAGCTGAGCTAGTTTGAAGCCGCATAACAAAGAAGCGAATAATTACTTGAATTTCCTGAACGAGGGTATATCAATATGAGCTCTCCCCCTAACTGCCTATTAAAGGTCCATATTGTAGGATTTGGAACCAAAATATTACCTAGAACCAACGAGGCTAGAACAAACTCTAGATCTAGCTAGCCTGATGTTTCGATTCATATGCTCGTAACAACTTCATATGTCGTTTATGAAGGTTAGACATTCAGGTAAAGACAATTCAAACTCTACAAGTGGATAAAATTCTGAGATTTAATTCGGAATCTCATAACTTCCTATGTCAAATGGAACAATCTATAGAATTAGATGTGCTAATCCTATCTAGTATTTCCAGTTCCCGCACTACAAAAGTGACCTAAAGGCATCTCTCCTCAGCTATGTAACACATTGAAGTAGAATGTAAACCAAAAATGATAAGTATGTCACCAACATGGCTCGAAACATGAGGTTTGAACCTGCATAAGAAAAGCATAAAATGATTAGGTTTAAAGGACAAAGGACCTTGGATCAATTTTAACCTCCTTGCTTGGATACGGTCTGAAAGTTTCAAACGTCTGATGATTTTGAAATTTATTCAGTAACTGTTGTTTTGAGTGATTGTGTTTTGGCTATAAAGGACATGATTTGATCGGTATAAAAGCAAGAAGATCCCAAATACATCTCATTGCCAGTCCCAATATGAAAGGGATTTGAGTCAAAACTTAGATATGCTCTGTAACCAAATAACTTGTGGCATTCAATCACATTTCAACTCATGATGTATGAATCTACTGCAGTTAAATGGCAACCATATGCCTTTATACTGGATGAACTTATCTTGTACTTGCCCTCACCTATTACCAACAGGGAGCCAGAGGTTTTGGAAATCAGTTGCACACAAAAGGCCAACTATAATTATAAATGAATAAATGTAAATACCACCAATGTGTGAAAACAGGCTGCTGGTAGGTGCAACACCTACCTAGGACAATTGTATGGTCAATATACTGTCTGACCAACACACAACACAGCTGTAATTTGTCTCTTTGCACATTTTGAGTTATCAAATTTTAAATCCCAGTTGATCTCTAGTATATAGGAGGGAAACGATCTCAGGTCCCCGAATTGATCTCCAAGCAGATGAATTGGTCAGGGTTATTAGCATCTGTTGCTCTTTCGAAAATGTACATGTAAGTTTTAACTGTTATCATATGAACTTTTCACATCAACTGATTTGGACCTCAAGTGTGAGATGCAGGACCGCGGTCTAATTTCGAAGCCCTGCAGACTAAAGTTGGGAGTGTTTCCTGTAAGACTGTCAATTCACGCCTCTTTCCCACCTCTCTGCCCCGCCTCTCACACCTTTCTGACACAGCTTTTCATTCAAGTTATCCCCACAGTCTGAAGTTTGCCCCGCGGTCTACCTGCTTTTGGACAGTTCTGCCCCGCGGTCTAGAAATGTAGAGCCGCGGTCTAACAATTTTAGACCCGAGTTCTGTGATTTCACGTCTCCGGGCTAGCTTTTCATTTCAGCGGGCTAACCAACTAGCCTGCAGTCTGCTGACATTTTTTATTAATGATATCTACAGTTCTGAACATTGCAGAATAATAATTTTTACATCACTGTACTTATTACACTAAGAGCTACACACTGATGTGAAACTTAATGGTAGGACATCAATTTTTCTGGAGATTCCAAATAGCTACTGTATTCCCCGATGTAAACTGACTGGTGTTACATGAATAAATAAAAATTGTATGTAAGAGTGTGTAGTATACAGACCCCATAAATTTTACAACAGTATTCACTTGAATGGCATTAATATTGTATTTTCTATAGGACATGGTTTCCTTATTACATGTATGTGACCTCAATTAACATTTATCTGCTTGGGTAACATATTTCTGCCTTTGAAAATCAGTGTGTTTGAGAGATCTCTAAGTCTAATGTAGCACCCCAAGGAATGCATGTAGATATACATGTACAGGTCTGCAGAGAGTGTATACATGTAATTGCATTGGAGATCTCTTCAAACACATTTATTTAGGGTGGCATAATTATATACATTGTACTAGTATGTTACCTTGTGAAATAGATGTTACAATTTTGTTAACAGTATAAATTTTTGCACACAGCTGTGCAGTCAGGACAGCACTTTTGGACAAGATCATCCTTTTAATTACAGGTGTGATAGTGATTGCATTGATACAGGCTTGGGGTCATAAATGACACAAACAAGTGACACTCTATAGCTACACTAAGGTTCATGCATGAATAGCTATTAAAGATTTAAGCTGATAGTTCCATGCTATGACATATCAATCCTCATAAACAGTACATTTGTGCAGCCTCCAGAGAGAAACATGGTGATGTTTAACTACAAACCTTGCTCTCAAACACCATTGGAACACAGTAAGCACTTGAGAGGTACAGGTAACATGGATACCCTGCTATGTTACATAGGAATGGCATGTGGACCGCTGAACTCAATACCCAAAGTGCAGCGGTGCATGCGATGGCAGAGGTTCATGTTGGAGTAAATGTTTGGCTGCCTGGTAGTGTTAAAGGTCACAACTGTGGAAAACCCAAATATGTAAACTCTGAGTTACATGTAATTTCCGGTTTGTGGTGTTTAGAAATCAACGACTTGGCATTTTTTGTAGTGTTTGTAGTCTTTATCCAAAAGATCAACTCCATCTATTTTTCACGTAAAACTCTTTTAAGTTTAAAAGACAAAAAATTACCAACAAGTGAACATGACTGTAAATGAATCAAAAGTTACAGTCACTGTGGAAGTTTTTTTTCTTCTTATTTTCTGCTTTTCCTTGAATATTGTTATCTTGAATGTTCTATCCTCTGTATATAAAGTTCTAACCTATCAGGGCCATTCTTGTTTTGTGAAATAGTTGAAATTCCTTGCTCTCTGCCACTTGGTCCGTGTTTGGAAGACCGCGGCGATAGTTTCACCATTTGGTAATCTCTTCATCGCCTGTTATGATGACACTGATCCAAACTTTCCCTCATACAGACCTTTTGACGCCATGTTTGTTTGCATTTCCCCGAATGTCCCGTGTTAAACTGAGACCCTGGTCACTGCTGGTGTATGCCCGGGTTTTCAGTGGTAATATCGGGGTGTGAATAGCCAGATGAAACGTTACCCTGGGGCCGAAAGGCGATGCTACAGTGGGCCCTACCTCCCCTGCTTCATACTTCACTGAACCCATTGTTGTAGTGTAACCACTATTCACCTGGACCGCTCCAACGGGAAATAGGGGTGTATGCATGGAAGTCTAAAGATTGCAACCACTACTAGACGAGATTAAATGATGTCTTAATTTTTCACGCCCAAGTGATTCTCTATCAGTATACAGAGTACGTGACTGTTTACAATGGCGCAAACTAAGAGGGGATATTGTTTGTGTTTACAGAGATCGTAATTTGGGTCTTTCCCCGTGAAAGCATCTGTTGTCCGTGCGCTCCGGTATCATGGTTACTTCACACACAATCAAGGCTCGCTTTTCCCGACGTGGTGCCACTGAGGCGAAAAACGTAAACTTCCAAGCCGTGGCGAGTGTTTTCACCTTACCCGCGGACCGCAAGGACGTCTTTAATTGGATTTACAAGTCTTTTCACTTGTTGGGATCTTAAAGATGCGACGTCTTGGGAAGGAGATGTTTCTATAGCAAGGTCTTTAGCTTGAGGGATTACGACTGAGATTACATTACACAGCAGAATGGCTTTGGTGTCTTTGCACGGCAAATCCCAATCAAACGTGCCACCTGCCCGCAAGACTCTCAGAACTTAAGGTGCTTGGTACCGCCTAATTCCGTCCAAGACGTCTCCCAGGTGTGATTCTTGAGGAGACAGGTGTGTGGCAGGTGCAATATGACAGGTGAGGGCCGGACAGGTGTGAAAGTTGGTAAGGGGTCGTCAGGTGTTTATGTTTTGTAACTGTCGCTCTTTAGTTTGTCTGTTCCGCTGGATTTGCTGCCAAGTGTGGTAAGTTTGATAAGCTTTGGATGTCTTCAGAGAGTCTTTTACATCTGAGCTAAATACATGTAGTACTGAGAGTACCTGCTGATTTTGGGTTTGCTAGGTTTTATGTCTATGAAAAACAGCAGGTAGTCTTTTTACAATGTTTTCTGACAATGTGTGAAAGTTTATTTTGGTGTAAATACATGACATTGTACAGTCAAATCTGCACAAGTGATCGTCTCTACATAAGGACCACCTGGCCAATGTTACCACTTTTTGGTGGTCCCTTAGTAAGATAGTTTTTCCCATTGACCGTTGACCACCTATCCACTTAGACAATATTTTATCGGTCCCCTGAATGGTATTCTATTGCAGACTTAACATGTCTTTTTTTCTCTAAACTTTCTTGATTTATTATCCAGTGCCAATTATGTTTTTGTTTGCAATGTTTCCACAAGACAGTATGGAACCGTATGACCATTTCTGATCCATTCTAAAGCATTAATTTTATTTTTTAGTCCGTAGTTCATACTTGTTGTGACTGTTAGTAAGAGTTATTTGTTTGTTGCAATTGAAAGTTGCAGTTAGTACTGTCTGACAGGTTCTGTGTTTACCAATTCAAAGTACAAGTACATTGTATGCTTACCTCAGGAGTCTATCAAACAAAGTTGTGTGCTATACTTAGAGAAGCCCTTGAAATGACAAAGTACATCCAGCTAATGTTTTCTTAAAGTGACACTGTCTAACCTGATTTGTTTACCACTTTTATGCTAGATATGTAAACAAATAAATCAAAAGTACAATGTATCATTGTGATCAAGGATTCAAGATTGAACTAAGTACCTAAGATATATAACCTATACATGTACATACCTGTACATTGTATGACTATCTGTCCACATCCAGAGCTGCAATGTCTTCAAGCCCCCGTCACAAATATTAATATTCAGCTTGGCTGACGTGTTGGCGAGCTTCAAATGTGCACTTTGGCCGACGTCCTGTCAATTATGTGGTTTTGGGGGCGATTTTATGGAAATAAAAGTTGATCCAAATATTAGCCTTTTACTAGGTTAGTCGATACTGACTTTGTCCATGTCCAAGAGATGGTACCATCTCATGGGGGATTTTTAGTTTTTAGTGTTCGACGGACGTCGCCCGAGATTTTCATTTGAAAATACGGTCAACGCTCGGGTGACTTTGAAATCCGGCGAGCTTCGGGCGATCTACAAAGTTGGTCGACGCTCGCATGAATTGTGACGCCGGCTTCAGGACTTAGGTAAACTTCTTGGTCCCCCAACAGTGTCTGTACATAGCACGTAGCTTGTCCATTGGATACACATGCTGTATAATATTGGAACTGAGAGACTGTAGCCATTACACATAGTGTACCAGGGTGTTAACATGTACCCAGACTCTTTTCAAAAACAGTGCTTTAGGTGTGACTTTCTTAAAACACGGGACCTTGATGAATGTCACAGTCGCTTTTGAAGTGGGATGTAGTACTTCAAGTTCAAGATGTACCAACACAACTTATAGAAGGTACTTGCTGGGCACTAGCCCACATGGTTACTAACATTGGACACGAGGCTACTGCAGGGGTTTCAGTGAGCATGTAGTCATAGAAATCTAATTACACTACATTTACACGTAGACTGTTCCTTGTTTTAACCACACCCTACGGCGGGGGTTACAGCGATCACATAATGATTACGAATATGAAATTTCATGTAGGCTGTTATTGTTTCTTGTTCTTGCAGGGAGAAATGAAGGCTACAGGTCCAGCTTCTCGGCCTTTGAGCAGTGGCAGCGGACGCGAGGCTACCGCGGGGGTTACAGCGACCACGATGCAATGGACGTGGACGAAGAAGACGAGTATGAGAACCACGCTCTCGTCAAGACTGTCAAACGGTCCAACAGCGTAGGTGAGTAGAGGCCCTATTCCACGGTTTGTAAGTTTTTGTCTTTGATTGAATTAACTTGAATGTGTAATTTCTGCTTAAATTTACCCTAACTTACCCTCTGTTTTTGAGGTTAATTTACAACAATCTTGATTTGGTTTATAACTGGAATATGGATTTTAATGATTAAATTGAAAAGTGGAACTGATCTAAGAATTTCTTACCATCAGGCCACATCAATTTAATTTCTTCGGGTTGACAGATTCAATAAAAAATGTTAGCAACAAAAAGAATCATGAAAACAGAAGGCTGCGGTGAAAACTTGCACCCGACCAATTGTTCACTCCCTGAAACTGTGTGAACCAAAGTACAAACTTTCCTCTGAGGTTCTAGATCTGTTTTCATGTTGATTTTCCAATCTAGCATTTATTTGAAAATTCTGTAACCAAGAAATAAAAATGGTGTGGCCTTATGCCAAATTTGAACATTTTGTGCCACCTTAGCAGGGGTTACAATCTCTGATCATGAGTGCTGTCTAGGTTGGTACAAAATGTATGCGAGTGCAACAGCAAAAAGTTGATACCATCAGAAACCAGCAGTGTGATATTCAACTACATTAGAGTTATACTATGCTGTCGGGAGGGCTGGGACCGAGCGTGATGGGGAATACAACGTGTTGTATTTCATTTATGTCATACCCACCGGAGAAAATTTCAATGCAGAATGCGCCAAAAGTTGAGGGAGCTTTGTGTCCTGACGAACACAAAACTGTAACAACTGTTACAATGATCACAACCTCCAAATCTGGTATTCAAATTTTCGGCGGCGGCGCAACTGCCGCGCTTGAAATTAATGCATTCGAAATATTCTATGGAAGCCCGTGTGATACAACTCCCAAACCCTATGTGATACGGGAAATTATCACACGGTCCGGAACACCTGTATCAGGGCCAGGCATGACATAAATGTACATTTTATTACTTTACAGGACTAAAATCTCTTTCCTCTGTCCACAGATAACAGACTATGTGACGACTTGCTGAGAAAGACCACCCAGATCGTGTTCCACTACCAGCATGGCAAGCGTGTGCCAAAACTGCGGGAGCCCCGGAACCTGTACGCCCTCACCAAGGAGTCGGGTCCGCAACAGGCGCCCAGGTTTCCCGCAGAGATGCCGGTCAGTTAACAGCATGTTTTGAGTCAGTACCTAATGACATGCCGGAACTTAACATTAACCATATTTGTGTGTTAAAGGCATAATTGTGTGAGGTCGTCACATGAGAAATGTTCTTGACCATTGATTTTTCTATATTTCAACTTGTTTGATTTTTGCTTCTAAGTTTCCTATTCAGAGAACAGCAGAAAATGCATACTTTATCAGAGTCCGTTTCAAGTTACAATCAGTTACCAATGTGTGGCTCTACAAAAAATTCAGGAACCGACATCTTAATGATAACATCTTCTGCCATGAACTACATGTACATGTACTTCTACCTGTAGGGTGTATCATGCACGCATCAAGGTTAATAAGAACTCTATTGGGTAAGCTGGCAGTCAATTTTTGAGCCACAGATCCGTTCTAGTCAGCAAGCAGGGTTGCGAACCACCAGACCACTGATTCAGAAGTAAAGTCAAACAGGAAATGCTTTTTATAAAAGCTGGCCACGCAACCGTTAGATAATGGTGAGGATGAAATGGTGATTGTACAATGTACGTGTAATGACTTGTACATGACATCATTGTATAGACTTCGTTACGCCCTGCCCTCCCCATGGATAGTCACATTTGTATATCTTCTTGCATGAAAACCGTCACAATTTTTGCCTCCCTATCCTTTGCTGCATAATAGCTAATGGCCACACTATATTTCATCAGTTTAAGTAAAAATCAAAACTTCTTGGATGCTGTTGAAGATTGCCAATAGGAGTCAGATTATCAGCAGTCTGCGCATGCACCAACTATAATCACCCATGGCGGCAATGGCGACATGCGATGGCCTTGCATGAACGCCCTCTGCCGAGGCTCAGCCTGTCTGCAGATTGGACGGAATGGAAGGGTGGGCAGAAGGAAGAGAGGACATTTGAGACCCGGCACAATGCCAGCAACCGCATGGTGGTTGCGTGGCAAAAATATTCATTCAATGGTATTATTTTCCACCAGGTCCTGAAGACGAGAATGAAGCACATCGAGTGGACACCCCCCTTCAGGGAACCGTTCTACGTACAGACCAACCAGGAGAGGACGCCGATGGTGCGAGGCATCGAGGGGGAGGGCAGGGTGGTGTACTTCTGTGAGACTCTCAGGGAAGCTTATGTGAGTACTTGGAAGAAATTCTAACAGATACACAATATAGTACCTCAACCTTATGATCATAAAGCTTGGACAATTAGAGGATGTTGCCTAGTATTTTAATACTGTAAATGCAGAAATGTTCGTGATGGTTTTATGTTTGCGGTTTTTGCAGTGACCGTTTCACCGCGAACCTAAAACCACCGCAAGTGTCCAGTACTGTAGCAGTTTGTAACTTAAAATAGCACTGCTTCGATCTTAAAACCACCATGAACACTCCATTTTCGCCTTAGCACGAAATAAAACCATGCGAACCTAAATGCATTAATTTTACAATATCAAGCTGATAAATGTATTATATGAAAAAAAATTGGTTGCTGTATTAAATTTTGCTGTTGCATAAGCCTGTGTGTCACAATGTTTTACCTTTAAATTGCTCTGATAACTGTACTTACATGCTGCAAACTGTATAGGGAGGGAAGAAACCTGAGGTACCAGAAATATCTGCATATTTGAAGCTGCACAGAGAACTTACATTTCACACATTTCATATTCTTCTCCAAACCCTCTTCATGATCAAGTTCATGACGATTGTCACCTTTTCTCATCTACCAGATATATAATCACATTGTATCATGATGAAAAATTCTGCTTTGAGCTCATGATAGCAATTGGAACATTTAGCAGAACTGGATTACATGTATGTTGTATAGGGGTGGATACCGGTTCGCTTGACCTGATTCAGACCTTTATAACATCCAAGAACCGAGTCCAAAAAACCTGAAAGCCTAAAGCCTGAGTACAAAATATATGTTTCTATTTTGTTTGATAAAAAGTGTTTTGAGTCTCCCCTCTGACAAAACAGGCATCAAATTTTAAAATAAGAAGTTATGTATAACATTCAAATATCAAACACTGGTTTATCTTGAACGTCTTCTGACCAAGAAACTTTTATAGTCGTGCATGTCAGTATTAATTATCTTGATATTGGTCTGATAAAACAAAACATCAACACTTACTGGACAGGATCAGGTCCAGGTTCAGGTCCGGACCTGAACCTAAATCTCTGGAACTAAACTTGGACTTGGACCTTATTAAGCCGAACCGGTATCCACCCCTAATGTTGTACCACACAAGCACCATGGTAGGTTATAACATCTTCACATAAAGTATTGAATCACATACAAGTTTGATGCAGTCAGCACACATTGCAATGGGCTTCCCAGCGTTTCTGATGTCACTGTGAAGCACACCTTGATAACACCAGCTGAGCAAATTCTTGAGACTTGTTACACACTTATATTTTCAAACTTATTAAATTCTCTTTCACATTGATTGTCTGTGATTAAGACCAGTGACCAATGTTCCTCCTTTCCTGTGCCTGCAGTTCATGCGGTCGCGGGTAGGGGGCAGTAGAGGTCCACTAAAGGACATCACTGTGAAGTTGAAGGATGAGAATGACAAGACGCTCATCTTCGAGTCCAGATTCGAAAGTGGAAACCTCATGAAAGTAGTGCAAGTGTAAGTGTTGGAATGTTATAACAAAGTTATTATATATTAGTCAGGTAATAGAATATTGAGATTGTGTTTGCAAGTATCAAAATGAACTGCAGTATTCTTCTTTTGAATAAGTAGCCTTTCAGTGATTTTAGAAGCAAAGTCATTTTCTAGTTCATTCACAGTTAATGTGGACTGCTTGCATAGTTTGTCCCTTCTAACATTCTATACATTTACAAAACACTTTTGGAGCATGAAACTGTATCACTTTATATTTATTTTCTTGTGTTACCGTAACAGATTTGATTTTGAGCCAATTCGCTTTAGCCGGCGTCACGATTCATGTGAGCGCCGGCCAACTTTGTAGATTGCCTGAAGCTTGCCGAATTTCAAAATCGCCAGAGCGTGGACGATATTTTCCAACGAAAATCTTGGGCAACGTCCGTCGAACACTAAAAACTAAAAATCCCCCATGAGATGGTAACATCTCTTGGACATGGACGAAGTCAGAATCGATTAACCTGGTGAAAGGCCAATATTTGGATCAACTTTGATTTATAAAAATCGCCCGAAGCCCGCGTAATCGACAGGACGTTGGCCGTTCTTCGGCCTAAAATGCACATTTGAAGCTTGCCAATACGTCGGCCGAGCTGAATTTCTTAATTGTGACGGGGGCTTTAGGATAGGATGTGTATGCAGAGAAAAACATGCACAGTAGTACAACAGACGATACTTAACAAATTTTGCCTGAATACGGTCAACATTCAAAAATTCTGATTGTATGATACTTCCCCTTACTCAGAGATGAATTTCGTTTGCATATAAGCCTAACATTTGACATTTTCCCTCCCCCAGAGGAGAGTTTGAGTATGAGCTGTACCTGCGACAGGACCTGTACACAGACAAGCACACCCAGTGGTACTACTTCAGGGTACAGAACGCCAGGAAGGGACACTCGTACAGATTCACCATAGTCAACTTGTTGAAGGTAGGAAAGCTACATTATAATACACAGTCATCTATCCTGTAACAATGGTCTTTTGTTTGATAGGATTTAGAACTTCAATGAGTCATTGTCACTGCCATCTTATTCAGAATTTCCTATAGGCTGTGGCAAACACGCACACAAAGAAATTCAAATGTTTTGTACTTTTATACTGCGCAATGCAACTTTGTCAGCCCCAAGCCTTGTTTGGTTTGGGTAAACAAATGTGCTCAGTCTGGTACTTTGACATGTCTCAGTGTTTACATCATTGTGATCATTGTTTTTGCAGGGTTTAGATTTCTCACTAGCACTAACTTGACTAAGGGATCTTTGGACATTTCTACAATTATAAGAAGTTGAATGATAGTTGAACTACCAAAATCTGATTATACAAAACCAACCACATTGTGTATCCTTCTTAGTATTGGCAAGGAAGAATTTTAGCATTGCAAGATGAAGCCACTTGACAATGTTGCATGTTTCACCCCTAAGCATACATTTGTATTTCTGCAGGCTTTTAATCAATACAAATTTATATGCACAAGGTGTTCAATAATGATTGAATATTACAGCGTACATGTACATTGATTTGTTTCATCTCTGCACAGGGCGGTAGTCTCTACAACATGGGTCTGAAGCCCCTAATGTACAGTGAACACGACGCACAGACCAAGAAGACCGGCTGGTTACGAGTAGGGGAAAACATCAAGTACTACAAGAACAATGTTAGGTAAGGGCACAAATTCTTTTTCTTTGCGTTTATTGATTGTCTTACATGTACATGTACCTCATGCTAGATCCTCACCTCACCAGTCCCATAGCTATTCAGCAGCCACCATGCTAGATCCTCACCTCACCAGTCCCATAGCTATTCAGCAGCCACCATGCTAGATCCTCACCTCACCAGTCCCATAGCTATTCAGCAGCCACCATGCTAGATCCTCACCTCACCAGTCCCATAGCTATTCAGCAGCCACCATGCTAGATCCTCACCTTACCAGTCCCATAGCTATTCAGCAGCCACCATGCTAGATCCTCACCTCACCAGTCCCATAGCTATTCAGCAGCCACCATGCTAGATCCTCACCTTACCAGTCCCATAGCTATTCAGCAGCCACCATGCTAGATCCTCACCTCACCAGTCCCATAGCTATTCAGCAGCCACCATGCTAGATCCTCACCTTACCAGTCCCATAGCTATTCAGCAGCCACCTCATGCTAGATCCTCACCTCACCAGTCCCATAGCTATTCAGCAGCCGTATATACATAGGGGCATGTAACAAAAGTAGACAATACCAAGGCTTCAGATGACTTTATATCTTATTTGCTGTGATTTTAACTTGAGTTCATTGAAAAAGTGTTAAACACATGCTTTGCTGACTGCTTTAATGTCTATCTCTTTCTGCTGCACGGTAAAGGAGGTAAACCTGTCTATTTTTTTTGTCAACATAATTATAGTCATTTCATAATCAAAATGTAGAGTAGAGGGGATACTACATGTACGTTTGTTTACAATAATCCTAAAACATTTTTGAAATATCCAATGAAAATTCCTTATCCATCGATTTGATTGTATTAGAATTGCAACGGTGCAATACAAGTGGAACACAGGCAGCTACAATTTTTGTATCTTTTGACATGGACATGCTATGGTCTTGATTTTTGGGTGGCAGATAGCTTGTGATGTAATAAAGAAGGGGTGTAGGTTTGGGCCCCACAGCAGCTTGTTAAAGCTGGGTTGGTTGAGGATAGTCATGTAAAGTGCCTTTCCCAAGGGCACAACATCGGTGGCGTCAGGGGATTCGAACCCGGGACCGCTGGTTTCTAGGCCGAAAACCCTGCCGTTACGCCGCACGACCCCACATGTTGGGGTATCCTTTTCTTAAAACCTAGTTCTACCAGATCCTTCTTTAGTCACTGACGAAAGATAGCTGATGCTGTCTGAAACGTCTGACTGTTTCGAAATTTTATCCAGTTGCTTGTCAATGAGTAACTATTTTTGGCGTATCTTAATACTCACTCACTCACTCACTCACTATCCGGTTTAACGTCTTCTTTTCCCCATCATCTGGGGGTTCGACGTGCTTGCATGCTGATGGGGGAGCTTGGTGGCCACTCGACTGGTGCCTCTGTCCTGTGGATTTACATCGTGTAGGTTTAGGTGTTTTGAGTAACTATTTTTGGCGTATCTTATATTACTACATGTACCTGGATGTCTAACCTATATCAACATATCCTTTTCTTAGTTTTGTTGTCTTGTGTTTCCAGAATAAACCTGCGGAGTGACAAGTGTTACTACTCCCTCACCTGGACCTGCTCCTTCCCCAACGACAACGACTCTTATTTCTTCTCCCACTGTTACCCCTACACATACTCAGACCTACAGGTAAGGAGACGTCACTTTCTAGTTTCTAATAGATCTAAAATTGGTGCAGACTAAGTGTTGGCACTACAATGTATTACAACTGTAGGTAAGGAAGATAATCAGAAAGTGATGATTTGCAAGAGAGAGAAGAGTCTTAGAGATCAGTTGTCTGAAGAAAATCTAATCAGTCGTTGGACGTCCATATAATATTTCTGTTTTTATGTATTGATATCATAATAAATGCCAGTTTTGAGCTTTGTTTCTTGTAAGATACCCAAGATGCACAAAAACCCCTTTTAGTTTGTTTGTTAAACTTTTTTTTTAGTGGCTTTGACACCCTCAACACGAAAATGAAACTTTATAGTAAGAGTAGAGTAGAGTAGAAACCTTTATTTTCCTTGGATGGCCCTGGCATGCCTGTACAAAAATAATTAAAAGACAGCAACGAAAGAAATGCTACTGTTAATTTGAAAAATATTTTTTCAATGACATTGTGAACAACTGCACACTTATCCACGCAATGCATGTTAGTACAACACTTTCAGGACTTTATGGACTTACTGCAAATATTAAATAAATGTTGTCTGTCCACAGGACTACCTCTTGAAGATGGCCAATGACCCAGTGCGGTCGAAGTACTGCAGACAGAGGGTCCTGTGTAGAACTCTGGCAGGAAACCTGGTGTACGTCCTCACTATCACCAATCCCTCCAAGAACCCGGAGGACGCAAAGGTGAGAATCAACAACATGTGCCATAATTGTACTGTTAAGATGGTGCCTCTTGTCTATGGTTGGGCTGGAGAAAGATGATTTCACCAGTCTACCTTGTTTTATTACTCAACCTGCCCTCACCAACTTGATAAACTTTAAAATTTGCTTTTAAAGCGACATAGTGCTTGCAGTCCATTCCTCTGTTTCACTTATGTATCACATTTTAAGCAAATCATGTTGAAACCAACACCCTGAACTGGTTAACTTTCTTTCGAGTGAACAGCTAACAAGCAATCACAACTTAGTGATTAAATACAAACAAGGACTTCTGGAAAGACCAGTGAAAAGGGATGCCATGCTTTCTCCTGTGACGTTTCGCTAAATGCTGTTAGCTCTCTGTGATGATTGTAGTCGCTATCGTCCCAGCTTAAGAAGGCAGTACATGAATGTAGTCCTGTCTGCTTAGGTTAATATAAGGGCTTAGCTATAGGTTGAGAATTCCCATGCTAACTGTTTTTGCTGTGACTTCAGGTTAAGAAGGCCGTTGTCCTGTCTGGTCAGGTTAAGGCTAAGGTTTCCAACTGATGTTAACTGTATTTTATTACTGTGTACTGTGATTTCAGGTTAAGAAGGCCGTTGTCCTGTCTGGTCAGGTTAAGGCTAAGGTTTCCTACTGATGTTAATTGTATTTTATCACTGTGATTTCAGGTTAAGAAGGCCGTTGTCCTGTCTGGTCAGGTTAAGGCTAAGGTTTCCTACTGATGTTAACTGTATTTTATTACTGTGATTTCAGGTTAAGAAGGCCGTTGTCCTGTCTGGTCAGGTTAAGGCTAAGGTTTCCTACTGATGTTAACTGTATTTTATTACTGTGTACTGTGATTCCAGGTTAAAAAAGCCGTTGTCCTGTCTGCTCGTGTCCATCCCGGGGAGACCAACGCCTCCTGGATGATGAAGGGATTCCTCGACTACCTCAGTGGCAACTCTGCTGATGCAAAGGTCAGGAAAATGTCCTTCTGTTATTTTGAACTGTGATTGAGTATATATCAGGATTGCAAGGTGCACATTCAATGACATGCAAACCTGATTGTGGATAACATCATGATCATCTTTGAGTGACAAAAAGCCTTACAATGAATGATTAATTTATAGTTGACAAGACCTTTAATGTGATATGAGAGTGCAAAGCAATTTTGATATAATCTCATTTTGTGCTTTGCTAGATTCATTGACAGTCCACTCAAATTGGTGTACATGTAGGACTACACTGTAAATACATTTTAATTTTGCGTGGTTTTTATTTTGCAGAAGTGAAAAAAACGTGCGTTCACGGTGGTTTTAAGTTGGCATTTGAAACAACAGTAGCGCTACAGTCATTGGTGGGAAAAAAGTTTCGCAGTGGTTTTGAGGTCATGCTGAAAAGTTCAATGCAAAAACCGTGAACATAATACCACCGCAAACTTTTCTGCATTTGCAGTGAAGGTCTCTCTGTAAGTTTCCAATGTGTGGCAATTAATGTCAGAGTGTCATTGTATGAAACGCCTAGTACATGTATATGTAAGGGACAGTGCGGTGTATCGTGAAGTTGAAATAATGTACCTTTGATCTCTTTCTTGTAGCTTCTACGAGACACCTTTATCTTCAAGATTGTGCCAATGTTGAACCCTGATGGGGTGATTGTGGGAAACTACCGCTGTTCGCTCGCTGGCCGAGACCTGAACCGCAACTACAAGTCCGTCCTGAAGGAGTCGTTTCCGTCCGTCTGGCACACCAAGATGATGGTCAGAAGGTGGGAACATGTCCTAACCTTGTCGTGTCTTGGCAGATTGAAAAATGCAGAGCACATTCAATTTTCCTGTAATTATGTCTATTGCTGACACCCTCCTGAAAGCAGAGCCCCTATCGCTCGATTCATTAGCTCGATCGTGTAGGGGCCCTGCTCTTTAGCCCCGGTAGACATGGTTCTGGCGACTTTACTGATAGTTGCTCATGAATAATTAATGAGCTATCCTTATTTGGCACGATTTGGCGGTTAATTTGTTCTGAACCTAAAGTAAAAATGTGAGACGTAACCTGATTGGTTGATAGCTTCCCGGCGTCCTTTGCGCTTTCGCTCTAGATGAGGTTTAGCAAACCCTCTTATTGGCTGAAGCTGTTTTGGTGGCGCTGGCGCCAGAACCGTGTCTACAGGGGCTAAAGACCCCTACGCGAGGGAGCTAACGAATAGAGTGATAGGGGCTCTGCTTTTAGGAGGGTGCTATTGCTATGCCTGTGGGAAACCCTAGTTCCTTACTTTGTATTTGGGTTTTACTAATTCTGAAATTGAAAACTGGTAGAACCTCTGAATAGCAAAGTTCTTTCACAACCAAGTATGTACACAAGCCGACGTTTCGATGGCTGCTTGTCAACTTCATCAGCCTAGGGCAAGTCCGTCGTGAGCTCATGTACATACTTGAGTTGTGAATAAAAGAATTTTCCTATTCAGTCATCCACCAACCCGAGGAAACTATTCACAAATGATAGCACCTCTCTTTGTCATGTAACTCACCACATTTGTAAGCACACAGCAGAGCCAAAAGGTCTTAAAGCCATTATCATTGCCCTCAGTTATGCGAAGAAAAGTCTCTTGCATCCTTGGCAAGAGTGGGAGCTATCAACCGGAATGGTTTTGATTTTGTTTTAAACTGTGCAAAGAGAGAAGCGATTTCAGAAGCAAATCACATCTGCAACAATTCAGCATCTTAGTCGTGTCTTTGTTATTACGTTACTCATGTTACCCAATCCTTTCCCCAGATTGTGTGAGGAGAGAGAGGTGATCGTGTACTGCGATCTGCACGGCCACAGCAGGAAGCAGAACGTGTTCATCTACGGCTGTGAGAACAGATACGACCCTGAGAAGAGACTCAAGGAGCGCGTCTTCCCTCTCATGATGCAGAAAAATGCTGGGGAAAAGGTGCATGAATTTGCTGACTTTTTCTTCGTTGTTTTGCATAACTGGTATCTCTGAATACATGTACCACCTCTACATGTAAGTATAACACACCAGTTTTGTACAAGCTGCATCAGGCCGGACTGTAAGGTTTGATCCACTTGCGTTATGGAGGACCCCTTCTATTTTCGATAAGTGTGATGGGATCTTTAATGTACTCGAGATGTGGCTGTCCTCTAACTCCGGCATTTTGTCCCATCTGAGTGACTGGACGTGTAACAAGACCCAAAGGCCACTTTAGAGTTACTGGGAAAGCTTCAGAATCTCTTCTCCATAACAGTCAGAAACATGACTGATTGTCTGATTGCAAGAAAACTGTAACAGTTACAGTTTTCCACCCTGCTTTATCAGCGCTGAAACCCACTCGGGAAATGCTCGGCAAACCCTCCCGGGCCCTGATCTTTTTAACGGAGATTTTGGCTTCTGGGGGCGTCACTGACAGTTGCTCATAGATAATCAATGAGCTAGCCTTATTTAGCACAAACAGTCGGTAGTTGCTCATGAATAATTAAGTAGCGATGTAAGACGTAAGCTGATTGGCCGATAGCTTCCCAGCATCCTTTGCTCGAGATGAGCTTTAGCAAACCCTCTGATTGGCTGAAAGCTGTTTGGTGGTGACGTCGCCAGAACCGTGTTCAAGGGCTGAAGGGCAGGGCCGCTATGGGAGGTAACGAACAGTTTTCTTGCAATCAGACATGTTTCTGACTTATGGAGAAGAGAGTCTTAAACTATTGGAGCCATCAATACAATGCACTAAGTTCCAAGTTCCTCTTGTGTTGTGCAGTTCTCGTACAACGGGTGCAAGTTCAAGGTGCAGAAGAGTAAGGACGGGACCGGCAGGATCGTCATGTGGCACACAGGCATCATGAACGCCTACACCATGGAGGTAGGAATATTTCGTACAACAGCTAATGAATGATGAAGTTTAGTACTCTCTCCTGTCTCGCCATTTTGTTTCTTGTATCTTACACAGTACATGACGTTGTATACATTACACTTTTGGGATCACACTGTTATCTTTATAGATTAATAGCTTTAGATCAATCAAACAGGCCCAGGTTAGGGAGAAAGCCAAGGTTAACTCCTTCTTACCTTGTCCTTAGCCGACTTTTTCCAGGTTCATGCAAGGTAATTGTATTCATGGGTACCCTGGAAACCACTTTGTGAAAGCCAAAGGGACTGCACTTTTGTTTTTAGATTAAAAGATAGATAGATTAGATTAATCAGACAGGCCCAGGTAAGCGAGAAGGTTGAGGTACTCTTTCTTGTCCTGTCCTTAGGTGACTTTTGCCAGGTTCGTGCAAGGTCATTGTATTTATGGGCACCCTTGAAACCACTTTGTCAAAGCTAAAGAGACTGTACTTTTGTTTTCAGATTAAAAGATAGATCAATAGTCGGATAAGATTAATCAGATAGGCCCCGTTTAAAGAGAAGGTTAAGGTACTCTCTCTTGTACTGTCCTTAGCTGACCTCTGCCTGGTTCATACAAGGTAATTGTATTTGACGTTAGCCACCCTGAAAACCTATTTGTCAAAGCTGTAGGGATTACACGCTTGTTCACACAGATTAGATTAAGCCCAGTTTAAAATACTATCTATTGTCTTGTCCTCAGGCGACCTTTGCGGGGTCCACGCGGGGTAAGATGAAGGGGTACCACTTCAACACTGCAGACTTCGAGGCCATGGGCTACCACTTCTGCGACACGCTGCTGGACTACTGCGACCCCGACAGGTCAAAGGTCAGTACAGGTCAACTTCATCTTACTGATCTTCCTGATACATGTGTGGCATGTATGTGTGGCAATAGATATGGGATAATCATTTTGTAAGATCATAAAAGCATTGAGGTGCATCTTTTCTCAAACTTTTGATCTATTCCAGGATCTGAACACAAGGCATTACACCAGTCCACATGTATTAATATACGTATGAGTTCAAACTTCAATGCTTCTCCCTCCGTCTTTGTTTCAACCCCCTCCAGACTAACCACCATACTTGCTTGTTCCGGACCAGAGCCAGGATTGTTAGACACAAGACCACAGCATACACATGTAGTACTGGTGGTTTACCATGTACAATGTCATGTAATCGCAGTTTGAAATTCAATGCTTCCCACCCTCTCCAGGCAAACAATCATAGTTGTTGGTGGTTGAAGGTAGCTGCAACCTTCACCATGTGTATGTAGTCACACTCACAGTTTGAATTTCAATGCTTCCTCCCCCTGCAGGCTAACCAGGTGATGCAGGAGCTGCAGGACAAGCTGCGGCAGGAGATCCTGCGGAGGATCGAGCTCTCCGGGAAGGCGCCGCCGGTCGGCGACCCGCTGGAGTTGGAGGCGGAGTTCGGCTCGGACCTGGAGTCCGACACGAGCGGGTCCGACAGCTCGGTGGATGATGGGCTCCCTGTGCACCTATTGGCTATTGCACCCAAGGTAGGATTGAGTATTATAAGATTTTGATATCGTCGTCATCATTTATTCCTAAATCTGAGTAGCCCATAGCAATTAGTTTAAAAAATTGAAGCCTTTCTATCTATTGTCATGCAGAGGTACATTGTACAAAGATATGATTATTCCCAACACTTACCAATGCATCTGGTTGCTACTGGTATTACCAGTACTACATGTATATACCGGTACTAAGTAGGGATGGTTTTGAGGACATTTTAACAGTTGGAAGTCTATTTAATGCCCTGCCTTTTTGTCATTTCATCAGAGAACAAAGAACACCACCACTTTATCTTAAGCTGAAACTGATTGTTTAATCAGGTTTTTAGATTACATGGAAACATGCATTTGTGATGGCAACTCAATGGTGTATTTGTTGCCATGTCATCCTTATGACAGCCAATATCATTATCGTCTACTAGATAAAAACCCTCCAAGGAGCATCAATTCTGTAACTTGCTGTAGTGTACTTATTTTTTAAGTGTAAGTTACTGTAATGTTTTTTTATTTCTTACCAACAGCTGAACAGAAAGAAGAAGCTACGGTCAAGGAAAGAGAGAAACAAGAACAGGAATAAGGAGATCAAGACTAAACCTTCAAAATCAGAGGATAACAAGGTAAGGATTGCACATAAAACTGTTACATAATATATAAACTTTTATAGAAATTGAGTAATTAAAAGTGACTAGTGCATCCATTGTGCCTGAAACAAAGGAAAAGCTACTTATGACTGAATCAGAATCATTAATTGCTCTTACCCAACTTTTTTCTGTATGTTTCAGGAACAAAGTGAGGAAAAGAAGAAGCCAAAACCTCAGAGTGCAGACAAGGTAATATGTTTGGATGTTTGTAGCAACAGGTTGTATTGTATCAGAAACAATACTGGGACTGGCATTGCTTAGACTAGTAGCAGAGAGCATGTTTAGAAGAACTATAAAAACTTCTGGTACACACTGGCTTACATATTTACAAGAACGCTATTATTACATTAACAGGATGACAAGTTTTGTGGCATCGTGTTACGCAATCAGTAGAGTGTTTCGCCCATAACCGAGAGGTCCCGGGTTCGAAACCCCAATATTTCCTCACTCCACCCAGGTGTGAATGGGTACCTGACTTTGGTTGGGGAAGGTCGTATTGAGGTCATTTGCTGGCGCCGAATGGCAGCTGCACAGACCCTTGCGACAGTTCCACAAAGTGCAAGTGTGCAGCAAATATGTATCTGTTCTGTATTATATGATTGTAAACCCTGCAGCAATTCAGCACTAGAAAGGCTGCCATTGCACAGGTAATTTCTGACCAATAAACCATTATTATTAAGTTTCTATGAAGTAAGTGAGGCATATATTTCACAAAGAATTCCTCTAAGAAAAGGCTATTTTTTGTCTTACGATCTTCAGAGACCAATCAGAACGCAGCACAGCGACGTCCACTCTGCGAGGAAAAGGAGAGACGACCGGAGTAATAACGGAATCCCGGTGTTCGCCGATGAGAGGGTAGAACTTAGATCCGCCAGGAAGGTAAAAAATTTGTCTGTGGCAAATTTGAAATGGTCATGCAAAATCTAACTCATAACTTTTCATAACCACTCACAAAAATTTGAAGTCTAATTTCCCAATTAACTCGTTTGTACATTGTGCATATTATAAGTGATCTATATTGATAGGAACATGCCAACACATGTTATTTTCTGTAGTTGAGCCTATTTACATTTTGTAAATTGAACATTGACGTTGATGAACAGTTTTGAACTTCTTCAATAGTACAAAATCTTGATTTCGGAAAAGATTCTATCCGTTGTACTTTTTTCCTTGTGCTTGAAAAAGTAATGCAGTGTCTGAAATTGGTTTTGACATTATTGGGGATAGATTAACAGCACTGCAGATTTTTTGAATGTGGAATATTCTATAAGAAATGTCAGTATGCTTATTTGGTCAGATGCTATACACATGTATATCATATTTTCTTGCCACATAATGTGATCAGCTGATGGTTGGTATAAGGTTTCTGTGGCTTTCCACTGACCAGCTGCTTCTGTAGTGCCTGTTGGGATGTAGCCATGTTGGAGCAACTCGGTTGCTGCTGCCTTGTCACAATTGCAATGTTTTGATACCATCTATTACAACATCAAAATCTTATACAATTCTCTATACCCACTTGGAAATTTGGACTCACAAGAATCACCGGTAATACTAAAAATAAATACAGCTTACAAAAATACCATTACAATTGATGCAGTATGTTATTTAAAAATTTCACAATGGAACACAAGAACTTTTTGAAAGCCACAAGGGGTCTTTCTGAAATTTTGAAGGAAAAATTTCCAACCATTTTGCACCAGGGAACAAAGCTCTAAACCTTAGCACCATTTCAAAGTAATCTTTTTTCCTGGAAAAAAGGAGTGAAAAATCACTAAGTCTTGATTGGTTTTACTTTGATCATATTAAACCCTGCACATTCATGAAATTTTCCATGGGTAAAAACCTTGCTACATTCCCAGCTTTGGGGTTCAAAGGTTGCCTATTAGTAACCACTGCTTGATGTGTATTAATATTTCAGGAACTGTTTTAAAGTAGAGGAAACATTTTAAATACAATTCTTCCTGCTGGATGTGTGCAAAGAACAAAAAATTATGATCATCTCTTTATTTGTTGAAATTTCAAATAGTCAAACAGGTGTCACAAATTCTATCTTAAAGTTTAAAGATTATTCTTTCATTGTAAATCACAAACTCTAAAGCAAAATTGTTTCACAGTCCAGGTTACCTGGAAAATTATTGAAAATAAAATTAAAGTAACATCAAAGTCTAAAAAGGCAAGAAGACAGCCAAATTGGGCTGTCTTGTTGCCAGATCATAATTCTACTTTTCTTGGAAAATATGCAATCTTTAACGCCAGTTAACACCTGACTTCAGTTTGGGAGGTAAAAGGTGATGACGGGAGATGGTTGGGCTCCACCTTCCAATACTGTGCCTTAGACACAGTACACAACAACCCACTGCCCCAACAACCTCAGAAAAGGCCAATTTTATTCGGGACTATCTTTACCTTTACTGACTGCCGGTAGTGAGTGTTTCCAGCAGGAGATGTTGAGTTTAAAAGTTGTCCCTGCCTTAAACCTTTTCCAGACTGCTCACACAGAGTGTACCTGCCAGAGTAGTGCAAAAATCCCATATACCATGAAGGTAGGGTTAGGGAGCTTAGGGGGTTCATCTCAGGCATTCTCACATCTTCCTCAACAAAGTCTATTTCATTTGATCAATTAGTGCTGCAGATGTAGCCAAAACAAAGCTTTCAAAGGTCAAGCAATGAAAGGCCATAGTTATCTACATGTACCCCATATTTGACACATTTGACAAAATGTTATCTTTCAAACCAGTATGGCAGTACTGATTTCATTTTGACACAAGATTTGACAAAGTATTGTCTTTCAAATCAATCCTGCCTTTCTCAACCAAGTTTCTGGTTTGAAAAATAATATTACCGGTATGTCAAATGTGTCAAAATATGGGATAGATCTAAACAGGATAACTAAAGCTACATTAGATTTATTTACACCCTTCTGAAAAGTTAAAAGGATCGCATGGCCAGTGATTAGCTACAAAAAAGATGATTAAGAAATGGATTTTGTTTTGAGAATTTTGTGTAGAATTGTCTGAGATGATCCCCAGACTAACGTTAGCTCACCGTTGGAGCTTGCATGTCACCTTGCATGTTGAGCTGGTTCAAACCTGCATGTGAACCAGCTGCATGTTAACGGCTACTCATCAGTTCAACCCATTTCATCCATATATCGGTCTTGTCTCTGTCTGACAGATATCTTGTTTGGTTCCCCTTTTTTACTTTGATTGGACCTAGACCTTTGGTGCATTTTGCAATTTTCAGTACCATAATGTAATATTCATTTATCTAGTTAGGAATATGTTTTGCCACAATGTAGGCCAATTAGTCTACTGGAAAAGGAAGTGTATTAAGTCCTCAGCCACCAAAATGAAAAAAAAAGGAAAAATGCAGTGTACAGTGAATTAATTGTAATTTTTCTGACTTAACTTTGATGCAGGATTGGTCAGTTCCCATGCCAGGAATCTCAGACTTCTTTCTTTGCAGAACTGTTCGATAATTTTTTCATTCACATCCAAATTTCACAAGTAAAGAACCGTATCTTTCTGTGTGGGTTACTATGTCCTTGTCTGTACCAGACTGACAGAGAGAGAAAGGAACCAACAATGATATCTGTGAGACAGAATGACCGCCCATCATCACATAAACCACAATCATGCATGTCTCCCATCTCACGGTTCACTGCATGCCCCATGGTTTGCACTGTCAGGTGTTTTGTGTTGAAGTGTTCACTTGCACCAGGAGTGGAGCAGGGCACATTTGTCTGGTTGCTTCTTTCCAAATTACACTTTTCGGCCTTTAGATCTTCAATGCGAACTTTCGTATCCAAAATTTGAGTTGATAATTAAAAGAAATTGTAAAGCTTTTCCGCAGCCAGTTTCATTTCATGAATGCCCAGCTCCGCACTCTGCATATTCTGTTGGTTGGTTTGGTTTTGTTTGCAGTGTTTTCATAAGGCTAGTCCATTGAAGAGGTTAGGTTGGGGGGGACAGAAGAGAAAATTTTCCAATCCTTTTTTTTCGCTTCTTCCTAATTTCACAACCCCACCATATATTTTTTTAAATTTTTGATTCTTTCTATGTAACCCAACTCGCACTTACCTCCAGTGCATTGCTTTATCCCTTCTGACTGCCCATGTCCTTTTTTAAATTATTATATAAACACTCATTCGTAGAACTCTTTAACTATCTTTCTGTTCGCTTTATCTTTTATCATGAAAGGTCCCTACCAACGCTATATTCACAATCATCATCTCAAACAATGTTTAGCTCTTTTTCTTCTGTCAGCCTTCAACCCCTCTCCACACCCATTACACTGCTGAGGAAAATTCTCTGCTCTGCCCCTCCATTGTAAGTGGACTAGCCCTAATCATGGTGTGTTGTGGTGACTAACACTTGCAGCAAGTCTCACAAGTGGACCTCCCCGGGGAGTTACTCAACCAAGTCATGGTCATATCCTTACAGAAGAGCAAGGTGTTTGTGGCTGTTTGTTTTCACGGTGTACTACTCAGAACCGCACTCGTAATGCATGACGCACCGCACTTCTGTATCGTACAGTAGAGCACAACACTGTAACATCTCAGGGTGCGAAATACTTTTTTGAGCCAGGTTGCCCATGTTGCAACCAAGGGCAAATGCTAGGTTGCACATCCAAATTTCAGGTTGCTCCAGCAACATTCACCGATTTCTTCAAATCAAGCTCGTATGTAGCGTATAATACTACTAACATTTCAAAATATATATTAGATAGTATTGTGTTCCCATTGACCTAACAACATCTTGTTTAGCTCAGGGCAGTGTGTTTTTGTCTTTTTCAGCTCAAATTCCACGATCTATGAAGGGTTTTGGATGGTTTAAAACGAAAAAGTGTTGATTTCTTTATTTCAATTGAAGATTTACCGAATTTTATGAGAGTGACACTGTGTTTTTGTGAGCTTCCGATTGAAATCTTTGGCTCAAAATATAAGGTTGCACACTGCGCTACCTGGGTTTGGAATTAACTTGCACCAACCGAAATCTTGTTGCACTGTGCAACGTGCAACCAGGTATTTCGCACCCTGCATCTACTAACATAATTCCACCAGGTTACTTATTTCTGCCACCCCGAAAAGATTTGTACAAACAGATCTTAAACCCAACGTCCCCCAGTATCATGCACTCCTGTAAATCTGAACTGTGCATACCTGGGGGATGCTGCACTAGAGATCTCTCAAACCCACTGTTTTTCAAAGTGGCGGATTTATAGAGCCAGGTGGAATAATGTTTATGGAGGTTAGATCTAGCAAACATAGTATTTTCTGCTGTCATTCAGTTCATGAGAGTTCTCACTAATTTTGCTTTGGTTTCAAAGATTCTTTAGAACCATGCACAACATTGTATTTCTCCCCTTTTTTTGTATTACTGATTGTATACAACATAGTGTAGACTTCTTATAGAGGTTGTGAATTGTCTGATATCTTTTGTACATCTTGTAGTATTCATAGAATAGTTGCTGTAGTGTTTGCTATTCTATATTGTCAGTTTAACTTTAAGTGTTCTAAAGTAACATACTATACATGTAGTAAGCATGTCACATGTTTGAACACCTTCCCCACTTGTGCATGGTGTGTCCTTTACTGATTGAGACTTTTTAA
Organism: Branchiostoma lanceolatum; assembly: GCF_035083965.1. Lineage (NCBI taxonomy): Eukaryota > Metazoa > Chordata > Leptocardii > Amphioxiformes > Branchiostomatidae > Branchiostoma > Branchiostoma lanceolatum. The sequence goes on from NC_089724.1 coordinate 28,951,778, forward strand.
CCATATCTAACACTTCCCAAAATTAACATCCACTAAAATCAGTTTCTTCACTACTCACTGCACTAACCCTTTCTGTCAGAAGTTTGTCAAGAATTAGTGCAATATTTCTCAACAAGTTATTGTTTTGTCATGTAATGTTATCAATTAGACATTTTGTTGGGCATTAGTGCTACTATACCCTGTCCAGCAAGTTAAAGGCTCCCAGAGCATTTTATGAGGCTTGAAAACTGGAAACATTCTAGTTGCTGTAATCTTTATGAAATTGACATTTAATGCCACTGTCTACCACATTTGCGTGCGGATTTCTTATCAAAAGTGCTCCAAAGCGGCACAAAATAAGCTACATGGTGATCTTTTAGTTTCACGCGCCTAGTGTGAATAAACCGATACCATAGCCCCGCCCACCTCCGTCAAAACATAGAAATGCAAATATTTGACGGACATGCAGTCACTCTCTCATTGGTCGAACCGCTAATTGTGATAGACAGTCAGGATCACTCTATTAGGGCTTGGATTTTCTATCAGTTCTCATCACACAGCGACATCGTATCTTTGCTCCTTTAATGTCAATGTGTAATGGTATAGTGTTATTGACACTTACTGTGTGTAGGAATGACTAGAAATTTGAATTGTTTAATCAAGTTTCAAGCCTCATAAAATGCTCTGGATGCCTTTAAAACCCTGTTTCGTTCAACCACCCGCAGTAGTCACCTGCCAGGACTCTTGCCATCATCACTACTATCTCTGTCACACCTTGTTGTAGCTTGATTTTCCTAGTAAGTGTCATCTCTATGGCTAAACAATGCTGTACAGCAAACCTGCCCACAAAATAGTTCCTGTCCTCGGTGCTGAAATGTGAGATGTTATTACATGATGTGCTATCAAAGGAAAATATTACGTTTTAAAGGGTTAACATCAAAATTGCAAACCTCTGTGGACTGACTATACATGGTACATGTATTGTGGCCTTGTCTCTGTAAAATTGAGACTATTCGATAATTGGCACAATTCTGTCCAGGCAACAGAATCCAGTACAAGAAATCTGCAATCCGTTTTGATATACCCCCCCCCCCCCCCCCACACACACACCATAGTTCTAGGCACTGTATGCTGTCTAAGATAGTCACAAGCCATAAAGAAGACACTGACAGATGTCTTTTTTCTTCCTGTTGCCCTGTCATGTGTCTGTTTGATATGATACATTTGACCTTGGTTCATGCATCTGACCTTTGTCCTTTCCCCCTCCCACAGACGGATTACCTGGAGGCCATTACTCAGGCTTACCTCAGGAGTGGAGTTATGCTGTCCAATGAACAGGCAAAAGGTACTTGTACACACCCATTCCTGAATAAGCTGTTTTTATGATATTTTTTTTACAAATCCTTGATCTTGAATTGTGCTACCGCTCCAATTGTAATTACTGTTTGTTAATGCAAGTTGTTTTCTATTGTTGCAACCTCTGGTGGGTTTTAACCATCAATGATGTTTCATCCTTTATATTAGTCTCAGTGATTTAAATGTTGTAAGTCATACCTCAATTCAGCCATATTATGGCTGCTATGGTATTGAATTTGATCTTGTTGAAATAAAATAAACCAGTCATGCACCCTTGAAAGATAATGGTAAATAACCAAAAAAAGCTGGCAGTGAGTAAATGAATCCCGGCCTGAATTGTTAGATGGTGATGAGCATACATGTTCCCACCCATACAGAAGTGCCCCATTTCCGGTACGCCAGTGGTCAGAAGCACCTAATCGAGGGCCTCTGTCCGCAGCACGACCAGAACTTTGCAGCTAACTACGTCGCCAACCACCTCAGCGACAACTACTCAGGTGGGAACACAGTGTGGTGTGTCTGACTAGATCTCCTGTTTGCTTTCATTTCAGATTTCAGCTCCTAAAATGTTCTACAAGTAAAGTAGGACTATCTCAAATAATGAACAGCAAAATAAGCCTGCAGTGTTGAGTGCATTTACATGTAGTAGTGGTGACTTTGAACACTTGTCTTCATTTGAAACTATGGTGGAGTACTTCTAAAGTTACAGTTTAAAAGTGCTTGAAGATACATGTGTACTACCAAAAAACTGTACCAGTAAAGTATTACGTAGAATAAAAATGAAATAAACATTGTGATTTGTAAAAATAAAGTAAGGAAACGGATAAGAAATATGTGAAAATCATAATTGGTACGATTCTCCCTGAATCTTCCTTAATTTGCAACAGGACAAAAAAATACAACCAAAAAGCCTGTTAGGCCACACCAATTTAATTTCTTGGTTAACGGATTTTTATTTTCCCAAAAAAAATTTTAGAAAAAAAAAATAATGAAAACAGAAGGCTGGCCCAGCCTTCTGTTTTCATGATTTTTTTTTTTCTGAAAAATTTTATTTGGGGAAAATAAAAATCTGTTAACCAAGAAATTAAATTGGTGTGGCCTTATCCACAGTAGAAAGGGAGTAAAGTTCTTAACCAAAAGAGACGTTCCTTCTCCCATCTGCACCCTTTACCACCCTGTCCCTGTGTGCGTAGCGTCTGCATGTGTAACGGTGTTGTGTTGTATTGTTGTGGTGGTGGGTTCTGTCTCTCCTCTTACCACACCTTGCACCGTGTCTACCACGCCAGAAGGAGAAAACGGCGGCGAGGACCACGATATGGACCCGATCGCGCCCGTTATGAGGGACGTGGCCTGTCAGTGGTCACCCACGCAAGCAGGTTAATGACTTAACCGCACCATAACTAACCAACTAACCAATGATTTTCTGATCTAACCAAGGGTGTGACTAATCCTGTGATGTGCATGATTACTAACTTATTTTTCTTAGAAAATTATGCGTAGTGATTTTTTACTAACAACATGAAAGAAATTACCAGCACTATCTCATTTGCTATCAATTATTTAGTGTGCAATTCAAGGCCATTCTTAATTGTTTTTGTATTTTTGATTGAAAAAAAAAACACAGAAAAAGTTAAGAGCAAATTAATTCTTCCCAAATCATCAATATGCCGATGCCAAATTACGGACAAGAAAAATTATTTTTTGAAATATAGTGCCTGTTTTGTTCAAACAGTTTCAGACATTATGTATAATGCATGTACTAATCTGTAACTACTCATATGCAAAGGATTGTTTTCTTAAGTGTTTTTACTCACATAAGAAATAACGTGGAAACTGTAGGTACCACTTGGATGTATTGAACTTCCTGTGTATCTGTATCTATATAGCCATTACAACTGCCAGAAGCCTTAACACATCAGCTTCGCAGGCACCCGGCGCGGAAGCAGCTGGTTATATTACACTGAACGGTCACTTGGGTTACTACTCAGTCGTGTGCACTATTCTTTTGAGGCCCTGTCTGGCCCTATGATCAAAAGATTGCTCGAAGTTCAATGTATCTAAACAAACAAAACTAACCAACATTGCTAACTTTGCAGTGTGTGTGGAGAGGTGTTGTCTTATATGTCATGTTATATTGAATGTGGGCATGGATTACATGTATGTTTAACTACTGTCACAGTGTATAATGCATGTACATGTCTGTTCACATGTTCGTATCCACCTTGTCTCCTGTTGTGGTCCGTACTAGCCCCCCTCCCCACAAGGCAAAGTGCGTCAGCAGCGAGGAAGACAAGACACCGTTTCTTCCTTTCACTCACACGTACAGATGAGATCGTATTTGTGCCCGTTTTGTGTGCCGTGCTTGTGATGGGGTTTTACTGCAGCTATGGTGTTTAGAAATGTGTCCAGAAACTTTCCCAGAGAAATCATTAAGAGTGTTACTTTTAGAAAAGTGCTCATCTTGAGAGTGGTACATTTGTACTTGAAAAGATAGTCTTTCAAAGTCTTGGAGAATTCATTATATATATAGATGTATGTATCAGTTGTACATGTTGTATCTCAAATGTTCAAATCTATAGCATTTCCATTGAGCCATTGCCATGTGTTAGGGTGATCATTGTTCAAAATACAAAAAGCATGGTATCAAATTTGGCTACAATACATGTCCATGTAAACATGTATGCCAGAAGTTTCATCTGTTGTGTCAAAGTCCTCAAAGTCCTTTTTCATTCCATACTTTTCTAGCTTATCTTACTGCCTATAGTTATGTGTGCAATTATACATTATTCATGCCCAGCCTGTTGCCAACAATGGACTGGTTGCAGGTTCAAGTGCTATCAGACCATACATGTTTATGGGCTTTTGCATAGAAGTTTTGATGTAGTCGAGGCAATATACATGTAGTGTGAATTTACAATGTAACTCATCATCATTTGAGTCAAAAATACATAATTGCAAGACCGACAGATTTCATTCACTCAGTTTTTCAAGTTAGACAAAATTTTAGATAAGAAAAAATTAGTTTTACTACATTCCATCTTCGATTTGTGTTTGACGTGTTTCTGACTAAGATTTACTTCCAGCTTGAATATAGTAGTTAGTGACTGAAAACGGGTCTTCCTATGCATTACCACCAACCACAGGCAGCCAGCCCCCCTCCCGCAATCCCCAGCTCAGCTTCAAGCTCGTAGAGTCCATGTCGCTCGACAAGCAGAACCTCCAGAGGGGCTGCCAGAGAAAGCTGCAGGAATACCTCGCATGGAAGAGAAGGAACTCCCTCCCAAGCCCCCTCGGCAGTCCGCAAGCAAAGGAGAGATCGGACAAACCGACGATGGCGATCAACTCGGTCGGGGTTGTTGTGGAGGCAGGCGTCCCCTTCCAGGTGATGAGCAGGCCGACCGATTCTGCGGTATCGCTCGCGGCTAGGAGAGCGCTGCCTGGGATCGAGAAGGCCCTTCGCGTGGAGACGGCAAGATCAGAGGGAGATGAAGATTACAGCATTGCCAACGACACAGACCTGTATGACTTGGAGTTGCCGCAGCCAACCCTGGGGGATGCCAGGTTTGGAACGAAGGGGCTCGACCACACGGTGCTGTCTGCCGGACTCAAACGGCTAGTAGCCAAGCCAATACAGTGGAAGAAACCATCGAGTAGCTATAGAGTTCCCACGCCATACAACGTTTCCCCGACAGCAGTCAAGCAGGCAGTGTTTGGCTTCCCGGGGGAGAGCGCAGTAGGAGACGAAGGGCCTCCACTTTGGAAGAACCCTGTAGATTCAGACGTAGCAAAAGACGGAAAGTGCCGAAGAGCAAAGGAGGCTGAGGCTGTATCCCGAGAGGGAAGTAGTAGAGGGAGAGCCAACCAGTCGCAGTCATTGAGGATGTCAAACGCAGTCATCACGTTTCCCGGGTCAACCAGGGACATGAGCAGAGAAGCAACCGCAGAAGCAGCACAGGCTGATAGCTCCAAAGTTAACCACAGGACAGTGCAATGTGATATGCAAGAACAGAGCACAGAGGAGACCGTAGAAGACCTTGAACAGCGGGTAACTCTTAAGCAAGCAGTCTTCATGTTACCCTTCCCGACGGCCAGGACAGAAGAAGAGGGGGCGTCTCAGTGGTCCGATGGTAGAGAGGAGTTTTAGTTCAGCTCAGGTGGTCAGGTGGAGGGATTGGTGCACAATTACTCACTACTCATCATCATCATTATCATCTGAAAATCACAATGGTTGGAGATATTCAGCACACTCACTACTAACAGAAATGCACTTAAGCTCTAATATCACATATTAAGCATTTATTTACAGGTACAATGCCTTGATGCCTAACTGTACAGCACTTACCAGTGAGTCTCTAGATGATCCCATTATAGTAGTTCTTGCAACTGTTCCATGAAGACGTCGTGTAACACAGAAAGTCCCCCAGACAATGTACAAGAAGAGTACATGTATATAAGAAGTCCACGTCACAAGTAGCATATGGCCTTGCTGCGCAAGGGCTCGATATCATTCATAGATGAAGTTGTAGCCAGTTTGCCTTTAATTTAGCTTCTATAAAAGGATCGCTTGCATTTGTTGTAATTCTCACAACTGTCGAAGATTGATACTCTGGAACGATGTAAAATTCTACATATCTTGGCATGAATACAGTCTGATAAATCCAGTTTAGGCAAGACGCATTTTTTGTTGTTTAGAGGATGTGAATGTTGAGAAGGTTACAGTCAGTAGTTGCATATGTATGTGGTGGACTACGTAAAAGTAAAAAAATTAGATGCTCATTTCTGGAACAGGTAGAAAAAAAAAACTTTTCAACCTAGAGATTTTTGAGGCCTTCATGAAGGTAAAACAGTCATCTTTGATTGAGGTGAAGCGTGGTGCTTTTCCAAGTAGCAAGTAGCAAGTGGTAGTGAAATGCGGCTTTGTGTCTCACATTTTTAGCCAAGCACACCGGGTCACCCCTACTCTTCTCGATAAGTGTGTGGGCCCGGGGTTCTTTTACTCCTGGAAATACTTTACCGATGAATTTCAAAGAGGTCGTCTTTTTGACAAACATTTTTTTAGAAGCCAATACTGTCGGCTGTTTGTAGACTACAATAGGAGTTCAAGTGAAAGTTGTCAGGAAGATTTTTCCCCCCTTATCATCCGATCTATAATTAGTATAAACTGTTTTAAGGTCTTATTTCAAAAGGTCTTCCTGTTAGACACCCCAGAGTTTGTTTTGGAACGGAAGTAGGTTTGGTCAGTTTTTAACAATTCGAAGTTGCAAGGTCTTATGAAAAGGCACATAATACTTACAATATTCATGTACTTATCAAATGCATCTTCATCATTTTGCAAACTACTGACCATGGGCAGGTATCTTATAAGTTCCAGACTGGTCAAGGCAAAGTCCATTTGAACAGTAAACCTAGATTACCTGTTTAATAACGCTCAAAGTAAACCAAAGATACAGTCCCTCTTTTGAGGGTACTGGAGATGTTCACTCTACTAACCAGTTTGATGTTAAAGGTTTTCCATCCTTTAGGCCACACCATTTTAATTTCTTGGTTAAAGGAATTTTTAAAAAAATGCTATATTGGAAAACCAACAGGAAAACAGAATCTCAGAGGAAAGTTTGTACTTTGGTGCACACAATTTCAGGGAGTGAACAGGGTCAGATGCAAGTTTTCACGCCAGCCTTCTGTTTTCATGATTTTTTTTGGCTAAAATTTAAAAAAAACTGTTAACCAAGAAATTAAATTGGTGTTGCCTTACAGACATGTGATGGGGATATAAGGTCTGTTTCAACAGTAAACCCACTCCATACATGTAGACAATGATAACCTAACAGTAGAACAAACAATGTCACACAGTCTGTCATTTAAACATCATATATTGTATACACAACCTGCACTCTACTAATTAACCTGTAAAGGTTTCTCATCCTTTACAGATGTGTGATGGGAATAAGGTCCATTTCAACAGTAAACCCACTCCATAGACATTAATAAGCCTCACAATAGAACAAACAATGCCATACAGTCTCTCATTTGAACATTGTATACACAACCTGCACTCTACTAATTAACCAGTAAAGGTTTCTTATCCTTTACAGATGTTTGATGGGAATAAGGTCCATTTCATCTTGGCCCAATCATTCTATGAATCATTCACTACACGAAATGACCTTGGATCCTGACGGATACGTACAGGGATTTTTTTGTATTTTTGGTGGATACTAACGGATACTGACAGATCCAACGTAACTAACGGATCCGACTAAATCCGCACGGGCTTTGGAATATTCCGGAGGAATTCCTTTACGTATCCGCCGGGATCCGAGGCCATTTCGTGCAGCGATCACTTTCTTAGTAAAGCACAGAAATTGTGCTCCATTTCGAGGGTACTGAACGCCTTGGCTTGTTTTCCCCTCCCCTATAGAAGAGCCAGTGGAGCCCATGGAGGTGGAGAAGAGACACAAGGAGGATCCCAACAAGAGACTGATGTCACAGAAACACCTGGTCGAGCTGTCGGCCAAGGTGCAGAGGCAGCACGAACAGTCCATCCAGGTGCGTTTTGTGTCCCTGTTACAAGCTCAGTTTATTGTTAATTGTTTATTCGCATATTATGTAACTTTATAATTATAAAAAGATAAACAGGGCAAAAAGAAAACATGCAGGGGGGGCCAGACGCCTAGGTGGCTTTTCATGGGCCTCCCCTAAACAAGACAATGTGAATTTTTACAAAATTATACATAATCAAAACTAAGCAATATTAACGAAAGAACAAATTGAAATTGTACCATAAATCCTACTGAAACAAATGGAAAAGAAAAGGAACTACAAAATAAATTGAGTTTACGCTTTATATATTACACAAGATTACGCTATATAATAATTGTGATTACACTATACATTATAAAACTACCATTTCCAATTCATAAAGAAATAGATCAAAATTATACAAAACAATAATCATATGAATTATTCTGTCATCAAATATCAAAGGAAAATAAGGAAAACAAACAAAACATCACAGTTCAGTTCAGTTTGGCCATTGATCTGATGGCACTACATGTACATGTACTGTATGTCCCTCCATAGATCTCTATCGAGCATGATGATTAGAAGATCTCCATTGTAAGATCCATCAAATTTTAGCATCAGTGAAATGCAAAATACCTGACATTGCACAGCCATACAAAATCTCGCCAGGTCTATGCACTTAGAATGTGCAGGACTTCATTTAGTGCTTACTAAAACCTCTTATAACACTGATCTTTTGACCTATTATATTAATGCAATGTATTTGTTGAAATACATTTTTGGGGTGATGATCACCTGACAGATAAGGACTGTTACAGTAACAATGTATTACACGAGGCAGGAAAAGCATCATGGGCTACTGCATGCTTTCTGTTACATCAGAGCTCGATTTTACTATTTTGTGTTGTGACCTCATCACACCATAGAGATAGAAGCGACCTTTGACAAGCTTTTCATAGTATACATGTCTCCCCTCATCTCCCCGTTTGTCCCACAGGCTCAGAGGGACAGGAGAACCCATCGCGCACAAAGCCCTATCAAGCAGCATCCGTCCCCGTTTGACGAGGGGCACTCCAAGGCAGCTTCCAGAATAGGTGAGCAACACATCAACAGAACAGCATTTTTAACAACTGTGTCAATCCATTAAGCCCCTGTCACACAGTACAAAAATCGATCGGCGGACGAGTCTCAATCAATCAACTGCAGGCATCAGGGCAGATGCATGGCGGCTACAGACATCTCCCTCCAGGATGTTCTGTTTTCGGCCAGAGCTCTCCATTCAGTTCTGATGACTCCCAAAATGTCCAGCACATTGATGTCAAACAGATTGACACTTGATTGACAAGTCTGTGAGCTCTAAATTACACTTTCAGCAGTAATTCGCTCATGATCATTGCAGAACGTTTTGGGAACAACCAATGCTATGTTAGCAGGTCCCTGAGCCTCGTCCGGTGTGATTGTAAATGTGAAAGATATGCTCATGGAGTCTCTGGCGATTTTAGATTCAGCAACCTTCTGGCAATAAACAAATACGGCCAAAGCTTATTGACTGTGTGGCGACAGGCTTAACCAATGATCAGTAATTTGTTTCCCTAAAGCCGGTGTCACAATTCATGCGAGTGTCGTCCGACTTTGTAGATCGCCGGATTTCAAAATCGCCTGAGCGCCGACCGTATTTTCCAATAAAAATCTCGGGTGACGTCCGTCGAACACTAAAAACTAAAAATCCCCCATGAGATGGTACCATCTCTTGGACATGGACGAAGTCAGAATCGACTAACCTGGTAAAAGGCCAATATTTGGATCAACTTTGATTTCTAAAAGTAAAAATCACCCGAAGCCTGCATAATCAACAGGACGTCGGTCGAAAATGCACATTTGAAGCTCGCCAACATGTCAGCCGAGCTGAATTTCTTATTTGTGATGGGGGCTTAAAGACAAGACCATTGTTCATCAATTAACAAATGATATACACCTGTTAACATTAAGTCTCTATATCTGTTGCTCTGCAGGGTCTTCCATAGACAGAGAAGCCAGGTCTAGGGTCGGCTCAGCTACAATAGTCAGCGTGCAAAGCAGGTGGGTCAGGTCTTCCCTTTGTGTTTCCAGTGTTTTCTTGTAAGACTGCCATATACATGTTGTATCAGTCTACTCTTACATGTATGTATGTACAGAAGGCTATGATAGGCAAATGACATCAACAAATTCATACAGTAACTGCAAAGGGAACAACCCTTGCCAAACTGTTGTCTAATGTAGCATTAATGCCAGAAATACTTATGCAGCACTAATGCTTGGTTAGTGCACACTGCCATGGTAATTTCATGGTTATTATGGCTGTCCAAATACCAGTCCCTCAATGTCCTAGCAGCCATGCCTTGGACCAAGGCTTGAACCAATTAGTTGGCATCTTTCCAGCATTAGTGCTTTCTGCCACGGCCTTTAGTCATGCTTGACCTATACATTAGCACCCTGCAACAGCTGGAGTTTTTAACAAGGGTGGACTGTAGTTAGGGGGCAGAGGGTTAATTTGGTGTGACCACCCCTACTGGCACCAGCCAGGGGAAAGGGTTTCCACTTCCCCTTCAGTCCAAGAAGACTGGGTGATAAATGATGATTAATGGACAGGGGTGTATGCTGGCATTAATGCTCTGTTCCAAAGGGAGCAGAGGGAATCCAGCATTAATGCCCAATGTGCTCCGCTAAGGAGCGCGTAGTGCGGCATTAATGCTACATTAGACAACAGTTTGGCAAGGGAAGTGCCATATGTTTTATTTGCTTCTTGAGCAAATTTTCAAAATCCTAATTTTTCCTCCATTCCTACAAAATGTACGTATAAAAACCCTTCAGCTACATTGTACATTGTGCAGCATATTTCCATGCTTTAGGCCACACCATTTCAATCTCTTGGTTAGCGGAATATCAAAAAGAATGCTAGATCAGAAAATCAACAGGAAAACAGAATCTCAGAGGAAACTTTGTACTTTGGTGCACACAATTTCAGGGAGTGAACAGGGTCAGGTGCAAGTTATCACCCCAGCCTTCTGTTTTCATTATTTTTTTTTTTCAAATTAAAAAGAAAATCCGTTAACCAAGAAATTAAATTCTCATGGCCTTAAACAAACTGGTAACCACTGATCCTTCCCATAACCCCCACAGAGCACCCACTGTGCAGTCCAGAGTCAGTTCCGGAGTGGCACGGGTTGCGGAGAGAATCGGTAGCGCCACCTACAGTATGCCGAAGGGATCGCAGGTCTTCACCGGAGCCCAGATCATACCGCGGGCTAGGAACGCCGAAGAATCCAGTGACTCCTCAGACACTCACATCAAGTCTTTAAAGGCAGAAAGTATGAAGACATGATTGTGTGCTTAGTAGTAGCAGTAGTTAGTTACTCTAAGACCTTCTAAAGGTCCAGATAGGGTTTTGAAAACTTACTTCACACTCACCCTCCTGAAAGCAGAGCCCCTATCGCTCGATTCGTTAGCTCGCTCACGTAGGGGCAATTCAGCACTGGCTGCCATTGCACGGGTAATTTCTGACCAATAAACCATTATTATCATCAATATTATCAGGGAGTCTCAAACTTCGTAAATGAAAAAATGCACAGAATGAGCTAATACTGGTGTATTTTACCAACAAAGTACAAATACAGTAGTACACTGTTTTTGTGGTGTTGTAGAGTAGTAAAAAGTTACTCACCCACTCTCTAATCTTACTTTTACAGTAGCCAGTAGCCAACCCCCGCCTAGCGGTGTAGCTCAGTCCCACTATACTCCCCCGTCCAAGGCCTGGAAGTGTAAGTCTCTTCCTAGATCTGGGCATCCTTGTGTTGAACTTACTTTATCAAGGGTACACTCCATACCTTATAACATGATTCTGGACTTATGAAGTATGAAGTCTACATAATAACTTAACGACCTACATGTTTGTACACATATGCCATCTGTTTGAGAAAGGATTTGGAGAGCACCTTTTGATTTCTTCATTAATTTCTCATCCATGTTGTAAAAGTGTGACTCATCTTAAATAAGTTTGTTTTGTTTTCGTTAGTTTCTAACAACGGTTTCTGCAAATAACATCACTCCCATGCCACAGTGCATTGTGTCTTTTTATGTTTGCCAGCTTGGATATGTTTTTGTCAGCTCTACGATATCCTGTAGCTTGTGAGATTATGGTTAACGTTAATTATGACAGCTATTCATCAAATTCTGGTATGTTCCCACAGCCAAACAGTACACAGTCCCCTCCTCCACTGCCATTACTGAGGTCACCAGACAGGGCACACCTGGTAAGATTCAAGAAACATGTGTTTAATCAATGATATTTGTAGTGTATGGTGATCTATGATTGTGTTGCATGTAGTTTTTGGACAAAATGTTAGAAATGTCATAAATGAGTTTTCTAGACTCTAGGTCACACCAATTTAATTTCTTGGTTAACAGATTTTTTTTTTAATTTTAGCAACAAAAAAATCATGAAAACAGAAGGCTGGGGTGAAAACTTGCACCTGACCCTGTTCACTCCCTGAAATTGTGTGCAACCAAGTACAAACTTTCCTTGGAGATTCAGTCTGTTTTCATGTTGATTTTCCTATCTAGCGTTTTTTTTTTTAAATTCCGTTAGCCAATAAATTAAATTGGTGTGGCCTTATGGTGGTAAGAAAGGAATTGTGACAACTGACATAAGAAATGCCAGAGAACTGCTCCTGGACAGAAATCGAGATGGGTCCATGTCCAGATTTGTTTAGAATACATCAAATTACATGTGGGCCAAATTTGGTGCTTTTAGACAAATTTGCACAATTTGACTAAATTGGGGTGTCTTCTTTGTACACCTTTTCTTAAAGAAATATCATTTCCTTTTCCAGCTGCTTACCCACCGCGGGCTCCAGATAAGGACCCCGTCACCATGACGACAGTTCCAGGCTTCGCCTCTATTCCGGTCAAGAAGGTCATGCCAAAGGACATGAAGGTGACCTTGAAGTTTCGATATGCAAAATCAGAAATGATGTCAGGGCTATAGCTAATTTGAACCCTTGAAGAATTAGTTATACCAGCTGTGAAAACAACAAGACCTACATGTAGAACTGTAAGTGTTAAGTCCAATTTTTCATTATCAAAAAATTGTACAGATGCAGTTGCATGTAGGTATTTTAAAAACAAATTCCTCTATGCAGAGATTAGTAACTGTTGTTAATGTACATGTTTGGGGAGAGCCACATACACCCCGCGCACGTACTAAAAGAACCCACCACCACCTAAAAAGAGTAGGGGCATGCCCAGGTGTGCGATGGTCCAAACCTTACAGTCTGGTCTGGGTTGACATCTTGAAAAGGTGATAGTCACCTGTTATGTCAAACCTTCCACAAATGTGGTAAATCAAAATAGATAAATAAATAAATGTACATGTACACTGTAATGTAGCCAGCCATGGCTGAATGACATACATGTAATTGTTATACATGTGTGTATACCTACATGTACATGTACATTGAGTGTTATAAATCCCTTACTGTAGCTATATTAGTGTTCTCTTCCTAGTACATGTACAATGTATATGGAATATACTCCTTACTTAGTACCTATTTAGAATTGTTGCGAAATGTGTTTTATTTGCCATGTTTAAAATAGACTACTAAATCTTTAACAGTTTCTTATCATAAGAAAGTACTTGCTGCCAAAACTTGCCATACTGTCTACCTTGTAGAACCGTTGTGCCATAAATTCCATTCAAAGTTTATACGTGTTATATCCCTCCAGCCTGAGCCCAAACCGACACCCTCCAAGCCACCCGCACGGCCCGCTGCTAACAGCCCAGACCCCTCCTCAGCCCTGGCCAACATCGGCGACCTCAGAAAGTCTCTTGTAGAACCACCTGACAGGGCTAAGGTGCCACCTGAAAAAACATCTAGAAGGTAAGAGTAATCCTGGTATACAGACTTAATGCATTGCTGCTAAGGCCACACCAATTTAATTTCTTGGTTAACGGAATTTTATTTTCCAAAAAAAAAAAAACATTATAAAAAAAAATCATGAAAACAGAAACCTGGGCCAGCCTTTTTTTTTCTAAAATGTTTTTTTTTTTTTAAATAAAATTCCGTTACCAAAAAAATTAAATTGGTGTGGCCTAAGATATCATCTTGTACCATTGAATGTGTCATATGCACGTAGAAAAGAAATGCCATCCATTGCACACTTCAAGAAGAAGCAGGTTAACCTCCTTGGTTAGAACAACTCTTGAGACAGTTTGGAGCTCATGTAGGTACATGTACAACATATAGCATCCAGCCAAGATGATATATATAACTTCATTGTAAGAAGGTAAAAAATAGTTTAATTTCAAAACTGGCTGTTATACTCAAAGCATTAAAAGTAGCCACTCTCGATCTAGACCTTTGCGCTCTAGCCATATCAGTTGCAAGCTCTTGCAGTATAAAATGTGACTGCAAGGAGAGGTCACACCTCCCAAATCAATACACAGTTAGCTTGTACGTGCTTTCAAAATTTCAACAAGTTGTATTACTGTCATCTGTGTTACAAGCATTTATAGCAGCAGCTCTACATGTACATTGTGTACATGTAGATCTAGACCCTTTGGGCTCCAGCCCTACAAGTTGCAATCTCTTGCAGGACAATCTTCGACTCCAAGAAGAGAGGTCAGACCTGCCAATACAATACACAATTTGCTTGACTGTGCATGTTGCCATGTGCGTATTTGCACTGACAAAGTGTTTTCCTGTTTCCAGAGAAACATATGTTCGTGAGCTGCATGCCAGACACCCAGACTCCGACAACACAGCAACCAACCAGGAGGCAGAGGAGAGAGAAGAAGCAGACAGGGTGAGTGAATTTAAATTTTGGACCGAATATTTGGCCTCAATGATTAGAGCGACCCACTAGTTTGCTAACTCAGAGGTAACCTCGTGGATAGTTGAAGAGGGTCAAAGTCGCCTGGAAGTCTGTTTCATCCTGTTTATTCTAGTTTCCATAAAAAAGCCTTACATTTTAGTTTGTATACCCTATCTTCTTACCTTACACTTGTCCTGATCCTAGGTAGCAAAGTTCTTCACACAAAAGTTGTGACACAACCATTACATGTACATCATATTCACTAATCTTATCTATCTAATGATAAATCCTGTCAACGTTTGGCTGACTGTCCTACTAGCTAGGTGTTGCTGCAGCAGAGTGAAGAATGCAGTCCTGATCTCAATATCACAGCAAACAGTCCATCTTCAGTAGGTTTTCTTTTTATAGTCTTTCATATGAGAAATGTAAACCTTTTTTGTACATTAACAGACAGGGGATAAGTCACCTGACTATGACCCCGCCCATCAGAACCTGGAGTGGCGCCACCGCGACCCTCGACACCGACCCATGCCGGAGTTCATCCCCGTTGCCATGGAGAAGATCAGCATGAAGGACCTGGAGATGGCTCCGCGGAACGCCCCACCGAGGGAGCGCCCGTCCATGCAGCAGTACCTCCCCCAGCAGTACGCGCTGGAGAGGCCACAGGCCCAGTCACGGGAGGAGAACCCCAAAGTGCACAGCTTCGGCGTGGGCAAGATGGCAGGGCCGTTCAGGTAAAACATCACCAGCAGCGCATCTTTCATCATGACATCAGTCACCCCGACCAATCGAATCACGTGAATCGCATTGAACTCGTATAAGCCATTTCCCGACAAATCGCTTTCTAACTTGCGTTAACGACTACATCTGACCAAACGAACTCGCCAGTGAGATGGAGGAAGGTGTCAGCTTCCAAAAGACGTTTTCAGATAGACAATATTTGGCACGTTGGAAGTGATTGAATCCGCCCTCGATTTATCTTCTAGTTTCTACTACTTTTCTCTAAACGTTAAATCGCGGGCGGATTCAATCACTTCCAAAGTGCCAAAATTGTCAATCTGAAAACGTATTTTGGAAGCTGACACCTTCCACCATCTCACTGGCGAGTTTGTTTGGTCAGATGTAGTCGTTAACGCAAGTTAGAAAGCGATTTGTTGGGAAATGGCTTATACGAATCTGAGTTCAATGCGATTCACGTGATTCGATTGGTCGGGGTGATCAGTGTAACTTACTCTCCCTTGTTCCACAATCTTGACATTATATTCATTTTACATTGTACATGAATGACAGTCTTATCTTTTGGAAGGACCAATATTTTATGTACAATGACATTTAGACCAAACTATTTTATTTTCATCATTGTACTTTCATGCACAGGTTCAAGCATGTCTTATACATTTCAAGCTGTTTTGCCAAAAGAAGCTGCTTGGAAAGGTGTTTTATTTTGGTAAATCTAGTGAATTTGCACTCAAACTTCCCTGCCCAATGTTATTAACATGACTACACAACTATAGTGGGTTTTAGAACATGTTTTCCCAGGCAAAACCATACCAACATGCTTGCATTTCCAACACATTTAATGTCACTAATCTCTTCTATCTCTTACAGTAGAGAAAAGCAGCCGGCAACTTTGGCGTCCAGTTTCTTAATACACTATACTTGGATACTGAACGTTGTGAAGTCCTGTCAAATCATGTTAAGGCCATTCCAAAATCACTGTGAAGTTGCTGATCCCATTCTCGCTGTTTCTCTTACAGTAGAGAAAAGCAGCCGGCAGCTTCGGCGAGCAAGCAGCTCACGTCCAGTTTCCAGGACATTGTGTGCCGACGGGACCGGGAGGGCGCAGGGGCCACGGACGACACGGACGAACAGCAGGAGTCGCGGGAGAACAGCGGCAGCAGCCAGGAGGGCAGAAAACTGGAGACCACCATAGAGAGGGCCAGCACAGTACCTGTTAGACAGTCAGAGGTAGGTTTGAGCTTTAGCGAATGCTACAAGATCTTGATCTTGATAGGATACTAAGCAACACTCCTCTGTAGGAGTAAAGTGCTTAGGAAGGAGTGTATTTAAGACCTGATATAAGCCAGGAGGGCAGGAAACTGGAGACCACCATAGAGAGGGCCAGCACAGTGCCTGTTAGGCAGTCAGAGGTAGGTTTGAAATGCGATATAAAACCACAAACTTAAGCCGCACATATCTATTTTTTTAGTTCTTGGATATCTGATTTTATTTTATTTTGTTTCATTAGAATTGCAACAGTGCAATACACGTGGGACACAGGCAGCTATTGCTGGTGTAGTGACCCACACACATGATATACAGTACTGTACCCGTTTTTACACTTGGATGGAGTGAGGAAAGTCGTGTAAACTGCCTTTTTCCCAAGGGCACAGGATCGTTGCATCAGGCCTGGGGATTCGAACCCGGGACCCCTGGGCTAGGAGGATCATACATCTATGTATGGCTACATACTTTGTAAATCCCAAGACCTTCTTTTATGTTGAGCTTTCAGTAAAGCATTACGAAGTAGATCTAATTACTGAGGTCTCATATTGTAAAATAGTAGTGTCCATAGGCTAGGAAAGTTTTTTTTTCTAAATTATTGCCTTAATTTTTTGGTTCCTCATCTTTTGATGTGTTTTGCATTTTGTTTTTGTTTATTTTGTAGTGGATAAACCGTAAACTGCCTCATGTAGTAACACACCACTTCCATACTTTAGACTTGGTAAGTATGACTTAAACAAGAGATTGGTTGCTTGGAGCCAGTGCACACAGGGTTTTGATAAGTGTGGTGGGTTCTTTAAGGTTGTGGTGTACACGTAGGTCTTGTCAAGCAGAGGTTGATGTCTTCAGGTTCCCTCCAAGAAAAACTACAACTTCTTCAAGAAGCATGCCTCCTGGGGTTTGGAACTCCAATAGAGATCCTAGCATGCAGCCTGGTGGTCCAGAAGCTGGATTGCTAGCCACTACACCATGCATGCTGCATCACTAACCTTTGCAGTAATAAAATAGCATCGCAAACTTGTAATGGTGAAAGACTTAGTCTGAGGAAAAACTTTGATGCACTTCTTTTAGCCAAAGATGTTTATAAATAAATTTGTTCCCACTGGGTGTGATTTGGGTTGGGGATATTTAAATCTTTTGTAGTTTTTTGTGTGTATTTGCTTGTTTTTAAGGTTTTGTTTTGTTTGTTTTTCCATCATTACAGCCAAATATCTACTACGGTCGTCTGGCGTCCCCGTCCCGCACGTGGCGCATGCCCACCATGTTTGACCATCTGCAGCCAGGTAAGGTTTCCTACCTGCACACCTGTTTGTTCACACATAATGAGCCAAGAAGACAATGAACAGCGAGCAGATTGATATTGGAATGAGCAGAGCGTTTTGGACTAATGCCCCTGACCGCTTACAGCTGAAATTTTGTGAAACACTTCTCTGATGCACAACGGATCATGACCCCCGTTGAAAGTGAAAAAATCTCAAGATTTATTCTGAAAATCTAAAGATTTTGTACTAGATCTTGAGATTTTATGAGACGATCTTAAGATTTTATGACACAATCTTGAGATTTTATGAGAATCTTGAGATTTTACGAGACGATCTTGAGATTTTTTTTCAGAAAAAATCTTGAGACTTTTTCATTTTCAACGAAGTGTGAAGACATTATGATCCGTTGTGTACCGGAGAAGTGTTTCACAAAATATTGTACCTTTAAGCTGTGAACAGTCAGAAACATTAGTCCAAAGTGTTCTGCTCATTCCAGTAATAATCTGCTCGCTGTAAATGGTATAATAGTACAAACAGAGCCACAGGAATCTCTGTTATCAGTGTCAGTATTTGAATTGCTTGCTTGCTTACATGTATATTGTATTATTATCATTAGATATTGAAGTCACAAATGCAGTCTCACAGAAAATGAAACCGTATTCTTACATTAAGGGCAAATAAAACTACCTATACTATCTTTTTTGAGGGGATTTGGGGGATTGAATGAACACCTTAGAACATCTCAGAGGCCCTGTGTTGTGTCATTTAGGCCACTTTAAGCAATTTTTCAATATATGAATTGATTAGCCTTCAGGCTATACACAGCTTTATTTTACTCCCAATACTGTTTCCTGTACACTTCATGCAGCTCTTGCCATCTCTTATCTCATCTTATTTATCCTTCATTTCATCTTAAAGGTGCCCTAAGCAATTTCAGGGGGTAAAACTGGAAGTATTCTGGATACGGCAATCTATATGAAATTGACATTAAATTCCCCATACATTTGCATCATTATTTCATACTTTGGGCGTTTAAAAAGAGCACAGAAACAAGCTGCAAAAGCATGAATATTTCATTATTTCATTCATTTTTACCACCCAAAAATCAGCCCAGGCTAGAATCCAGCTGAAACCGTTTTCTGTCAACAGCCGGTAACTTCCGGCCACGTGACGTCACAATGTACGAGAACATTGAGTTATGACCACATAATCAATTTTCTGGAGGCGTTTGGGACTCTTCAGTCAGAATTGCGCACGTTCGGAACATTTGAAATAATGGCTGACCTCCAAGTACTCAGAATTTCTATATATGAGTTTCCAACACACAATGACATTGCATCTTTGATCCAGGATGGTCGATATGCAATGAATACTATTATCTAAACGTACTATATGTTTCACTTACTGGCATGCCTATCCATTCTCTGATATCATCCTCCCATCCTGTCCATTGCCTACCCTTATTCTTCCTCCCTGGACTCTTGCTAGGCCTGTACCTTGTTGAATGTTTGATGCTTGATGTCGTTACCTTTGACCCGACAGAGTACCGTCGTCAGGACTTCACCATCCGGCCGGAGCCCATCTCCATACCCTCCTCCAGGAAAAGGATCTCGCGAGCCCAGAACATGTGATTGCCGTTTTCACTCCTCGAAACAAAAAAACTCCCGCTGCATCTGCTTCGCACACTGATTGTGTTCATTTTGTTTTCAGCCGCACCGCATTTTATTTTCAGTTTGTTGTTTTATTTTATACATTCCTCACACGCTTTTACTAATAGCAAGAAAATATTAAGGACAAGGCTCAGGCGAAACAAATTTGATTTTTTGGATGACATCAGCTTGAAGATTTGAATTGATGATTTTTGTTTTGATCCTTTCGCATTACCTGTAAATTGCCTTTAGGCATAACATGTCAGTCTTGTACAGTAAAGCCCCCATCACAAATATGAAATTCAGCTTGGCTGACGTGTTGGCGAGCTTCAAATGTGCATTTTCGGCCGAAATACGACGACGTCCTGTCGATTACGCGGGCTTCGGGTGATTTTTAGAAATCAAAGTTGATCCAAATATTGGCTACTACCAGGTTAGTCGATTCTGACGTCGACCATGTCTAAGAGATGGTACCATCTAATGGGGGATTTTTAGTTTTTAGTGTTCGGTGGACGTCCCCCGAGATTTTCATTGGAAAATACGGTCGACGCTCGGGCGATGTTGAAATTCGGCGAGCTTCGGGCGATCTACAAATTCGGCCGACGCTCGCATGAATTGTGATGCCGGCTTTAGGACAAGCTGTACCATGTAAGACGGGGCTGTAAGGTTTTGTACACTCACACCTGATGAACCCCTACTTTTTGGATAAGTGTGGTTGGATAATAAGGTGTGGCTGTCCTCAAACTGTTGGCCTCCTACTTTGTGTCCCTAACTGAAGCTAGCCTATGTGATTGTGGAACACTATTTCATTTCTTTATCAGTTTATGCATTTCAAAATCTGCTTGATGTCATCCATTTGAATCAAATTTGTGCGGCCTTAGCCAGTTTACCTAACTTCCACATGGATGTGTCCAGTCCTCTGACATCTGGTATTTCACATGCAGACAGAATGGAGACGAGGACCACGGGAGAACTGCTTGCTTTTTTTCTTATGTTTTGTTTTGCCAGCTGCTTATTGCACATTATATGACATATTTACACTTATATGCTGCCTGCTTTTTTACATTGCTTGAAGTCATTTGAAGAAACACATTACTTACTTTAATTTGCACTGTTTCTTCAATCGTGAGTATGCATGGTGGAGTATAATACGTACCAAAAGAATTGATATTACATGATATTTCTATGAACATCATACATGTATGTCTGAAATACTGAGTTCAAATACACAACTTTGAAGCACCACACAGAGACAAATAGGTTGCTCAAACATGTCACTGTAATAAAAAGAAACTAAAATTCTTCCATATTTACCTGAGTGTCCTGTAGAATTTGCTTGCTTAAACAAGTGAGTTTTCCGAGGAGTCCTTGCCAAGCGGTTTGAACCTCACAAGTCCTAAATTCATTATAGATAATACAGTTACAGTATAAATTCTATCACAGTGAAACCAAGGCATGCATAATTTTACTGTTTCCTGACTTAGACTCCTACCTGATGTACAGCACTGACTTTTTTGATTCACACAAAAAAATTAAAGCTGTATTGCATACTTCAGACACTGGTTAGGTTATTGAGCCTTGTTTTCTAAAAAAAAAAAAAAAAAAAAAAATTTAACGGTTCTTGGTGGATGTCAATGTACAGATGTTGGCACATTGGCGCACCAAATCCGTAGTGTGTTTTTGGCACACATTTTAACATATTAGCCTAAGTGGCCCGGTGGGCGTCACTCCACCGTCAGGGAAGTCGTGTAAAGTGCCTTTCCCAAGGGCACAACGTCCGGGCAAGGTGAGTATCGAACTCGGGACCTATTGGTTCCGAGTTCAGCGCTCTAACCGTTACGCCACGCCACAACCTTGTTTTCTAAGGTACTAAAAACATGCATGCTTTATGTCAGCCCCACTGGAAATACGAAAGTAACAATCAATATGTATAAGCTACCTTAGATAGAAGCATGTCCAGTTTCACTGTTTCTGACTCCTGCCTTTTTTTCTTCACCCCTACAGGAAGTTCCCATCCGTCCATGGTTTCTCTTTCAATCGGCCAAATGCCCCACAGTAGAAATGATCAGGACCATCGCAGCTCCGGGTTCCTGGGCCAGAGGAAACTCTACCCACCCCTCCTCAGGTACAAGCAGACCAAGAGGAAATAACAGGACCTCAGGACGGAGGAAGCAATGTAAAGGGAATGAGACATTTATGGCTACAACCTAGCTAAAAGATCTTGTTTTACACCGCACTACTTGGCACAAACAGACCAAGGAGAAATACCAGTAGCATGACCTTTGGTCTCACCACAGCTCCAGTACGGATACAAATGTGGAAGCAAAGAAGACAGCTTTGACTAGAAAAGACTGGAAACATCTTGTTCTACACCACACCATTTAATACAAACAGACCAAGAAGAAATAACAGAATCTTTGGTCCTCACAACGGCTCTAGTACGGATAAAAACGGAAGCAAAGTAGACAGTTTAGGCTAGAAAAAGGAAGTTTTTGGTTAAAGACCGGAAACATCTTGTTCTACACCACACCATTTGGTAAAAACAGACCAAGAAGAAATAACAGGATCTTTGGTCTTCACCACACTAAGTAAAGTAGACAGTTACGGCTAGGAATAGACAATTCTGGTTTAAAAACCTGAATTATGTTGTTCTGAACCACACCATCCGGAACAAACAGACCAAAAGAAAATAACGTAGTTGAAGATCGAGGTTTCTCCAATACAAGATTTGAGGTGCCCTGAACAGCTAACGGAACTGAAGTAACTTGGAAACAAGAAAGCAGTTAGAACTTTAACCTCCCTGTGCTGCCTGTTGCCAATACAAAACTTGGTGTCAGAAGGCTACCTCAGCATGGAGAGGGTTAAAGATATGTATTACCATGTACCCAGGATATGCAGACATGCTGCTGAAACTAACATATCCTCTTAACCCCTCCAGTAGAAAGAATTGCTATAATACACCTTAACATTCGGAGGGTTAAGATCGTATTCAGCTGCATGTAAAAATTAAAATTAAAGCAGTTACACATTTTACATGTTTATACAAATAAACTGTATTGTACAGATTGATAGGAGAAAAATTATACTATACAATAGTTATAAGTTTTGTATTGCCAAATATCACAACTGTGCACGTTTTAAACGCCTTGCCAACGAATGTTGTAGGATGAGCTACAAGTAGGGAACATGTCATATATATGCTCAAGTTCACATTCAACTGCATTTATCAATATTTGGTACTGCAGTTTTTTGCAGGGTCTCTTTGCTGCAATAAAAACCGTCCATGCTGCAAAACATTGTAACTATCAGAGATGTACAACTTTCTTAATACATTTTTTTTGTTTCTGAGTTGTATTCAATGTTTATCAGACACTGTAGTAGTTACATGTTTGTATATAAGCTTTGTTGTGTATATACTGTATGTTTATTTTGTGAGATTTGCTTTCGGCATGTATGTTGCTGTTTCTAACAGTTTGTATGTGAATCCTTAAAGTGCATCCAGAGAATTTGATGCCATTGTTATGAATGTTGCAGTTTTTCTCATGCTTCTCTCCAAACTAGGGGGAGAATATTTTTGTAACAAGTAAAGAAAGTTGGTCATTGCATACTATACATGTTTCCTGTCTTGTTGCCTTTTGTTTTCTCTTGTTAACTGCAAACCTAGGACATGATTTAAGATATGGGAGCCATAGATTATGATCTTGAGGGGTTCAAGTTCTCTCATGCCTATGGCCATACCTTGGCAGAACAACATACTGTTCCATAGAACATTTCTTGTTTTCTCATATTTATTTAGACCCTATAGCTAGGTTATTATTCAAGATATGGGAGCCATAGATGATGATCTTGAGTGATTCAAGTTCTCTCATGCCTATGGCCATACCTTGGCAGAACAGAATTCTGTTCTACAGGACCGAAATTGCCTTATTTAGAAAGGACAATGTCCCCATCCCCTTAAGCCAATCCAAAGCATTTCCGATGAACAGGAACTATTGCAGCAGTCAGGCTCTGTGGTTGAAACATGACTTCAGAAGTCTTCAAAGACCCCATACTTTTACCAAGTAATAGTATTAATTACTGTTACTCTAAACCAGAGGTAGGTGGAAAAGATTGTGACATTTTGCCCCATTTTCTGTCGGCACTCTCCACCAGCTAAGAGCTCAAAGAACTAGTCCTCCCCTTGTCCTTTGAGCCTCCGACCTTGAAATGACAATTACTGGCGTTTGAGGAATCCGATGACGAATTAGCCAGTAATTAAGTTTCTGTAGTAACAGCAGGTATGCTACACAGGTGTGAGATCACGTGATATGATCTCCAGGTGAGGAATGGGTAGACAATGGGCACGAAGGTGCGGTCGACATTCGACGCTGAGTCCGGCACCAAGCAGACTGCAAGATTGTTAGTCTCAACATGGAGGGTTCCGAGCAGAATGCCATACAAGAAGCCATACAGCGCAACAATGTAGAGCTCCTAAGAGCTGTTCGTTCCATCATGGATGAGAAAATCGGGGAGCTAAAGCGGGCGAACGACGACACCGCTGAGCAGCAGATGAGCGAAATTAGAATATGAAGAAGGGCGAGACACCTAAATTCAAGAAGAAAGGGAACTACGACCAGTACGGATTCACTCACTCAGCCAAGGACGGCATAGCATCCGGAAAGTTGGACAAAGCGATGGAATCGTTGGAGCAAGGTGAGATATTGGTTATTTTCAGGCAAAAATGTATTTTGCTAGCTGACAAATCCGAAACAGGATGGTTGACGGTAGCAGAATACTTGAGAAATAAATTAGCAGATAACCCTGATGATGAGAAACGTATTCAAATAGCGGAGTTTAGAGCCAAAAAGAGGAAGAAGGAGGCTGAAGACAGGAAAAAGCGGGCAAGAAAGTTCCGCTCTAACAACTAAATTCAGAAGCGTTTCAGTGCGAAGGCAGAGCCGACCGCTACACGCGTGAAACCTGGAAATTGTTTCGCATTAAAAGGATTTACCGCTTTCTAGATTTGCTCAATAATAGAAGTGCAAAGAATAACTGTCTTTTTTCTCAGGCAGTCGAAGAGTTGCTTGAACTTGGTTGTATTCGATGCGTTGCAGGTGCCCAAGCACTCGCGCACATCCTAACATATGTGTCCGTTTATTGCTGTGTGACTAATGAGTACGCATCGTGTGAGATGAATGTTCCTACGAGTGATACAGAAACAGAAGTTGGTGGAGTGCCGACAGAAAACGGCAAAAAGGTCACAATCTTCTCCACCAACGTCTGCTTGGAGAGTACTAAGTTGCACAATACCGTCCGGTAGTCTCAAATTACAATATTATGGTATCAGCATGACGAGAGAAAATGCAATACAACATATATAGCATTAGTACAAAGGTAATCAATGATATTGACAGAATAACAGAAAAAACGTGAACTAACGTTACCACAAAGGCATTATAAAATTTTCTCATTGATTATGCGAACTGCACCCTTGTTTGCATAATTTAAATCCATTGATTTTCCTCTCAAACCAAGTTAGACAGGCAATAAGCTTAGGCGTATGAAATTCCAGTCATTAACAATGTAGAACCATTGAAATCTAAGTTGTCTAATTAACTCTACAGATTATATCATAACATCATTTAATAAAACAACATAATGACCATCTTTTCGGGTTGTTTTATTTCACGGAACAGTAAACTTCAAGGCCTCAAAACTCAACAGAAAATGGCAACTCAAACTTTAGCACTTCTGACATTGCTTCACATATTTGCCTAAAGGATGCATCTACAAGTTACATCATCATTATATCATACAACAAACCACATTGTCTGTTCAAACTTGACTAACAAAAATGCTGCACAGAAATTGGTGCAGTGATGTACAACATTAATATAAAAAGAACTGCTACTGTAAAAAAGCTACCATACATTCTGAGAACAAATGTCGACAATATATATATATATATATATATATATATATATATATATATATGTCTTCACTACTTTGAAGTTTTTACTTCACTACTCTCTGTATCTCACTACTTTGAACCTTTAACTTTGAACTTCAACTACTTTGAACTTCAACATTAACTTTGGACTGTGTACTTAACTACTTTGAACTTCACTACTTTTCAAAAGAACAAAACTGAACTACTATAAACTACGAGCTTAAGAATCAACAAGCAGATGTATATAAGAACACTTGAACACAAAGTGTTTATACCTATGATATTTTCCATCAATCGTCGTTTCTATTATTCAGCTGTTGTGTTTCAAAAGATACAGATTATGATCAATGAAGTTGAACAGCATAACATCTACAATGATAAGGATTCAGAAAAGATTTCTGATCTACCTCAAGGAATGTTGTGCCAAAACAGAACCAACAAAAATGACAAAAACCAACTTTACCAACTTAACACTCAATGCATTGTTTTTCTGCATATCAATCATGTAATTAGTCCCATTTAACTGCTTGATGGGTAAAGTGGTCTGGCCTGTGAGTCTCCGTTGCAGGCCTTCCCACTAGCGATTTTTTTCGGAGGGGGGGGGGCGTATCTGCTTGAGCCCCCATATCTGCTTTGGCCCCGTATCTGCTTGGGATCGTGGTAATCGTTGTTGTGGACACAAAAAATTGAGGGAAGAAATTTAAAAAAAAAATATTGAAAAAAAAATCGCTAGTGGGAAGGCCTGTAACGGAGGCAACTGGCCTGTAGGGTTTCTCCCCAGTAAGACTGACTGTGTTCCTGAAAGGTATCCAGCTGAATGTACTGTTACATTTTTCACACCCCTACGGTTTCTCACCATTGTAAATGTGCATGTGTTTCTTCAGATCATCTTGCCTAATGTACTGACTGTTGCACACCTCACACCTTTTAGAGTGTGAGTCCGCATGTGAGTCTTCAGATTACTCAGTCGACTAAACTGCCTGCTACACTCCTCACACTTGTAGGGTTTCTCACCTGTGTAGGTCCGCATGTGTTTCTTTAGACCACTGAGGTGACTGAACTGCCTGCTACACTCCTCACACTGGTAGGGTTTCTCACCCGTGTGAGTCCGCATGTGAGTCTTCAGATTACCCAGCTGACTGAACTGCCTGTTACATTTCTCACATCGGTAAGGTTTTTCACCCATATGAGTCTGCATGTGAGTCTTCAGATGACCCAGCTGACTGAAATGCCTGCTACACGCCTCACACTTGTAGGGTTTCTCACCTGTGTGAGTCCGCATGTGTTTCTTTAGATCACTGAGGTGACTGAACTGCCTGCTACACTCCTCACACTTGTACGGTTTCTCCCCTGTGTGAGTCCGCATGTGACTCTTCAAACTTTCCAGCGTACTGAACTGCCTGCTGCATTTCTCACACTTGTATGGTTTCTCACCAGTGTGAATCTGCATGTGAGTCTTCAGATGACCCAGCTGACTGAATTGCCTGCTGCACTCCTCACACCTGTAGGGTTTCTCCCCTGTGTGAGTTTGCATGTGAGTATTCAGATTACACAGCTGACGGAACTGCCTGCTGCACTCCTCACACCTGTAGGGCTTCTCCCCTGTGTGAGTCTGCATGTGTTTCTTCAGATCACCCAGCTGACGGAACTGCCTGCTGCACTCCTCACACCTGTAGGGTTTCTCCCCTGTGTGAGTCCGCATGTGAGTCTTCAGATTACCCAGCTCCCTGAACTGCCTGCTGCATTCCCCACACTTGTATGGTTTCTCACCCGTGTGACTCCGTATGTGTCTCTTTAGTAAACCCAGCTCACTGAAATGCTTACTGCACTCCTCACATCTGTAGAGTTTCTCACCAGTGTGAGTGCGCATGTGTCTCTTCATATTACCGATCTGACTGAACTGTCTGCTACACTCCCCACATCTGTACGGTTTCCCACCTGTGTGAGTCCGAATGTGAGCCTTCAGATGACCCAGCTGACTGAACTGCCTGCTGCACTTAATACATCTGTAGGGTTTCTCACCAGAGTGAGTCCGCATGTGAGTCTTCAGATGACTCAGCCCACTGAACTGCCTGCTACACTCCTCACACCTGTACACTTTCAGACCTTTGTCTCTCCTACTTGACTCCTCCGCAAACTCTTCACGTCTTTCTCCTTGCCAGATGGAAACACTGTCGGCAGAACCCCCTGCTGCTCCTCTCCTGACGTCATCCATGCCCTGTGCGCTGTCTGTTGTTGCCATCTGAACAATATCTGGATCAATTCCTGTAAGTAAAAGACCAATTATTAATTGAGAGACAATTCAACAAGATAATTTTGTCCTCTCCGTCAATATTGTCAGTTGCGTTTAGGACAATGTATAGTAGAAGCTGTAGCTTTATCTAGATCCAAATATTCCTCAAAGATTGTGGTGAGTATAATCATCATCTATTACGACATCCGCAATAGCTGCCCGTGTCCCACGTGTATTGCACTGTTGCAATTCCGGTAAAATCTAAAATCATCATCTGTAGAACCATTCACAACATTGAGAATTTGAGACAGATGATAAACCATCATCCTCCCAGAAGACCCGATATGTCCGTTACCTCGCTCATAGCGGCCCTGCCCTTCCGAGCCCCTGAACACGGTTCTGGCGACGTCACCACCGAACAGCTTTCAGCCAATCAGAGGGTTTGCTAAAGCTCATTTTGAGCAAAGCCGCAAAGGACCAATCAGCTTACGTCTTACATCGCTACTTGATTATTCATGAGCAACTAACGACTTTTTGTGCCAAATAAGGCTAGCTCATTAATTATTTATGAGCAACTATCAGTGACGCCCCCAGAAGCCAAAATCTCCGTTCAAAAGATCAGGGCTGAGACCGGGATGGTTTCCCCAGCATTTCCCGAGCGGCTATCGGCGCTGATATAAAGGAGGGTGATAAACCATACGAAGGCTGAGAAATACTTTTAAAAAAAAAAACATATCTTGCAGTGTATGCAATTATGGGTTGTATAACGTTTTCCGAGATTAACATTGAAAATCCCTTGAAATCCATTGCAGTTTACGTAAGAGAGATAATTGGATCCTTAGTACTCAAAACAACATTTGTGAACCTGATCGCTATTTGTTGACTCAAAACACTGTGTGTAGGTATTGCATAAGTCAAGGCGATAAAACGTCTGTTTTGGCCCGCCTCAGATCCTCCTTGATCCAACGAAATCCACAAAAAACTACCCCCCCCCCCCTTAACATTTTTCTTCCCCATCGCAGCTCAGCCTCCTGAACAATTATCATACTATACCTTATGACAGCGAAACACTTCACACAGCAACAAGTACATGACATGCTTTCCTTCGTCCCACCACGGTATGTTTTCACGCAGCTGCAAAGAGGAAAATACGCTTGACTAGCCTCCGTTGCAGTCCTTCCCACTAACTTTGGGGGGGGGGGGGTATCTGCTTGAGGCCACGTATCTGCTTGGGATCCTGTTACCGCTGTGATTAAAAAATCGCTAAAAAATCGCTAGTGGGAAGGACTGCAACGGAGGCTAAGGTTTGACAGTCAGAGAAACTACACGCCGGCGTGGCTCAGGACACATTCTTCTCCTTCTTGCAGTGTTTCCCAAACCTTGAGTACCGATTCACAAATCAAGCCTTCTTACCTGGAACTTAGTTGACACACAGGCGCCTGATGAATCACTAGAATTTGCTACGGAACAAATGCGGACTACTTCTCCAAGGACGAGAAACGACACCAAGAAAATAGAATCCTCGCAAACAGGAAGTCGTAATTCTATAACCGGAAGTATTGCCGGGCAAGAGGTCAAATCTCGTTCCCTGATTACCCATTAGTTGTTTATGAATGTTCGCTGACCTTTATAGCCTGATTCGGTAACACTAGTTCCAGCAGACCAAGCTTCGTCATTCTCCAAGGCCGCCGCGGAAAAATTAGCACAATTGAAATATCCTTTTTTCTGACTGCATGTGCAAGTAATATCATCAGATCATTGAATAAAACAACATAATCGTCATCTTTTGGTTGTTTTATTTCTTTCAACAGCGAACTTTTTTAATAACTATATTGCAAAACTCAACAAATACATGACAACTAAGAAATTGTAGCACTTCTGACATTGATTCAAATAACGAATACCTGATGGATACATCTACAACTAACTTCTTTCCTAACAAAACATCAAAGTACGTTAAAATCTTTAAATTAAACTAAAATTATATTAAAAAATGCCACACAGAATAATAAGTTCAGTGATGAACATCATAACGAAATTGCTACCGAATGTTACTACTGTTGGGCAACATATAATACCTCTCTGAACTTTGTACTTCAACTAGTTTTAACTTGGTACTTCCGCTACTTTGAACTTTTCACATAGACTACTTTGAACTTTTATAACTTGAACTTTGTACATAAACTACTACCGTGAACTTATCCTTGTACCTAAGTTACCTCAAACTTTGTACTTCGACTACTTTGGATGTACGTTTACCGTTACAAAATGATAAAAGTCAACTACGAGATTAGGAATCATCGTGCGGATATCCATACATGTTAGAACTTAGAACGTTTGAAAAAAAGTGTTGATACCTATGCCCGATCAGTCTTTCATCATTGCCATCATTGCTGTTGTGTTGTGATAAATACAGATAACGATCATAGAATTTGAGCAACAGCATTACGCCTAGTGATTAAGATATTGAGTAGATTTGCTATCAACTTCAGAAATGTTGTGCCAAAGCATAAAAAACAAGAACAGCAAAAAAAAACCTCACCAAAAAGCTGATTACATGTATGCGTAATCTTCATGTTTACTTATTACCTGCGTGTTAGAGACTAGTATTCAACCTAAAAGATTTTGAGGTAACCAAAAGACAAGTAGTATTCCTGACTGAGTCTGCGCCCACTACAGTCATAAGCATTGTTTGCATATCAATCCTGAAATGACCCTTAGTACTTAAAAACAAGCTGATAGATTATCCTGCCCAGAAGGGGTTCTCCCTTGTGGGACTGCATATGCTTCTTCAGGGTGCATGTACATGTACCTAGCTTACTAAACAGCCTGCTGTCTGTGAGTCCGCATGTGCCTGTTAAGATTACTCAGCACACTTAACTGTCTGCCGCATTCCTAGCATTGTTGGCTTTCTCACCCGTGTGAGTCCCCTTATGAGTCTTAAGAGCACCTAGGTAACTGAACTGCCTGCTGCACTCCTCACACGCGTAGGGCTTCTCACCGGTGTGAGTACGTATATGAGACTTCAGAACATGCAGTTGACTAAACTGCCTGCAGCACTCCTCACACGTGTAGGGTTTCTCACCAGTGTGAGTACGTATGTGAGACTTCAGAACAGAGTTCAGTTTGCTCAATTCATTGAATTGCTTGCTGCACTCCCCACATTTGAAGGGTTTCCCACCCGTGTGAGTCCGCTTATGAGTTTTTAGAGCACCCAGCTTACTGAACTGTCTGCTGCACTCCTCACACGCGTAGGGCTTCTCACCCGTGTGAGTGCGCATATGAGTCTTCAGATGACCCAGCTCACTGAAATGCCTGCCGCAGTCCTCACACCTGTAGGGTTTCTCCCCTGTGTGAGTGCGCATATGACTCTTCAGATTACCCAGCTGACTGAACTGCCTGCTGCACTCCTCACACCTGTAGGGTTTCTCACCAGTGTGAGTGCGCATGTGTCTCTTCAGTTTGCTCAGTTCATTGAATTGCTTGCTGCACTCCCCACATTTGTAGGGTTTCTCACCCGTGTGAGTCCGCTTATGAGTCTTTAGAGCAAACAGCTTACTGAACTGTCTGCTGCACTGCTCACACGCGTAGGGCTTCTCACCCGTGTGAGTGCGCATATGAGTCTTCAGATGACCCAGCTCACTGAAATGCCTGCCGCAGTCCTCACACCTGTAGGGTTTCTCCCCTGTGTGAGTGGGCATATGACTCTTCAGATTACCCAGCTGACTGAACTGCCTGCTGCACTCCTCACACCTGTAGGGTTTCTCACCAGTGTGAGTGCGCATGTGTCTCTTCAGTTTGCTCAGTTCATTGAATTGCTTGCTGCACTCCCCACATTTGTAGGGTTTCTCACCCGTGTGAGTCCGCTTATGAGTCTTTAGAGCACCCAGCTTACTGAACTGTCTGCTGCACTGCTCACACGCGTAGGGCTTCTCACCCGTGTGAGTGCGCATGTGAGTCTTCAGATGACCCAGCTTACTGAATTGCCTGCCGCACTCCTCACACCTGTAGGGCTTCTCACCTGTGTGAGTCCGCATGTGACTCTTCAGATCACCCAGCTGACTGAAATGCCTGCCGCACTCCTCACACATGTAGGGTTTTTCCCTTGTATGAGTCCGCATGTGTCTCTTCAAAGCATCCACTCGATTAAACTGCCTGCTGCACTTCTCACACCTGAAGGGGTTCTCACCAGTATGAGTCCGCATGTGGCTCTTTAGATTACCCAACTGACTGAATTGTCTGCTACACTCGTCACACCTGTAGGGTTTCTCACCATTGTGAGTACGCATGTGTCTCCTCAGATCACTCAGCTTACTGAACTGCCTGCTGCACTCCTCACAGTTATAGGGTTTCTCCCCTGTGTGAATCCGTATGTGAGTTTTCAGATGACTAAGCCGACCAAACTGCCTGCTACACTCATCACACTTGAAGGGTTTCTCCCCTGTGTGAGTTCGAATATGAGCCTTTAGATTACTCAGCTTACTGAACTGCCTGCTACACTCCTCACACCTGTACACTCTCACACCTTTGTCTCTCCTACTGGACTCCTCCCCAACCTCCTCACGTCTTTCTCCTTGCCGGGTGGAAACACTGTCGGCAGTACCCCCTGCTGCTCCTCTCCTGACGTCATCCATACCTTGTTTGCTGTCTGTTGTTGCCATGTCAACAATTTCTGGAACAACTTCAGTAAATAAGAAGACATTTATCGTTAGATGCTAAAATACAAAGATGAAAAAAACATATAAACAGACAGACCCAAAACAATAGCTCAATTTTTCATGGACATAACAAGCATCAACAGTGAGGCAATCGAACAAGCTTATACTTTTCTGTCGGGTAAGGGGAAAACCCTGTATAGGTACCCGTACCCGTATACCTGTATAGGTATACCGGTATACCCCATTTGGGGCCCCGACAAGCCAGGAAACACGCTATGACGGCCGCCATATGGGGCACCCAGAACGGCTGTATTTTACGGTCTCCACATTGATATAAGACACCGTGAAACAGTTGACTATACTCGGTCAGAAAATAGCTGAACCATCATATTGTCATTGTACGATCTTTTTATTTCTATGAAGGACGGAGTCTTGGAATATACGGAATTTGCGAAGTTCGTACGGAGCGCCTGTCAGAACGTGCGAGCACCGATCTCGGAGACTAAACCTGTTCTGAAAAGAAATAGAAAAAACACTCAAACTATCAACCTTTCCGCATTTCATTATCTTCAGATGCAATACTCATGATCTGTTTGGCTGGAGCTGCCAGTAAACCTGCGTAAAACCTACAGGAAACGCCCGGTTCTCGATGCATGTTACGCGCCGAAATGACCACTTTATATATTGCGACACCGTAAACATTACGGCCATTCGACGTGATTTGTCTGCATATACCGTGCTCGGTCTCTGTCTTTAGCGTGAGGCGTTTCCTGTAGGTTTTCCGTATTAAACCTTTTCAGAACGGGTTCAGTTGAAAGGTCTCCGAGATCGGTGCTCGCACGTTCTGACAGGAGCTCCGTACGAACTTTGCAAATTCCGTATATTCCAAAACTCCGTCCTTCATAGAAATCAAAAGATCGTAAAATATGATTGTTCAGCTATTTTCTGACCGAGTATAGTCAACTGTTTCACGGTGTCTTATATCAATGTGGAGACCGTAAAAAAAAAGCCGTTCTGGGTGTCCCATATGGCGGCCGTCATAGCGTGTTTCCTGGCTTGTTGGGGCCCCAAATGGGGTATACCGGTATACCTATACAGGTATACGGGTACGGGTACCTATACAGGGTTTTCCCCTTACCCGACAGAAAAGTATAAGCTTGTTCGATTGCCTCACTGTTGATGCTTGTTATGTCCATGAAAAATTGAGCTATTGTTTTGGGTCTGTCTGTTTATATGTTTTTTTCATCTTTGTATTTTAGCATCTAACGATAAATGTCTTCTTATTTACTGAAGTTGTTCCAGACATTGTTGACATGGCAACAACATACAGCGTTCAAGGCTTGGATGACGTCGGGAGAGGAGCAGCAGGGGACCTATACAGGGTTTTCCCCTTACCCCTTTTGTGTCCGCTGCATTCTCATAATTGGGTAAATGTTTTTCACAGAACACAAGCTATAACTGGGTACCCTTGGTGTTACCGTGTGGGTGTAGCTGAGTTATCCAGAACATTATCCGCTCAAGTGATAACTTCCTGCCTGTCTAAAACACCATTGCCCCCGAGCCAACCGTACTTGTATACTATAAAGCCACTTCCTCCTTGTAATCACTTTTTGCCTATGACACAATTGAAGCCTAATCAAGCTATATTTCTTACTCTTTACTTCCCTAGTTCCCTCCCCGTGCAGACAATGTAAGAATGCTAAGCAGCAAGGAAAGATCTGTGGCATGACTCCGCTTTATGGTTTCACTATTCTCCGAGCAGATGTAGCAACCGGGCTTGTTTTCAGCATGTTTGGCGGTGTTTTTTTTTCCTTACTGAAGATTACGGGATGTTTTACATGCACCCAACTAATACCCTACTAAAGAATCTGGGCAAAAAAGCTTCTAATCTAAAGAAAAACGTACAAAACACCACTAAATACACTCAAAACCGGTATCAGCCAGACGGACACATCTGCTTGGAGATTATGGTTCAAAACGATGCTGGCTTGTATCCTTATCGTCTAGCCATGAAACAATAATTCACAACACTGAGACCGATGAAAGCCATACAAAGACTGGGAAATAGTACGCTGTTTTGTAATGTATGTGATTATTGGTCTTAGGAAGATGTTTTCCAAAAGTAACACTGCAATAGTTAGTGAACCGTCCCGTGACATTCACACCCTCACTGTCTGGCCTCATGGCGGGATGGAATCCAGATGTGAGAATTGGGCACGGAC
The DNA here is from genome assembly GCF_035083965.1 of Branchiostoma lanceolatum. NCBI lineage: Eukaryota > Metazoa > Chordata > Leptocardii > Amphioxiformes > Branchiostomatidae > Branchiostoma > Branchiostoma lanceolatum. Next base: position 28,986,441 of record NC_089724.1, read on the forward strand.
TTTCCCGGCCGGAAGTCGTGATTCTTTGACCCGGTAGTATTGCCTAGCTCGAGGTCAAATAGAGTTGCCTGATTACCCACCAGTGGTCCGTTGACCTTTATGGGCTTGTAGAGGCAGATTCGGTAAGACCAGCTTCCAGCAGTCCAAGTTTCGTAATTCTCATAGAATCAAGCTCAGAATCAAACGCGGTTGTGTTGAATCGTTCTTCATCAAGCCTTTTCACTGAGGTTACACGAACTTCATGCCTTTGCCAATTCCGTACAAGTATGTCCTAATTCCTATACGTAATGTATGATGTTAATAGCGACCTAAGTGACATAAGTCACACGTATGAAATTCCTATCAATTACAACCAATACGTTATGAGCATATTCTAATGAATTATGCAAATAAGGTTGTCTTTTGTACAATCAAATATTCATTGATCGTCTACTACCAACTCACATATCCCACGTACATTTTTTGAAATGCCTATTATGAAATGCAGTGGATTTAGAAAATATCGTCATTAATTACCTACTTCAAGTCCTGATACATATAAACATAATGTAGCTACGTCCATTTTACGTACCTACACTCCAAGCAGATGTTAGGCTCCGGCATGTTTCGGACGTCTCATTAGGCGTTTCTATCCGTCTTTTTACTTCGCCAGCTTTTCTTTGTGTGTACTTACCTGTTTAAACAGGCTGCAGCCTAACCTCTTCTTGGAGAGTACCATGTAATGTTCTTTGTTTCGCTGACACCGCATAAGTGTTACCAACTATCAAACCGATCCATTTACAGCTTCTTGGGTTATGCCTCACATACATACCCCACAAACACGCCCAACCAACCACCCATAGAAGTCACAAAAAACATAACATTCTTGGCGAAGGTAATCTTAGATAATCTTTGCGAGCTTAAGAAATTCCAATAGACCCCTTTCCACACTCTCGCGAAATCTGTTCTCGTGAGAGCACAACCTGGCGGGAACGTGTGCTAGTTGGGCGAAAACGTTGCTACGCGCGGTCATTTAGCACAATGTCAATGCGTTTTTGTTGCCTCTACAAGTACATGTTATTATATCATCATCATCCATCATTAAACAAAACAACGTAATCATCATCTTTTTTGAGTTGTTTTATTTAACGGACTTTGTTAATAACAAGGTGGCAAAACTCAACAAACACATGGCAACTAGGAAACTATAGCACTTCTAACATTGCTTCCAAAAAGCTTTACCTGAAAGACGCGTCTACAAATTACTGACTATTCTCTAAGAAAATAAGAAAATATGCTTTAACTAAACTTAACTTAACTGTTATACTGGAAAATGCTACACAGAGTAATAGGTGCAGTGATGTACAACACATGAAACTTAATGTAAAAAAACGCTACCATTACAAATTGCTATTGGTATAGAGCAGGAAGACAAGAACAAAGAAGAACAGGCCAGCAAAAACAGTATATTCCATCCCTATAGGAGGGGAATATAAAAATTGCTATTGGTATAGAACAGATATTACTATTACCAATACCAATACCTCTTTTAACTTTGTACTTCAACTACATTGAACTTCCACTACCTTGAACTTTGTACTTCCACTCCTTTGAACTTTGTACCTCTACTACTTTGTACATAAACTACGTTAAACTTTGTACTTCCACTCCCTTGAACTTTGTACTTATACCGAAGGAATGCTGTGCCAATACAGAACCACAAAAATGTCAAAAATCAACCTTACCAACGTATGTGGTACAAATAGTCTTTAGGTTTACTTACATACATGTTACATATCCAACCATCAAACATGTACCATTGCGAGGTGAACAAAGTAGCAAGACTGAACCGATTTTTGCACTATACCAATAGGCATTATTTTTGCATATCAATTATGAAACTCCTTGCACTAAGTGAGCTGACAGAAGTAGTCTGGCCTGTGGCCTTTTTCCGTCGTATGACTGTATGTGTTCCTTCAGAGTACCCAGATGATTGAACTGCCAGCTACACTTCTTACACATGTTAAGTTTCACACCCTTGTGAGTGCGCATGTGTTTCTTCAGATTACTCAGCTTACTAAACTGTCTGCTGTATCTCTCACATCTGAAGGGTCTCTCCCCTGTGTGAGTACGCATGTGAGTCTTCAGATTACTCAGCACACTGAGCTGCCTGCTACACTTCTTCACCCCGACCAATCGAATCACGTGAATAGCATTGAAACTCAGATTCGTATCAGCCCTTTCCCGACAAATCGCTTTCTAAGTTGCGTTAACGACTAAATCTGACAAAATAAACTCGCCAGTGAGATGCTAGAAGGTGTCAGCTTTCCAGAGATATTTTCAGATTGGCAATTTTGGCAATTTGGCAGTGATAGAAAGTGACCGCGATTAAACGTTTAAAGAAAAGTAGAAGAAAGTATTTTTTTTTTGTAAACGTTAAATCGCGGTCACTTTCTATTACTTCCAAAGTGCCAAAATTGCCAATCTGAAAACATTTCTGGAAAGCTGACACCTTCCAGCATCTCACTAGCGAGTTTATTTTGTCAGATTTAGTCGTTAACGCAACTGAGAAAGGAATTTGTCGGGAAAGGGCTGATACGAATCTGAGTTTCAATGCGATTCACGTGATTCGATTGGTCGGGGTGTTCTTACACATGTAGGGTTTCTACCCGAAGTGAGTCTGCATGTGGCTCTTTAGATGACCTTTCCTACCGAACTGCCTGCAGCACTCCTCAGACCTAAAGGGTTTCTCTCCTGTGTGAGCTAGTATGTGTTTCTTCAGATTACACAGCAAACTAAACTGCCTGCTGCATTCCTCACACTTATAGGATTTTTCTCCAGTGTAAGTCCGTATGTGTCTCTTCAGAGCACCCAGCTCATCGAACTGCCTGCTACATTTTTAACACCAATAGGGTTTCTCTCCAGTGTGAGTACGCATATGAGTCTTCAGATTACACAGGTGACCAAACTGCTTGCTACACTCCTCACACCTGTATGGTGTCTCACCTGTGTGAGTCCGCATGTGAGTTTTCAGATTATTGAGCTTACTGAAATGCCGGCTACACTCCTCACACCTGTAGGGTTTCTCACCTGTGTGAGTCCGCATGTGTGTCTTCAGATCACCCAGCTCACTGAACTGTCTGCTGCATTCCTCACATCTGTAAGGTTTCTCACCTGTGTGAGTCCGCATGTGAATCTTCAGATTACCTAGCTCACTGAAATGCCTGCTGCACTCCTCACATCTGTATGGTTTCTCCCCTGTGTGGGTACGCATGTGAGTCTTCAGATTTCTCAGATGGCTGAACTGCCTGCTGCACTCCTCACACTTGTAGGGTTTCTCACCTGTGTGAGTCCGCATGTGAATCTTCAGATTACCTAGCTCACTGAAATGCCTGCTGCACTCCTCACATCTGTATGGTTTCTCCCCTGTGTGGGTACGCATGTGAGTCTTCAGATTTCTCAGATGGCTGAACTGCCTGCTGCACTCCTCACATCTGTAGGGTTTCTCCCCTGTGTGAGTCCGCGTGTGGATTTTCAGATGACCCAGCTGACTGAACTGTCTCTTGCATTCCTCGCACTTGTAAGGTTTTTCCCCTGTGTGAGTCCGCATGTGAGCCTTTAGATGACTCAGCTCTCTGAACTGTTTGCTGCACCCCTCACACTTGTAGGGTTTCTCCCCTGTGTGAGTGCGAATGTGAGCCTTCAGATTACACAGTTTGCCAAACGTCCTACCACACTCCTCACAAATGTACACTTTCAGACCTTTGTCTCTCCTTCTGGAGTCCCCAACCTCCTCACGTCTTTCTCCCTGCCAGGTGGAAACACTGCTGGCAGAACCCCCTGCTACGCCTCTCCTGACACCATCCAAGCCTTGAATGCTGTCTGTTGTTGCCATGTCAACAATAACTGGATCAACTTCTGTAAATACAAGACAATCATCAACAATGAGTAAAACAAGCTGATTCTGTCCTCTCTGTCAATAACTGCCTTTTACAAACAATCGAGTAACATTCATTGTATGTTTCCACACAAACAAATCTAAAACATAAGTTCTAACTGGGTACCCCTGACATGACTGTTGGGTATATCCATGATTCATACAGAACATTGTCAACTCTGGTGTATCGCCGTATCAATCACTTTCTGTCAACCATACCATTGGACCGAGCCAATAAATGCTTTTGATTCTCCAAGTATCATATTTCATCACTTCCACCTTACATTCTGCCACTCTGCAATATTCACAAAACTGAGGATGCACACAAAGACAAGCAAGAACCGATGGCCGAGTGGGTAGAGTGTTCGCCTTGCATACGGTAGGTCGTGAGTTCGAACCCCGGCCGGGTCATACCAAAGACTATAAAAATGGAACAAACTGCTTTCTCTGCTTAGCACTCAGCATTTGGGAAAGAGTATGGCAGTTAATTATAATCACACACCACTACAAGTGGACTAGCCCCCTGCTGTAGTGACTTGCACAAAGTTGTGTGGCCCAAGGGCTTTGGAACCGGAGATGGGCGCCGCTTTATGCACCTTTAGGTGCGGGAAGGACTTTAACTTTTTTTTAAACACAAAGACAAGCACACTGTCACACACAAAATGATTACAGAGAGGTAACATGCTGGGAATGTAACACAGGTGCATCACTCGGGTCAGTCTCTGACTCTTTTTATTTCACGTAAGTCTAAAGTACTAGTTCCGTTCCTTGCAGAACACACTGCAAGCGTATACCTGGCAGTAAAGAAGATCGGGAAAGACCGTCGACACCACTCTGCATTGCGGATTCATTGATCTCCAAGCAGATGTGGCAGTTGGTCTTGTTTTGGGGCATATTTGGTGGCATTTTGTACATTTTTCTGGAGATAACACGATACGCTTTCTCAGATTCAGTAAAATATTTGGAAGGTGTAAAAATCCTGTAATCTCCGGGAAAATGTACAAGGCACCGCTTAACACACCCAGACCAAGCATACCTGCTATATCTACTTGGTTGACCAGTGTAATCTCCGGGGGAAAACGTACAAAACACTGCCAAATACTGTTAATTTACCGTGAACATTAAACCACCAAGAACATGCATTCACAATATGCTGAGCCCATATAATGACATACTTGTATATGGGTTGTACATTACAGAGCCTATATGTGGGTCCCGTATAGGTATGGCTTGGGTAATCTCGAAGCAGATCTAACGGTGACAAAGACCGTATTCAACGGTTCAACCGAGTTTGAATGAGTTTTTAAAACCACCCGGCCTTTTGCCAGTTGGATACGGTCTTTGCTAGTCTCTACCAGACTCACCGCGCCGGCTATAGGGAGAACATTTGCCGGGGGACTTTGGCCATGGAGGGTTTCATATTTGACCCTCTCTCCGTAGCCGACTCCCTCCATATAATTGACTCTATTTGGCCAATTTCTACTATTTTCCCAGCGACCCGAGGAGGCTGGTGGAGCCTTTGTCACCGCTAGATCTGCTTGGAGATTACGGCTTGGGGGTATTTTCTAACAAACGGCAGCAAAACACACCCAATGCGGAAGTAAATACGCCACAGCAGCGCAGAAAAAGGGCCAATGACCTAATTTGGAGAATCAAATTAATGAAAAGTACAAGGGTTACAAGCATGCAACAACAGTATCGTATAGTATACTGCACATTTACACAGACTTCTGATTTCTATTTTGTCAGGTCATCATTTTGACACCCTGAGCCAGATAAGAAAACCTGACGAAATAGAAAGTCCTGCAAAACCACCCCAAAAGGCTAACCTCTGCTTGGAAAATAGATTCTGTTATGAAGGCATCCCGAATATTATAGTTAGTGAACCGTCCCGTGCAATACACACTCCGCCGTCTAGCCTCATGGAATCCAGATGTTTCGGGGCCGGGGAGCAAATGGGGGTTTCCAGTATACGTAAGACAGATTACTGGACCCCTTAACACATTAAAATTTGTGAACCTGATCACTAAATTTTGATTAAAGACCCTTCATGTAGGTATTCCACGAATCATCAAACCTTCATTTTTTGCCTTCCTTGAATTTAACAATTCAAGAAAATTCAGGCCCCCTACCGACCCTCTCTCTGTTTACGTTTCCTACTTCCCATCACTAGCTCCTAAACAATCTTGATTTTCGACAGCCAAACAGAGCAATCCATTACCAAATACATTACGTGCTTTCCCTTACGTCTATATAACCTCCTTGGATCGACTAATGACAGTCCAAAGAAAAATGCGCGCCGACATATATATATGCCTCATATCATGACACTTTCTTCTCCTTCTTACATTGTTCTACAAACCTCTGAATACCGATTCACAAGTCAAGTTTCCTTACCTGGAACTTAGTTGACACACAGGCGCCTGATTTACCACTAGAATTCGCTACGGAACGAATGCGGACTCCTTCTCCGGGGACGGACGACAACACCAAGCTAAGAAAACTGTCTCGCTTGCGTGGACAGGAAGTCGTGATTCTTTAACCCGGAAGTACTCCCCGTTTGGAGGTCAAATCTAGTTCCCTGATTACCCATCAGTTGTATATTATCGTCCGCTGATCTTTATAGAATGATTTGCTTCCAACAGTATACGCTTCTGCCTTTTCCTGGACCGCCGCGAGAAACAGATTGGAAGTTATATCATCATATCATTGAATGGAACAACAAAATATCAATATTCTTCGGTTGCTTTATTTCACTTTACAAATACATACATGGCACTGTAGCACTTCTGCCAACCGAATACATGAAAGATGCCTCTACAAGTTACTTACTTACTTATTCTCTGACAAAATTACAAAGTAAGACTAAACTAGAGAACTAACCTAAACTTAACAATTTTAGTACAAAATGTTATACGGAATGATAAGTGATGTACAACATATAAACTAATGCTACCATAACAAAAATTGCTATTGTTAGAGAAAAAAATTCCTAATACATGTACCTCTTTGAACTTTGTACTTCCAATACTTTAAACCTCGTACTTCTACAACAATGTTAAAAGTTGTTCTTTTAACCGAGGAAATCTTGTACCGAAACAGAACCAACTAACACAGCAACAACAACCAAACCAACATTATTACATTTCTGTGGTAATCTTAAGGTATATTTGCTACCACGTTCGCTTCATCTCCAACCTACAACCCCATTGACTTCAAGTTCGACCAGTGCTCTGGTCCTTTTTCAATCCTGTATGATTTTCGATATAACCAACATGGTGAACCTGAACTGACTTCTGCACCCACGATACCGAAAAAGCTTTGTTAGCTTGCATATCAACCGACGAGAAAGTAACGGATTAAGCTGATTTCTAACTAAAGTGGTCTGGCCTAGAAGGTTTGTCCTTTGTGAGTCCGCAAGTATCTCTTTAATGTTCCAAGTTCAATGATTAGCCTGGTGTACTCATCAAACTTATAAGGTGTCTCCCATGTGAGTCCGCATGTGTTTCTTCAAGTTTTGTTGGCTACTGTACTTTCTTCTACAATCCCCACATCGGTAAGGTTTCTCCCCTGTGTGAGTGCGCATGTGTCTCTTCATATAACCCAGCTGACTGAGCTACCTGCCGCACTCCCCACATCTGTAAGATTTCTCCCCTGTGTGAGTGCGCATGTGTCTCTTCAGATGACCCAGCTGACTAAACTTCCTGCCGCACTCCTCACATCTGTAAGATTTCTCCCCTGTGTGAGTGCGCATGTGTCTCTTCAGATGACCCAGCTGACTAAACTTCCTGCCGCACTCCTCACATCTGTAAGGTTTCTCCCCTGTGTGAGTGCGCATGTGTCTCTTCATATAACCCAGCTGACTGAACTGCCTGCCGCACTCCCCACATCTGTAAGGTTTCTCCCCTGTGTGAGTGCGCATGTGTCTCTTCAGATGGCCCAGCTGACTAAACTCCCTTGATATATTACAGTGTGTGTGTAGCCATGAGTCACCCAAGGACATGTCCCACTCAAATTACACGACTTCTGCCTCACATGCTGCCATTCTGCAATTCTTACAAAGCTGCAGATGCACACAAAGACTAAAAAATACCTCGGTGAAAATTTACAAGTGAAGGAACACTGGTGCCGCAGTCTTGTTCTTCGCCAACCCATTTAACTGACTTATAAGTCTATAAAATGTGCTCATTCCCTCCCTGTGCAGTACTAAAATAAACTGGGAAATACCTGTGGCATGACTCCGCGTTATGGGTATACTTATCTCCAAGCAGATGTAGCAGTGGGGTTTGTTTTCTGCATACTTGGTGGTGATTTGTATGTCAAACGGGAGATAATGGAATTTTACATGTACCAAACTAAAAATAAAACCCTACTGTAGAATCTGAAAAAATAAGCTTCTAGTCTCTGGAAAAATGAACAAAACACCATCATCAGTTGTATATGACCGTCCGCTGATCTTTATAGAATGATTCGCTTCCAACAGTGCCTTTTCCTTGACCGCCGCGGAAAAATATACAAATTTAAAAAAAGAATTCTGATTCACTGAAGTTATATCATCACATCATTGAATGGAATAACAAAATATTGATATTCTTTAGTTGCTTTATTTCACTTTACGATGACCCACTTTATTAAGTAGATGGCTAAACTCAACAAATGAACTTCTGCCAACCGAATACATGAAAGATGCCTCTACAAGTTACTTACTTACTTACTCCCTGACAAAAATACAAAGTAAGACTAAACTCACGGTGGTCTGTCACTAGAGTATTCTTTCCCGTTGCTACGCGCGTTCGACAAAGTATCGGGTTACACGGGGCAACGTTTTGGCTAACGTCAAAACATTTATAAATAAACAAAAAAGTAGGGACGGGAAAATTTTGTAAAAATAAAACGAAATTAGCGATTTTGCAAACTTTGAATGTCGTCAATTTGCGCTGAATGGCTGATTTTTCTATATTTTGCTCCCAAAGACGATTATTTTCAGGTTTTAGGGAGACCGTTTTCCAGGCACACATCGCAAAGGCCTGGCTTTAAATGTCAATGAATATCTCTTATTTTCATATTTTTCGTCGACCAGGAACAAAACAAAACTTTGTGTTTTTGGGATTTTTTAATTTCTTATTCTAAGTATTGTGAATATCGACAAATCTGTGAAAAAATTGCATTTTTTGACATTTTTCGCACTCAATCACCCATAATTCAAAATCAAGGACATTTTTCAAAAATCCCAAAAACACAAACCTCGGGAAAACTGTTACGGTCATTTTGAATCGTTAATAAGGTAAGGTGGATGTTTCTTGGAGCCGTACCTTTACGATGTTTGAAGGCATGTGATGCCGCATGGATAGGGGAGGGGGTAATTAACACCGCCGTAAACAATCCTTCTAATATTCAATGTCACAAAAAACGACGCCAGTTGCTTCGTTACATGTTAAATGTCCACAACAAAGTGCCAGCATGGATATACTCTCCAGAAAACAGGTAATATTTGCGACAAACGTAGTTTTTTTCCTGAAGCGGGGAAAGGGGACCGGCCGCGCAGATTTATAGTAAGAACTTCTAATGACCGCAGAAGACCCCGAATCGAACGCGCGTTCGGATTCGATTACGTCATTTCGAACATCGTGGAACAGCGTTCGAATTCGGCTGGACATGGGAGTTTCTGAGCATGAATTTGACCACCGTGACTAGAGAGCTAACCTAAACTTAACAGTTTTAGTACAAAATGTTATACGGAATGATAAGTGATGTACAACATATAAACTAATGCTACCATAACAAAAATTGCTGTTGTTAGAGAAAAAAAATTCCTAATACCTCTTTGAACTTGGAACTTCCACTACTTTAAACCTCGTACTTCTACAACAATGTTTAGAATATCAAAAGTTTTTTTCTTTAACCGAAGAAATCTTGTACCGAAACAGAACCAACTAACACAACAAAAACAACTAAACCAACAAGATAATTACATATCTGTGGTAGTCATTAGGTTTATTTGCGATCTGCACCACGTTCGCTTCATCTCCAACCTACAATCTCATTAACTAATTTCGAACACTGCTCTGGTCCTTTTCAAACCTGCATGACCAACATGGTAAACCCGAACTGACTTCTGCACCCACGATAACATAAGCTTCGTTAGCTTGCATATCAACCGACGAAAAAGTAACGGATTAAACTGATTTCTAGCTGAAGTGGTCTGGCCTAGAGAGTTTCCCCTTTTGTGTGTCTGCAAGAGTTCCTATAATATTCCCAGTTCAAAGATCAGCCTGCTGTACTCCTCCTTATATAAAGGTTTCTCCCAAGTGGGTCCGCATGTCTTTCTTCAAATTATTTCTGCTACTGAACTGCGTGCTACATTCCCCACATATCTTTCTCACCAGTGTGAGTTCGCATGTGCTTCTTCAGATCACTCAACCCACTAAACTGCCTGCTACACTCCTCACACTTCTAAGGTTTCTCTCCTGTGTGAGTGCGCATGTGTCTCTTCAGATCACCCAGCTGACTGAACTGCCTGCCGCACTCCTCACACTTGTAGGGTTTCTCCCCCGTGTGAGTGCGCATGTGTCTCTTCAGATGACCCAGCTGACTGAACTTCCTGCCACACTCCTCACATCTGTAAGCTTTCTCCCCTGTGTGAGTAGGCATGTGTCTCTTTAGAGCACCCAGCTCACTGAACTGCCTGCCGCACTCCTCACACTGGTAGGGTTTCTCCCCTGTGTGAATCCGCATGTGAGTTTTCAGATGGCCCGGGTGACTGAACTGTCTGCTGCATTCCTCACACGTGTAAGGCTTTTCACCTGTGTGAGTCCGCAGGTGAGTCTTCAGATTACCAAGTCTACTGAACTGTCTGCTGCATTCCTCACACGTGTAGGGTTTTTCACCCGTATGAGTACGCACGTGAGATTTCAGATTACACAGCTTACCAAACGTATTACCACACTCCTCACACCTGTAGACTTTCACACCTTTGTCTCTCCTACTTGACTCCTCTCTAACCTCCTCACGTCTTTCTCCTTGCCAGGTGGAAACACTGTCGGCAGAACCCCCTGCTGCTCCTCTCCTGACGTCATTCAAGCCTTGAACGCTGTCTGTTGTTGCCATGTCAACAATATCGGGATCAATTCCTGTAAGTAAAAGACCAACAATTATCATGTTACAATTGGATAATGTTTTCACAGAAAACAAGCTTTATATAAGGTCTCATTTCTGTATTACTCCGAGTGGGTACCCTAAAAGAATCCGTGGCCCAAAAATTGAACGGCTGCATGAACGTGTGTCTATATCGGTGGGAAATTCTTTTAAGCAAGCCCAGGTGATATCAAGCGTCAAACTGATGACAGCTTGTTTGTAACTGAAGAAATTAGCAGACAAAGTTCGGCAGCCGCGCGCGAGGTCGGACGTACACAGCCCGGGCATTGTGTGTGAATCGGTCCGGTGCTTACAGCTGGAAAGTGGTTTTCTGTGGGTGTAGCCAAGTGCAGATTGTAATTGCTATCAAAAGAGATTGTGTGTAGTGAAAATGTTGTCAATTTTTTTTACATAATCTAGGGTAACTGTTCTCAACATGGAATGAAAAACATTGGCACATTTTCAATATCTTCATTACGAACGCGCCCATGTAAAACACGTATTATAACATGTAATCCTATGTGGCGAAAAAACTCATGAATGAGACCATAAGCCCAACTTTTTTTTGTTGGCAGCCGTCAGTCTCGCAAGACTATGGCGTCGCATCCTGGTCAGTCTGTGGGTTGTCCGCAGCGTCTGCTGTGGCTGTACAGTCCAATCTTGGAGAGACAGACTCGTTTGCAGTTTCTGCATGTGTATCCTTCTCCTGGTCTCGTGTGTGTTGAAGACTCCGCCTGTCGTCGGCGTACCCTCCTCGCTTCCCATTTCTCCTCCCTCTTCCTCTCGTGTGTGTGAATACTCGCTTTGACAGCTGCTTTCCAACTGGTACGGTCTGCAGCAGCCTCTTCCAGTTTTGATGGATTCATGTTTCCTGCCTTCATGTCACGTTTGCAGATGTCTTTAAAGCGGAGCACAGGCCTTCCTGCTGGCCTGGAACCGGTGGCAGGTGGCATTCACCATAGATTGTGTATACAAACTGTCTGTCAAACAATTCACAAAATTGACACTGATGATAATACATACACAGGCTAGGAAGTACTCAAATAGTAATCTGTCTTGCAGTGTATGCAATTACTAGTTGTATGAGGTTTTCCGATAGTAACCTTGCAATAGTAAACTTGAACCGTCACATCCTCCCCGTCTGACTTCTGTGCGGAAATCGAATCTAGATGTGAGAATTCGGCGCGAAGTTTAGGGGCGCACGTAGGGGTTTCCAGTATACGCTACACGGATAACTGGGTCCTTTCCATATCGGCATTTTATAAACATAGTAACTCAATGTTGATTTAAAACATCATGGGTAGGTAAGTCAAAGTGACGATGCTGCATTTGTCCCTTAAACCTACCAATCCAACAAAGTCCAAAACCCCATTACGACCCTCTCCCTGTTTATATTTCCTATTTTCCAGTGCCAGCTCTCGAGCAAATCATCATACTTTTTGACAGCCAACCAGTACAAACCATCACCAAACATATGACATGCTTTCCTCATTCCCGCTACGATATGTTATACGAAGCTGCACGAAGGAAAAATAGGTTTCACAGTCCAGAGAAAATGTATGTCGACGTGCCTCTTATGGTCACTTATTCATGAAACTTTCTTCTCCTTCTTACATTGTTCTACACAACTTTGGATAACGATTTACAAGTCCAGTCTTCTTACCTGGAACTAAGTTGACACACAGGCGAATCACTAGAATTCACTACGGAACGAATGCGGACTCGTTTTCGAAGGACAGAATTAGAAAATGTCTCCGAACATTACCACGAACGAACAGTATCCTTGCGGACATGAAACCGCGATTCTATGACCCAGAAGCTCTTCCCTTTTGGGGGCAAATCTCATTCCCTGCTTACCTATCAGCTGTACATGTGCGTCCGATGACCTTTACAGACTGATTACTAGTTACCTTCGCCGAGAAGGTTATGCAGAGGGTAGCGTTTGTATGTATGGATGTATGTATGTTTGTAGAAGACCAGCATAACTCGAGAAGGCCTAGATGGATTGTCTTGATATTTGGTAGGTGGGTAGGTCTTGATGAGACCTAGAAATGATTAGATTTTGGGTACCCTAGCGGCTTGTCACGGTACTGCAGCGGAACTTCCTGTTTTGATATCTCGTGTTCTGGACATGCTATGGAACTGATTTTTGAGTGGTAGGTAGCTCTTTGGACAGAGAGTAAGTGATATAGGTTTGGGACCCCTAGTGGCTTTTTGGAACTGCAGGAGCAGGTTTTGCTTCAGACTTTGAAAGAGAATATTTCAAGAAGGGCATGATTAATGGTCATGATTTATGGTAAGTAGATAGCTTGAGTGATGATGTATATGATTAAATACAATTTGCATAATTAATGAGGAAAGTTTGTACATCCGCCAAATTCCAGGATAAGACTCTCAAACATGTGACACATGTAACTGGGGAAGAGAGAAATATTATTAGATGTCAACCATGCAAATCAAGACCTCATTTGCATAATTAATTAGGAAATACTATAACTCAAGATGGGCTTGATGGATGGTCTTAATTTTTTGTATGTAGATAGCTTACGTGATGCTTCGTATCATTAACCCTCATCCGACCGACACATTTTTGCGACGAATCTGGCCGTATGGGGTCCAAACGGACCCCATTTTGCTTTGCCCCCTAAATATATTTCTGGTGGATCTTATTGTAGTTATTGTGCATATCCTGTTACGATAATCTATGGAGAATATTTTGACAAGCTTTGGTGTTGATGATCAATGCTCATTATCATAATTTATGCAGAAAATGAGGAGAACCCGCATTTTCCTATAACCCTATCTAGACTGGGGGGCAAAAAAAGTGCCCGCGCCAACTTTGACATCGTATAACTGCCAAATGACGTATGCTAAGCCTACCATACTTGGTGGCTTTTCCTAGAATTTAGTTAGCAACAATTCCATGATAATAGTTTGAGTTTATCATTTTTCCTGTTGCCATGGCAACGGATTTCTGACAGGCATTTTATACAAAAAGTCACTATTTTTTTAAAAACAATGATATTTCTCAGGTTTTCTTTCTCAACCACACTAGTTTTCCAACATGTATAACATCATATGTATTTAGATGTAACTTTCATGATTTATTATTCATAATTTATGCTAATTTGATTACGTAATCGCTAAAAATCCAAGATGGCGGACAAGATGTTTATTTTAGGTATAAACAGGCTTTTTGCTTTCAAATCCGTCACTACCTGGTATTTTCTTAACCAGAAACATTCAGATTAACGTTCCCGTTCTCTTTCTTTTGTGATTTGGAGTCATAAATGGAAAAAAATGTAATTCAAAAATTTCAAAATGGCCGATCCAAGATGGCGGATCCCAGGGATCGCTAACGACACATGACGTCATTCTATGACGTCATTTTTACGTCAACGTAATCGCCATTGACGTTGTATGCCTTGGCATACCTTAAAATCAATAATACACTCAATTTTGTTTAATACCTTTCAATATTATGGGACTTCCCTATTTAGCCTATAAAATCACATCAATGACGTCATAATTACGTAATATTACGTCATAACGTCACAAAATTTACAGAAATTATAAAACTTTACGTGAATATCACTCCCTCCAAATTTGGTGAGAATACATCATACCGTTTGGAAGTTATGAGGAATTTCTTTCTAATTACGTAATAAAAAATGCGAAATCATCTGGGGTCCGTTTGGACCCCAGCGGACAACACGCACACTTTAGAGTATAACTTGCGCAAAATTCGGCCAATCCCGGTAAAAATTTCTCAGGAGTTGTAAGACATGTACATGAACAAACTCATGGAAGGAGTTTTTTCTCCAACGAAAAATGTTGATATGGCACACGTTAAAACATGCCTGGGGTCCAAACGGACCCCATACGGTCGGATGAGGGTTAAAGTATAATTATGAAAATCAGATTCTAATTTGCATAATTAATGAGGCAATTTTAAAAACCTACTGTGTTTCATGATATGACTATTCGAATATGTGACATTTGTAACTGAGGAAGAGAGGAACGTTGACAGATAGAAAATATGCAAATGCGGGCCTAATTTTTGCTTATTTATTTTATCTCAAGAGAGCTGGGTTGCCCCTTCAAGTTATACAAGTTCATTTCCAAGAGGGCACTATATATATATATTTATATACTACGATAAGACATGTTACTTTCAGACCGGTGGAGACAAAAGCGGATGATATTCAGTAGAACAAATAAAATCCGTCAAAACTAAATCGTTGTCCATAACTCAAAGTCGTAGCTGTTCCAAATTCAAAATCACTACTTGATATGCATGCCTCGTGTAATTTCTTGACCTCTGACCTCCACTTCAATTTCTCGACCGTTACTAACCGTTACTAACGGTCTAGAAATTGAAGTGGAGGTCAGAAGTCAAGAAATTACACGAGGCATGCATATCAAGGCCGCTTTAAAGTGCCAAGGGCTAGAGGTTGGGTGATGAATCGCAAGGACAAAAGTTTGTGACGACCACCTGGGAAATGATTAACACAATTAATACAAGATTTGGATACCAGAAGTAAAACCTATCTGAAAATAAACCCCACGGCTATTCCACCTCTTGCAACTTAAAATTAACTCTAGCGAGGCTCATGAAATGAACTTTGTGTCATAAAGCACATTTCATTTTAAGAATTAGCCCCCGAGTTTGAGAGCAAAAAGCATTATAATCACCATTAAAGCATTTTTTTCTTAAAACCTGCAACTATTTGCAATTATTACTTATAGCATGCAACAGATCTAGTTGCTCTGTGAAATTTGATCCGTAGATACATATATCATATGATCACTTCTGTCACACAGTATGGGCCGTTGCACCTAGTCGGTTGTTGATATACTTGCATGGAGGAAAGACCTTATCTGCACCAAACTGCGCCTTAGATCTGTTTTCTACAATTAGTGGTTAGTGGTTTATGTTTTCTACAAGTTGCCATGTCGTAACTTAAAGCTTAGGTCATGAGTTACGTACGTGCTTGTTTTACCACTTTCACAATGCCTCTTAGAAATGTCTAATACGTGTGGAATGTTTGAAGCAGTCAGTCAACGGAGGCCTCGTACATGGTATTGATCCGCTGCAATGGTGCTGTTGTCCTCGTCACTTGATGACCCCAATAGTGCACTTTGTATGTATGGTGGGTTTCTGCAAGGAGATTAAACCTCCTTGTTTCCTGTAGTCTTAAATTGTTAAACAAACAATCAACCTACTAGAATTTTCTATAGTTATCTATTCAAAGAGTAGAAATGAAAGATTGAACTTTGTTGGTATGCAATCGTCTGTTTACATTTGTGGAATGCTAGATAACAGTCGTACTAGTATATACTAGAATTCAAACCCATTACAGATTCTTCCATATTTATAAATAAATGATCTGTACGTCAGAAAATTTCCATAATTGTCCAGTAAATCCTGAATAAGAAAGATTCCTCTTTGACTCATTATGAGGGCTCTCAGAAAGATGATAATCTATTAATGAGTAAATTGGAATTAAGCCATGAGGGTTTGAAGAAAGGAAGAATGGTTATAATCATGCATGTCTTTATAAGAAAAATGCTCCTTCTCAGTGCCAATGCAACTGCGCCACCTAGTGGAACTCATAAACTTCGCAAGCAGACATCAACAGGAGATATCAATTGTAAAGCGGGTATCTCACTGAACTGCGGCATGTTGGCGAATGTCATTCGCAGGTAGTCGCTAATGTGCCGGAGTCGAATGCGATACCCGCTTTAGGCAGTGTAAACCTAAGCGGCCATGAGATGCATGCTTGATGTACGGTCTTCTGACATTCACTCCAATGTTTCGTCGTCGCGACCTTTATTGATTTTGACCTTAGAATGGGTATGATTCTGATCTATGGACAACGATTTTTTGTTCTACTGAATTTCGTCCACTTTTGTCTCCACCTATGACCTACTTAGACCTCATGGAAATCAACTTTAAGTCGACGGGGCAACCCAGTTGTGCTGAGATGAAATGAGCAAACAAATGAATCACAAATACTGGTGACAGCATTAGTTTCAAAGAGGATGGTTCCCATACCTTTATCAAGTTAGTATTGCAAGTTAGATGGAGGTATGATGCAATTAGCGCACTAGAGGTTTGTATCAAAATGGGTATTTTTGGAAAGAAAAGAAGTTGGAAAACCAACACAAGGGAGGTCACAATTGTAGTGTTCACAACATTTATAGTGTTGTTGCTGTTAGATTATAACGGAAATACCGACATGGCAACTGTGCTTAGTAGAATAGCTCTGTTGTTGGTTATTACTGCAGCGTCATTTGTTATGGCGGACAGAGTTGTACGGTTCGGTAAGTTGGCACACGTTTTTTGTGGGATAGAGCTCATAATAGAACATTGCAGGAGGGTGTCCTTTACCTTTGTTCTATTTCCTGTCAGAACTTAAGGGTACAGATTTTTTGTTGGTTGATATATGGTTTGCAATGAATATCCATAAGAAGACCAGGAAATAAGAATAATCACACTATCATTCAGAAAAAGTTATTAGATTGCTCTATGGGGGTGGGAGGCGATCATCATCTTGTTCCCTGTACAGGTTTAAATCATTAGCCTACACCCTGCCACGTTTGGCAGTCTGTGTTCTATCAAACTTTACGTGATGTAGAATGATATATGCTTTTATTCTAACGTTTGCTATTATTGATGTTTGATTAATTTCATATTTTTTTATCAACCGAATGGCCACTGACTTAATAGATAATGATTTTCCATTGGTTCGGTTGATATGCAGCAACGACTGCCTGTTATAGTGTTCACTTAAGTCTGACGTCTTGGTTTAATCACTCACACATGGTGTTGCAGACATTCTATTCAACAATAGGTTTCGACTCCATCTGATAAGAGTGTTGAGATAAAGGTTCATTTATTTGTACTTGCATTCTAAAACACACACAGTTCTTATACACACCATTAGAATTTTGTAAGTAAACAAGCTCTAGATATCACAGTAGCTTGGTATGTTGCAAACGTTTGAAAAGTATGTCTAACTTAGCTCCCGATCTAATCACTCATTATTTAGAACTGGCTTGCGTATGTGATGAAAAACCAACAATTAAACTGCTAACAAATAACATTGTGGCTAGTATATGTACATAGATCATACTATAGAAACAAAGCATTATGATTGCATCATGTACAACCATGCGCTTCACATGAAATGTTATAACTCATGATTAGATGTTTAGCTCTCCAGCTGTAATGTTCTAATATGTATTGTTCTCTGGCATTGAGCCAGCAGTAGAGCGCTCGAAAAGATAGGTCATTAACACCCTTCAATAGTACCTTAAGGTGACACAAGACAGTATGAATAGACACAACATTTTAAACCTATACAATCCAAGCCATGATCGTAAACATGCATTGTTTACCGTAAACATGCATTGTTTACACGTAGATTAAAATATATCCCTACTATGTACATCTATCATAAAACAAAATTATGTTGCTAGCTTTATGACAAATAACGTTACGCAAAAATATAATGACTTACGACATACATGGTTTAAAGCATAACGCTGTCATCATAAGTTAAGCATGCATTAGGACAAGATCAGGGACAAATTTAAAGGCTATTGTCTAGACTTGGTTCTTGTTCCTGCTCCTCTTCCCACGTGAGAATATCCTTAGCAGACGTCTCTTTGCGGCCTCCGTAATAGTCTTCGGCTAAAACAAAGTGTAATAAAATGTTATATTATCAAATAAAAAAGATGATTAGTTATTAGATAAGAAGAAAAATACCGAGCAAATATTTAAAACAGATACATCAAATCAGTCTCAAATCATTTTAGACCCTTTTAGCTTTTAATACGTATAAAAAAGATCCCTGACCTTCTCCCTTGAACTCTTGAAAAACGGCATAGGCTGAAGAGAATGTAATCTTTCAAGGTTAAATAAAGGTTGAAAAATACGTTGCAGAACCTAGTATCCCTGCAGCTGTGGTGAACTACTGTAGGTCATTATCATATCGCTCGGTTTAAAGGTCCAACATGCCACCAAGCGTTGAAAAATTATTTCATTAATACAATCATCTTACGTGAGCATCCGACTTCTTCACATCTTGTGCGCATGTGTAGATGAATTCACCAATCAGCACGATGAGAGCCAACGCCATGCCCCCATACACCAGCACGAACACACCCAACATGTCCTGTAGTCCGATCACAGAGGATTCCAGCACAGTCTGGTCTGTACCGGAACACTCTTGACTTTTGATCCTAGACGAAACGTAATGTAAGTATACGGGATATTCCTGTACTATCTTATTTCTCTGCTTGTAATGAGAGCTTATGATTGACAGCAAAGGCTTGAAAACTTAACGATTAATATGTCCATCTGTACATCTAAAAGTTGCGTCTATTTGTCTTTGACTTCCCATAATGTTATGGAATCCGACAAATATCATCGATCGTGTAATGATAGAATATCTGTGATCACGTGTCTTACAGAACTTTGCAGCCTAGATGTAACTTTTGAATTTGGGTGGCGTTGTCTTTGTCTCCGTTCGGCGTCTGAACCTTGACTGGTTCTCGACATATCCAACATTCAAAGTACATGGAGAGTCGTGTTCCAAAGTGCGTCGGGAGTTTTCTATGTGTTTCGAAGTCCAGTGGGAGTTTTAAACATGTCTCAAAGAGACGTTTTGAACTTTGAAAATGTATTGAATTTTGAATTGTAGCAACTGTACCCACCACTTGGCGTCAAGTGCGTCGAATATACCCCGTTCTTTTGCAGCCACAATGACCTTGTTGAACTCCACGGTGTATTTGGAGTTCTTAGGCAGGAACATCCCGTACCCTGTCTGCCAGAACACCCGTCCGATTGTCTGTAGGTCGCAGGGTTGACGGCTAGCCTGCAGAGTCGATGATTCCTTATTTTACCATTTCGTCTCTTTTAGCAAGATTTTTCAAGCCAAATGGGTTATGAAAATTACTTCAATTAAAAAAACAAGCATGTAAATTTTGTTAAAACCCATTTCTACTCACGTGGTAGTCCAGTTCAGAACTGCCCGCGAACAGAGCATATCTCTCCTGACGCATCTTGTCAAGACCCTCCTGTAGGTTGTCCACAAGGACTGTCTCTTCTTTGGACTTCATGACGACTCCCAGTGAGTGGTACGGTTCAATAGTACTGGTCTTGAAGGACACCCATTGCGCATAGGTTCTTACTGTACCGTATGAGATTTCCTTCTAAACATGAGAAAAAGATCAAATGTTGATAAAAAAAATGTTAGTTAACTTTGGGTCGTACGGCAATACACACGCCAAACAAGATATCTTAAAGTTTTTGATATTACGTTTACAATGACTCATTGTAATTCTATCATACCTGTCCAAGGAGGTCTTCAGCAGACTTAATAGAGTTGTCCACGTTCCTGACGGTCAGGAAAGCAGCCAGGTTTGCCGTGTAAGTTGAGATGGCCACAAGGATGCCGACTCCCCAGAAAAATGCAGAAACGCGGCCTATACGAAAATTACGTCATATCGATGACAAAGCGACATCAGAAAAAATCTTGGTGGTGATCTTTTACATAAAGATTTAACCCCATTAGCATCTTTCTTTGAAGAAAATCACATGAATGATTTAGGGATATCATACCTGCTAATGACCTTGGCAGGAACTCCGGACCCAGCTGAACCAGAGCCACGAAGGACTGCCACACAGCTTCGCAGCAACCCGTCTCTCTATCTTCATCTTTGTCTTCATGTGACGGCGGCTCAGACTCACTGACTTCGTCACCTTGAAGTTCGGTGTCTCTGTTACAAGTTTTGCAAAGCCGTCGCAGTGATTTGGATCTTGTCTCAGACTACTTCATATACAAATAAGGATGCAACTCAAATAATTGTTTGCTGGCTACATAAGGTACCGATAAGCAACCATTTTAGAAACTATATCTAGACACCATTTTAGAAACTATATCTAGCTATTAGCTTGTTTGAATAATTGATACTAAAATTTCAAAATAATTGATACTTTTAACTGAAGGGATAAAGATGTGTTACTTCTTACATGTCTTTTGTTGCTGAGTTGGCCACGCCCTGAAAGAGTCCCACCGCCAAGGCCGTCAGCAATATGGTGACCCACAGTTCTCCCTGGAATGGGCTGATGAAGCCCCAGGTATTCGAAGTTCTGGGAATGATTAGATATATCAATTCGATAGTATATCAGCCTGGATCATGGAGAAGGTGCACAAACATGATTTTTCTGATCAATATAGAAGGAAAATAAATAGGTGGGAGCGAATGTGGATTATAGTTCATATATATGAATTTAATTTTTTACTTTTCGGCCCGTCAGGATACGGGCATTTGGAATTGTAAGAACTTACTGCACCTTAAGGCTGATTTCTTCATGGCAAATGTCATTCCGTTGTCGTAGAATGGGAGGGTAAACTCCCCAGCAGTCTGTCTTTCAGCCGTGATGAATAAAGGTGTCATAGTAATGTCTGCTTTCTGTGGAAAATCAAGCCCATTGTATTGCGTAACCTACGCCAGAGCTACAGAAATTCAAATAAGGCCATGTCATGACACCAAAATGAGCTTTTGGGACCAAAGTATAATTGAGGATAACAAAAGGCCTACCCCATACAATACATCGCCAATCAGTCCGTTCCATTTCCCTGTTTTCGAGTTGTAGATGCCGAAATGTCCGTCTTCGACTTCGTAGTACTCGTACTTACAGCCAAGCTCAGTCGACATCCACGAGAGTAGGTCCATACAAAATCCTGCAGAGGGCCCGCCCCAATACACCAGCGAAAACATAATTTTAAATACATCCGAAGCATGCAATTTATGAATCTTATACCAAAGAATCTACTTGTTTAATAAACAAGGCTAGCGCTATGGTGGTATAGATAAAACTTTATGTTACAGACATCTGCTGCCATGTCGTATTCAAAACTTGCACATACGTTGTCAATCAGCTTCCATCTAAAATCAGAGATAAAAACGTTTTTACTCTAAGATCCTTCACATTGTATATGTCCATATACACCTGTAAGCACATGTATTGACTGTGGCTATATTACCCTGTGATGTTTGAAGAGATTAAAGTTGGTGCAGATAAGTACAGATATTAGACAAACTAACCCTGGAATCTGTCGTTCCCTGTTACGTTATTCCCGTCTTTGCCCACGTCTGATATCAAAACAAACCCATTTGCAGCCTTAGTGACCACACGCAGGGTTTTGTTCCTCAAGTTAGACACGTACGGATTGACTTCTACAGACCCAACCAAGAGTTTTATATCTCCGTCTGAGTACATGGTCAATCCCGTTGAAATATTCCAAGTTCCAACCTAGGACAGTAAAAACCATAAACTTGAAACAATGTCTTATATGAAATGAGAATAGGCAAACAAGTCAGCAGCAAAACGTTCTCTAAGCGAGAAGGTAGTTTCTAAGCAAAATTTGGTAATAGAAGCAATGTGTGTCTATCATGTAAAAGAAGTTAGTTTGCGTACCTTCTGCCAACCAGTGCTATTCAGATTTACGATGTTGTACTCTGCATCCACTCGGGTCCCTGCCGAGTCAAATTGAATGTATCCTGTCACTCCGTCTGTTTTCACCTGTAACATCGAAGCATTCCTCTTATTTCAAAAGATATTTCATCTACCCTTTTTTTGTAAAAAAATTAGGAATGTTGGGTATTCTCCCTACAACAAAATGGTAATTGAAACTTTAATCATTGCCTGATGATTACAAAAAGAGAAGCACGATGACCTAGATACCATCAGTACAGGTGCGGATGTGGCTTGCTTCTTGTAGAATAACGTTTGGGCAAAATGCTAGACATTCGATGACGCTTAAAGCATCTGTTACGTATTATAAGAAATGTCATCATCATCACCATTATTCAAAGATGAAAAGTAGTGTTAGATATACCTTTTTCAGATACTGCAGCATCACCGACCCGTCTGCCCATGGCTGTGATTCGCTTCCATCGCAGCCACAGTCCAGAGGCTGAGGAGTCACCGTGACGCCGTCCTCCTGAAGGTTCCTCAAGGCTTGTGCTAGAGCCAGGACGGCATCTGCCCACCTGGCGGTGTATGGCTAAAAGCAAATACGTAAAGCATCCAGCGTCTCGCAATTGTATCTGCCATCATGTGAGACATACTTTGGTGCACACTTATTAGACATTCTATTGATGACATAACGAAAATAGAGTACGACTAACATCATTATCTTTTGTGAAACTTACATCTATGTCTGCAACTCCTGCTCCCGGATACACCACTGGGTTGGCTGACCTCCACTTTGCCATGAATGCCTCGCTGTGGCCGCCATTGGTAGAAGGAGACATCGGTCCCACAAGGCCTGGGAGGTAATCAGGAATAGTCACTGTCGCATTGGTCGTTCCAAAAAGATCCTGTGGCATCAAAACATGAACAGAACTGCTAGTTGCTCTGCTGATTGTGAAAACAAAAGGGATTGGGTTTGGATTGTAGTTGATTGATCAATACAACAATGATTAAAAACACGAAACTCACACGTCCATAGCTAGTTATCCTATCGCTGACCACCCAAGCCCAGTCTGCTCCTGTCATGTCCATGGTGCTTGCTTCTCGTAAGATCTCAGCTGCGTAAGGTGCCAGGCAGTGAAGGACAATAATGCGGGCTCCTGAACGGTCATTACAAAGACAAACATTCTATGAATGGCTAGCGTTATTAATATTGATTACCTAACATTGTTATCTCAGTATGTTGATGTTGTCTTAAGAATTATTTTTGTAACAATCTGATTAATATTTTGAAACTGTATTTACAACATGATTATTCTTGTAACATTCACCTGTATCCTTAATGGCCTTCAACTGTTCATGAACTTCGATGTCTGCAGCAGCCTCTGTCGGGTCGAACGACTGTATGGTGTGAATACGCCATCCTTTCTGGCCTGCTAGATCCTGAAACTCTTTGAATCCATGTGTTCCTGCAAAAAGTAACTCAACAGGTCAGGTTTAGGCATTTCCCTTGAGCCCTTTTACACCTGAGGACCTTGTTTGTAAACCTTTTCATGATTCACTGCGTGCTTTAAAATGAATAACATGCCTTGGGCTATATCTTGAATGCGGCAATATTGTTTCATGATCGAATATTTCTATACTATCGCTTAGAAGCATGGTGTAATATGTGAAGGAAAGTTAATGTCGCACCGTAGTCATCGTTGGAGACAAAGATGCTCATCTGGTCCCAACTGAAATGCTCCAACAGGTCGATGAGAGCCTTGCTGAGCACACTGTCTGGCCAGGAGATGCGGACCAGCTGCGGGTACTGCTGGGCGTTCCCTAAGGTGGGGTCTGTCGCTTCTGGAGCGATCTGTGGTAAGGACAGCCCAGTACTCACGGGACTGGTGGCCTTGACCTGTTAGAAAGCGAATGAAAAATTATCGTTATAGAATTTCGCTATAATGATATACTTCTTGTACAGCAAAGATTACGTTTAACAAAATAAAGTCGATGCCCTGTAATGTTCCCATATGGCTATCATGCACCAGCAAGTTCTTTGATCTGTGACATCATGATTTGTGACTTGCCTGTGATGATAGAACCGGTCCTATAACAGCCACAACGCCTTGCGATGCCTGAAAACATTCTGAAAAAAAATCATGTGCTTAGTCAAGTATAACATTTGTATCGTCGTGTCAAGGCGAGGCAAACAGTTTTAAATAGTCGGATAAGGCTAAGGCTCCAACTGTACAATGATTGTATTCATAATTTTACATACTTTGTAGCAGATGCTGCACATTAACAAGTCTACTTCATCATAAACAGAATGTAATGGAACTTTCATGAGTAAAACAGGGCGCCCTTTGCGTATAGCTAGATACTCGTGGTATGAATAAACTGACCATTTTGGATCATGTGCAAGAAATCGAGTGATGTTGTTGTTGTGTTCTCGGTGTAATCAAGAATGACGTTGGGAACGAGCTGCTTCTCGTTCACATACTCCACAGCAATCTTCAGGGCTGAAGAAGCGGCAGGAAAGTCTGACACAGATAACGCACCTGTGGGAGTAGGAGAGCAGATGAATATAGTCTGGCATATAGTCTGATAATAGCATGTGTGTAGCTAGTTACTAACAGGAAGGCTGTATATTACCCGAAGTAATGGAATTAAAACTGGCCATTAGGTTGAAATCCATCAAATCATCAAAATAGCAAACGTCAAAATAAAAGATTTGTATAGTTTTAAATTACGTTAAGTATGATTGAACACAACCCTGGCAGGCTTCAGGCTATATTCCTAAATGTCTGGTTGTACAGGGAACAACATGATGATCCCTGCAATCCAATAACTTTTCCAAATGGCATTGTGATGATTCTTACTTCGTGGTCGTACACATCAATTAAAAACCATATATTCATCAACACTTAATCTGTGCTCTAAAGTATTGACAGTAAATAGAACAAATTAAAGTCCTCCTGCAATATCCTTCACAAAGCTTTAACCCACAAAAATGTGTGCCAACTCACCAAACCGTACAACTCTGTCCGCCGTAACAAAGGATGCTGCAATAACCATGAAAAGGGCTGCTCTACTAAGTACAATAGCCATTTCAGTATTTCATCGTCAATGTACCTTTCTAATCTAACAGCAATTTTATCAACGACCAACCAGCTCTGTGTCGGTTTTCCGACGGTCTTCTTGTAAAACATGCCGATTTATCACTCACCTCTTGTAAGCTATAGACATAATTGCATTATCCATCCGATTTGCGATACTAACTTGATAAAGACATTGGAATCAACCTCATTGTCGTTGAAATTTGCTGAATACTGTCGCCAGCCTTATAAATTATTTATTTATTTTCTTATTCATTTTATCTCAAGAGAGATGGGTAACGTTGCCCTTTCAACTTATATAAGTTCATTTTCAATAGGGCACAGAATATATATAATCATATATATGAACTAAGCATAAGCCATGTTATTTTCAGTCCGGTGGAGACAAAGGTGAAGGGCACACTGTAGAACAAACAAAATACGTTAAAACGAAATTGTTGTCCATAACTGAAAGTCGTAGCCGTTCCGAAGTCAAAAATTACTAACGGTCGAGACTTGAAGTGGAGATCAGAGGTCAAGAAATTACACGCGGCATGCATATCAAGGCGCTTTTAACTGCCTTAAGTGGAGGGGGTCGACAAAAGTCCAAGGACAAAACTTTGCGACACCCAATTGGAAAATGGTTAACTCAATTAATACTAGAGCTGGATATCAAAAGTAAAGCCGTATCTGCCCCCCCTCCCCCTCCACCCCTTGAAATTCAAAATTAAAGCTGGCGAGGCCCATGATATTGTGAAATAAAATACTTTTTATATGGTTACTTTTTCAAAATGATCTTTGTCCTTCCTTATACAACTCCCTATAAGATATTGCTGTTATTCCTTATAGTATGTAAAAGATTTCGTTCCTCTGTGAAATGTGATCTCTTTACAGTATTGGGAAGGTGATAATGTGAAAATTGCCTCATACGGACATACGACATTGTTTGCCCCATTATTAATCCCAATGAGCCAATGAGCCAAACCTGAATATTGTGATTTTTCTTTAGTTATAGTAATCAAAAGGTGTAATTTTCATCAAAGACGCTTTCATTTAATCAAAACTGCTAGTAAGACACTTAATTATGCAAATACCTGTACAACAGAATGGGTAACATATTTAAAATCATTGTTGATTCGAATGGACGAAAAATGTGGCTTTTCACAGAACTATGCACCTTCCAGGTTTCCTGATTAAGATGCGCTCGGTGACAAATCTCTCTCCGCATATCGATGCTTAGAGATTGGATGGGGGTGGTTGTGAGTGATGGAGTGTGAGGGCACGGCCTTGAACAATGCACAATGATGGAAGGGTCACGATGACACTAGCAATTACGTCGATGAAGGTTAGACATCCAGGTAATGAGATATGCCAAATAAAAGTAATTCAAGCAACTGGATATGATTTTGGAAACGGTCAGGCGTTTCAGACCGACCTAATAAAGGTATCAAGGCCAATGTCATTTACAGACTCAAATATGAGGAACCGAACTGCAATAACACGTACGTTGCGAGATTAGTCGGCCACTAAGAGCAAGGTACAGAGAACATTGCAGAGAGAGTGCTAACGGCTACTTTTCAGCCATTTTCCACCACCTAGAACACAACCATGGACACTGTTTTAGTCTCGATTCCACTGATATCCTAGATCGCGAATGCGATGATATACAGGTTTGCATAAGTCAAAATGCCAGTGCAACTGCGCCACCTAGTGTAACTCATAAACCTCGCAAGCAGACATCAACAGGAGACATCAAGACTAGTGTAACGCTGGTATCTCACTGAACTGCGGCATGTTGGCGAATGTCATTCACAGGCAGTCGCCAATGTGCCGCAGTCGAATGCGATACCCGCTTTAGGCAGCGTAAACCTAAGCGGCCATGATATGATGTACGTTCTTTTGACATTCACTTCAATTTGTCGATGTCGCGACCTTTAATGCTTCTGACCATAGAATGGTTATGTATTTAATCTAGGGACAACGAGTTTTGTCAGTTGTTTTTGTTCTAATGAATTTCGTCCACTTTTGGCTCCACCTGTGACCTACTTAGACCTCATGGAAATCAACGTTTATAAGTCGAAAGGGCAATCCAGCTGGCTTGAGATGAAATGGAAAAATAAATGAATCACAGATACTGGCGACAGCATTTATTTCAATGAGGATGGTTCCCACCTCTTTATCAAGTTAGTATCGCAAGTCGGATGGAGGTATAAAGCAATTATCACACTAGAGGTGTCGGTGATAAAATGGGTATTATTGGAGAAAAGAGAAGTTGGAAAACCAACACAGGGCAAGTCACAATTTGTGTTCTAAGCATTTGTAGCTATAGGGTTGTTGCTGTTGGATTATAAAGGAAATACCGACATGGTACTTAGTAGAGTAGCCCTGTTGTTGGTTGCTGCATCATCCTTTGTTATGGCGAACGGTGAGTTGACACACGTTTTTTTGTGTGGGATAGAGCTCATAATAGGACATGAAGGAATGTGTCCTTTTACCTTTGTTGTATTTCCTATAAAAACTTTCGGGTACAAATTTAGGGTTTGTGAATATACGGCTTGTAACGAATATCCATGTATAGATGATGAAATGACACTATCATTCTAATAAAAAGTTATTAGATTTCTCTAAGGGGGCAGGAGGCAATCACCATCATATTCCCTGTAAAGCTTAAAATTACCAGCCTTCACCCTGCAACGTTTGACAGTGTTCTGTCGAATTTTACGTGATGTAGAATACTACTATTATGCATCTTTCATTCGAACGTTTTTCTCTTATTGATGTTTGATAAATTTCATATTATTTATTGACCTAATGGCCACTGACTTAATGAATGAGGGTTTAATCTGTATTGCCATTGTTTGGCTCTGCAGAAGTCGATCCGCATGTGGCTGACTTGAGCAACAGAACCCTGCGTGTGGTCACTATCCGTGCGAATGGGTTCGTGCTGATATCAGACGTGGACAAAGACGGGAATAACGTAACAGGGAACGACAGATTCCGTGGTTAGTTCGTCTCTTACATTTGTACTAAAGCTACACCAACTTTAGACACAGTCAATACATGTTCTCATACATTTGTTTATAAATTAAAGATTGTGTTGAATCTTAGAGCAACAACGGTTTTATCTCCTTACGTAATAGAAGGAAGCTGATGGACAACGTACATGCAACTTAAGACATGACGTCAGATCTCTGTAACATACTTTCATCTATACACTTACAACCATAGCCTTATTGTACATATAGCATCGGATCCATACCTAGCATGCTACAGATGTATGTATAAAGATATGTTTGCAATGGTGTATTGGGGCCCTCTGCAGGATTTTGTATGGACCTGTTCTCGTGGGTCTGCACTGAGCTTGGCTTCAAGTATGAGTACTACGAAGTCCAGGATGGACATTACGGTATCTACAACTCGACATCAAGGAAATGGAATGGAATGATTGGCGATGAAATGTATGGGGTAAATCTATTCTCATCATCAGTTTCCATTGATGGCAAGTCATGACCAGACATCGTTAACTCTATGTACTGTGCAAGTGTGGTCATTGCAAACCTTAAAACATTATTTTGGTGTCACGACATGGCTTTTATTTGATTTTCGGCAGCGTTGGCGTAGGGTGCTAAATGCAATACTCTTGATTCTCCATAGAAAGCAGACATCGCAGTTGCCCCTTTGTTCATCACGTCTGAAAGACAGACAGCTGGGGAGTTTACTCTCCCTTTCTACGACAACGGAATGACGTTTGCCATGAAAAAAACAGCATCAAGGTCAATTAATTTCCTACCGTTTAATGATACCAAAAGCATGTTGCACGCTGAAAGTAAAGATACAAGAATTCGGATCCACATTCGCTGCCACTGAGATATTGCCCTGTTATATTGATCCGTAAAGTGTTGTTTGTTGATTCCTATTACATGCCGATATCCTATCAAATTATCTTCATAACTTTTAGGACTTCGAATACCTGGGGCTTCATCAGCCCATTCCAGGGAGAACTGTGGGCCACCATATTGCTGACGGCACTGGCGGTGGGACTCTTTCAGGGCGTGGCCAATTTAGTATCAAAGAACATGTAAGACGTCTTTATTCCTTCAGTTCAAAGTCTGGGAAAATGTTGATGTTGAATAGATTAAACAAAGTGTAAAATAACTATGGTTTCCTGTATTGTTGCTTAGCGACACCATATGTGGCCGATAGACAAATATTTGAGATGCATACTTATGCAAACTTAGCACATCTAAAAACGGTCACCTCGTTTGAAAATGCAATATTGTAAGACACTATTTCTGATTGAATCATGTTTTGCCTGAGACAATTTCCAAATTTCGTGCAACTGTTCGCTACACTTCTAACAGAGACAACGAAGATGATGCACCTGAAGACAAAGATGAAGACAAAGAGACCGGCTTCTGTGAAGCTGTGTGGCAGTCCTTCGTGGCCCTGGTTCAGCTGGGTCCGGAGTTCCTGCCAAGGTCATTAGCAGGTATGATATTCCGGAATAATTCATGTGTTTTGCCTCAAAAAGTTCAGAAACTTTGACGAATTATTTCTTTTTTTTTTCTTTATAAACTGTATAGAAATATGTTTCACTGGAAAGCCTGTTTTATACCACATTGAGGTCATGATCTTACATAACAAAAGAAAATTTTCGTTGATGCATTTGATAAATTATGCACGGAGATATGATCGACCGAAATAAGGTTTCCGAACTTTTTGTACCAAGTTTAGACGCCTTTACGGTATTACGGTAAAAGCATTATCTGATATAACAAGATTACCGGCAAGGTCTAATGTTGCTTTGTCATTGATTCGACCTCATTTCATCTAGGTCGTATTTCTGCATTCTTCTGGGGAATCGGCATCCTTGTGGCCATCTCAACTTACACGGCCAATCTGGCTGCTTTCCTGACAGTCAGGAACTTGGGCCACTCTGTCAGCTCTGCCGAGGACCTCCTTAGACAGGTGAACACTATTAACTGCCTAAGGATGATAATGGGCTATTGTCAAAGTAATACCATAAACGTTAAGATTTTATGTTTGGGGTGTATTCTCGGCTTTCAGTCACGTGACCCGGTCTTAGCAACGTACGATACAGGTACAGATACTAAATCTAGATTGTATCTTTTCGCGTGCTTAGAAGGAAATCTCATACGGTACAGTAAGAACTTATGCGACATGGGAGTCCTTCAAGACCAGTACTACTGAACCGTACCACTCACTGGGAGTCACTATGAAGGCCAATGAAGAGTCAGTTATTGTGGAGAACCTACAGGAGGGTCTGGACAAGATGCGTCAGGGGAAATATGCGCTGTTTGCGGACAGTGCTGAACTGGACTACCACGTGAGTTGAGATGTGTTTAATGAATGGAAAAGTTGACGTCATGTTATGTTTTTTTATCATTTGGAGTTAAACGGTCAGTTGATTCTATAGCCTATTCGGCAATTTATCTCGGCTAAAAGGACGTCTCACAAATATTTCACAAAGTAGAAGATATGCACTTATGAGGTCCCGGAGTGTTTTTTTCTGGTGTATGCCCAATCGGCTTTTAAAAATATCGCAAATATCTCGCAAAAATAGTCGAAACGGTGTACTGCACATACAAGTTCCCGAGAGGTTTAATTCTTATGTATTTCATTTTACTCCGATTTTTGTTATGTTTTTCATATCTGCAGGCTAGCCGTCAACCCTGCGATCTACAGACAATCGGACGGGTGTTCTGGCAGACTGGGTACGGGATGTTCCTGCCTAAGAACTCCAAATACACCGTGGAGTTCAACAAGGTTATTGTGGCTGCAAAAGAACGAGGTGTATTCGACGCATTTGACACCAAGTGGTGAGTACTGTTGTCACTAAAAGACAGTTAAATGACCCAAAAAAGTGGTGCCAAGCCAAAAGACCGTATCATACATCAACAAAACTACAAAAGCTTCGTCATTGTTAGAAAGGCAAAACTAATTCTAATACTAGGTAGGACGCAAAGTTCTAAAGTCCCTTTAAAACATGTCGGAAACTACCGGCGTACTTTGAAACACGTCGGAAAACACTCAATGCCTAAGAATGTTAAATATCTCGAGAACCAGTTAAGAGCAGCTGTCTGTAAAAACCAAGCAAAATGAGAAAAAAGTGGCCAAAGCCGAAAAATGAAATTTTCTTAGATTTTGTGTGGTGGTAGGGCCTTGGTTCAAACTTACAAAAATGGAAAAGTTTTAGGTCGGTGGTTACCAGTTGCCATGGCAACGGCCATTTTTAAAAATGGCAGATTTTCGCCTTGTAAAGACCTCTCTCTCACACAATATGGACCATCTTTGGCCTACTGTAACGCCCACAAAAGGCAAAAAAATTGTTGTCTCTAACATATGTTATTATCCGTAACTTAACAGATAAAATGGCGTAAAGTTTTGCTCGATATGTTGTGGCAGTAAGGTGCAACGAACGTTTAAAGATGACCTGTTTTTGTAAAATTTCAAAATTGCCCAAAACCCATTTTTTTGGACGTTTTTAGCAAGCAATATCTCCTTGAAGGGCACTTAAAATTGGTTGATTTTTCGGTACAGCTCCAGCTTAGATCTTTGTCTCAACATCATATCAAAAATAAAGTTTGGGTTCTTAATGGGGAGGGCCACAGTGACCCAAAGACTAAGCCATTATTTCTATTGTAGCAGAATTGCAACAACAGAATTGTAGGGGAAATAAACATGTGCAACTTGGTGATTGAGATGAAAATGACTTTTCTTTAACTTTTTATTCTGAAAGAATCCTGCCTGGCACTTACAAAAGTATTTTGTAACAGTTGACTGCTGGTTGCCATGGCCATCTTTGTTCTTAATGGTGGATGTTCACATTGTTGTAGGAAGAAAACATCTATTGCTTGGCTATATATGTAAAGAATATGAAACCTGCTGGTATTCATGCAACAAAGAAACCTACCTATCACTTAGGGAAATATATTTCGTCAGGACCGACAGCTGGTTACCATGGTAACAGCCATTGGCTAGCTTTCAAAGGTTCAAAATTGACTCCTAAGGATTGCAACTGTCTATTTTTACAAAATATAAGTCGACATTTGTAATTACTTTATCTAGATCTAGGCATGTAATTATAAAATAATTAGCATTGAGGTTAGGCCGGGGCTTTGGGCGGGGGTGTCCCCGTCACCAAGGAAGATTTCATTTATTTAAAGGGGTGGTGCAGAACTTGGTAGCATCAAGGAAAGAATAGTAAAAAAGAGTTTAGTTTAGTTTTTTTTTTTTGTTAGTTCTGCATCTCTTTTTTTTTTCTTTTTTTTTTTTTTAAATGCAGAACTTGATAGCATCAAGGAAAGAATGATAAAAAAGAGTTTAGTGTAATGTTTATAAATTGATAGTCGGTGTAGCTGACTTTTTTTTCCTTTTTGAAAAAAAAGAGAAATCAAACGGAGACCCTAAAAAAATGGAAAAATCTATGGTTAAAAATTGCTGAGATTGCGATGGATACCCAGATGAGTTTAATGAAGATATGGATATTAGTTTTATATTTCCATATAGCATGGTTTTCAGAGTTTCATAGACCAAAAGTTCAAGATCAAGCATTGAAGAGGGTGTACTAGGGGTTTATCAGAACCAATGAAAGCAGAGTTTTAAATGTCGCTACATGTTAGTCATTTTTAAGGGACTTTTTCTCCCGTCATCTGGAGAGAGGAACATCTGCTGAGTCAGTAGTTAATTGGGACACACATAGCAGGAGCGGTGACTTGTGGGTCTTTATGGGGATATCTCGTGTTTTGGGACTGATGATAAATCAGGTGATCACGTCTCACGACGGTGTGAGCTTTCGCCATTTTTGTGTCGCTGTGTGAAAACCACGGATAGATGCCAAAAATGCTAACAGTAATTAGAATTCTTAATGAGGGCACTGCATGGGGTTACAAGGACACTTGAAATGGAATTAAGCTGACTTCAATCGCTAAGTTCCTTACTCAATAATTTTGTGTATTCACTATGTGGTACATAACGACAAAGGCTCTGCTTGGGGGTTATCAGTACTCCGCATATGTGATGTGGTATCATACCGTAGACGAGAAAACATTGATAAAGATAAAAGAACTAAGGAACTTTGCGGAACACTTCTATTTGCCCGTTCCTGACCTCCTACGTACATCCACTGGAGACTATTGTGCGCACGCATGGATGAACTGCCTTCGATGCATTTTACTTTTAGCTTAATCTTTGGATAGTTTTGTGACTTCTCCGTACTAGGTGAAAAGGGAAATTACCTTAGCACCTTAGTTCCTCCCGTGCCTTTGAGGCACATCGGGCCGTCCTTCTCCACCTGTCACGTTGCTGCGACTCCCTCACTGCCCTATACCAGGAGCTGCCAACTGCCTCAAGATCTTTCTCCACGTTTGCTTTCCAGGTTAGTCTAGGCCTTCCTCTGCTTCTTCTTCCACCGGGTGGTTTCCAGTCTAGGATCTTCTTTGCTGTTCTGTTTCCTTCCATCCGCAGGACATGGCCTAGCCATCTTAATCTTCTTTCTCTCACCATGTCTGCCACTACTCTTTGGCTTGTTCTGCGGTAGACTTCTTTGTTTGTTACTCTGTCCCTGTATGAGATGCCTAGTATTTTTCTGAGACATCTTGTGTGGAAGGCATTCAGTCGCTTTTGGTCAGCTGCATACACCTGCCAAGTTTCGCTCCCATACAGCAGTATTGACAGTACTATTGCTTGATAGATCCTTATTTTGTTCTGTAGGCTCAGCACTCCAGTCTTCAGCACTTTTTATTTTTTCCAAAGGCTGAGCTGGCTTTCCCGATTCTTGTCATGATTTCATTGTGACTATGTCCATTTGCTGTGATTGTGCTGCCTAAGTATGTAAATGCGTCTGTCACTTTAACAGCTGTATCCTCAATTTTGATGACTGGTGGAGCGGCTGTGTTGATGCCCATGACTTCGCATTTTTTTACGTTGAATTTCAGTCCGACTCTCCCTGCTGTTTCCCTGGTAACATCTGTGGCCTGTTGTAGCCCATCTTCGCTGTTTTCTATGAGGGCGATGTCGTCCGCAAAGTCTTGATCAAACAGGAGGTCTTCAGTCCCTTTTACCTGTATTCCACATCTGTTCCTTTCCACCTTTCTCAGGACCCAGTCTATGGTGGATTCAGTCTATGGTGGTTATGAAGAGGAGTGGTGATAGAATACACCCTTGCCGAACTCCTGTATGTACTTCAAACTTGTCTGTGTTTTGACTTCCAACGCGGACTATGCAGCTGGTGTCCTTGTATATAGCTTTCAGTACGCTGATAATCTTATCAGGGATCCCGTATGTTTTCAGTATGTGCCACATGTTAACTCTGTTTATACTGTCAAACGCTTTCTGAAAGTCTATGAAATGTAATAGTAGGGGTGTGTTGAATTCAAGGCTTTTCTCAACTGCTCTTCTCAAGGTGAAGATGGCGTCGACACATGATCTTCCTAGTCTGAACCCATATTGTTGCTCTCTTATTTTCTTGTTCATTTCATCCTTGATTCTATTCAGAATAACTATACTAAGTACTTTACTTGGGAGGGAAAGTAGTGTAATTCCTCTCCAGTTTGAACAGTTGCTGAGGTCACCTTTCTTAGGCAGAGGAATTATTGTCCCTATTTTCCAATCGTTAGGTAGGGTCTCCTCTTTCAAATGTTGTTACACAGTACTAATAACATCTGGTACAGGGCTTTGCCACCTTGCTTGAGCATTTCCGGATGTATACCATCTTCTCCTGGGGCTTTGTTATTCTTCAGTTTCTTTACTGCTCTTTCAATCTCTTCTTCTGTTATAGCATTGCAGTTTATATCAAGTTCTTCTACACTTCCATCATCCTCATCATCATCATCATTTTCATCATCTAAGGGGGGTCCTGTTGGATTGGGCTGGTTGAGAACTTCTTCAAAATGTTCTGAAAAGGGAAATACTTTCTATATATGTACTAATTTTAGATACAGCTTTTTACTGCAGCTCAAACTGTAGCTGCAATAGGCTTTTCTTAAATCAGAGGCTTTTAGTTTCTATATTGTTGATATGATACACGTAAGAAATTCTGAAGACACTCATCCCTGAGGTCCTCGAATATTGGATATACAAGTTTTGTTCGCAAGGCTAAGTCCCTCGATTACGGGACAGCTTCATTGTTACACAATGCATAAAACACGTATGCAGTAATATAGGAATAATTCTATGAAAAGAAATCTTAACTACATCAGCAATGAATAGTCAGATCAAGATATAGTCCCTGACACAAATACAAAGCCCTTCTAAAGCTCCAGTTCATTGACTTTGTTTTTTGGAGCAATCCTGAATGGTCTGAGTGAAAGTTCTATTGGTTAAAATTACCATATGGTCTTCAATCTTATGATGGTCTACCCATTATAATTCTCAAATTGTATAAACAATCTTAAAAACAACTGTCTCTGCATCTGGATGTATCATATCAGATGAAAAGCATCCTACTACTCCCCTTTTTTGTCATTGGTTGCAGAAGATCAAATACAAGAGTTTTACTGTGCGCATAACTATGACATTCACCATGTGAACATCCGTCATTAAAAGTGGCCGTTGTCAAGGCAACAAACCATGAACTGTTGAACATTTTTTGAAGTGCCAGATAGGTTCTTTGCAGCATAAGAAGATTAGAAAAGTCCTTTTTATCTCAATTTCCAACTTACCAATCCTGAGGAACCAATTTTGAACTTTTGAAAGCTGGCCAATGGCTGTTACCATGGTAAACAGCTGTCGGTCCTGATGAAATCTATTTTCCTAAGTGATAGGTAGGTTTCTTTGTTACATGAAAACCAGCAGGTTTCATTTTCTTTGCATATATAGCCAAGCTATGGATGTTTTCTTCCTACAACAATGTGAACATCCACCATTAAGAACAAAGATGGCCGTTGCCATGGCAACCAGCAGTCAACTGTTACAAAATACTTTTGTAAGTGCCACGCAGGTTTCTTGCAGAATAAAAAATTAAAGAAAAGTCCATTTTATCTCAATCATCAAGTTGCACATGTTTATTTCCCCTACAATTCTGTTGTTGCAATTCTGCTACAATGGAAAAAATGGCTTAGTCTTTGGGTCACTGTGGCCCGCCCCATTGAGAACCCAAACTTTATTTTTAATATGATGTTCATAAAAATCTAAGCTGGAGCTGTACCGAAAAATCCACCAATTTTAAGTGCCCTTCAAGGAGATATTGCTTGCTAAAAACGTCAAAAAATGGGTTTTTGTCAATTTTGAAATTTTACAAAACAGGTCATCTTTAAACGTTCGTTGCACCTCACTGCCAAAACATATCGAGCAAAACTATACGCCATTTACCTGTTAAGATATGGATAATTAAATATGTTAGAGGCAACAGAATTTCTGTTCATTTGTGGGCGTTACAGTAGGCCAAAGATGGTCCATTTTGAGTGAGAGAGAGGCGAAAGTCCGCCATTTTTAAAAACATGGCAACTGGTAACCACCGACCTAAAATTTCCCATTTTTGTAGGTTTGGGACAAGGCCCTACCACCACACAAAATCTAAGAAAATTTCATTTCTTGACTTTGGCCACCTTATGCTTGGTTTTTACATACAGCTGCTGTTAAGTTTCTGGCCTGAGGACTAGTTAGAGCAGACAAGTAGGGTACAGCAGGAAAATCACATAGATTTCTTTTACTTCTTATCTAGGATCAAGAGTCAAGAGTGTTCCGGTAAAGACCAGACTGTGCTGGAGTCCTCTGTGATCGGACTACAAGACATGGTGGGCGTGTTTGTGCTGGTGTATGGGGGCATGGCGTTGGCTCTCATCGTGTTGATTGGTGAATTCATCTACACCTGCGCACAAGATGTGAAAAAGGCGAATGCATATGTAAGAGGATTGTGTTCATGACATAATTTTCTACCGGTAACATGGAATGTTGGAAATTTAGATTCAGCGATACGATAATGACAAAAACAGTTGTTCACCAAAGGGATACTCGGGTTTGCAAGAAACGTTTTAAAAGCTTAAATGTTCAGAAATTGTTTGAGACAGATTTGATGTATATGTGTAAAATATTTGCTTAGTATTTTTCTTCTTGCCTAAAAACTAATTACCATTTTTTTAAATTTCATAATCAAACATTTTTATCACACTTTGCTTCAGACAAAGACTCTTACGGAGGCCGCAAAGACACGTCTGCTAAGGATGTTCTCACGTTGGAAGAGAAGCAGCAACGAAAACCAAGTCTAGATCAAACAATAGCCTTTGTCCCTGATCTCGTCCTAATGCATGCTTAACTTATGATGTACCGTTTTTTATTAAGCTAGCAACATAATTTTTTCGTCTACTAGATGTGCATAGTAGGAACGTATTTTATTGTATGTTTAAACAATGCATAGTCGGGATAATGACTTGGGTTTTATCGTTTTAACAATGCTGTGTCTATTCATTCCGTCACTTGTCACCTTAAGTTAATGACCTATCTTTTCGAGTGCTCAACTGCTGACTCACACACTGACAGTGCCAGAGAATAACATATCTGATAACATTACCGATGGAGAGCAAAAACTTTCAATCGGTAGTAATTACATTTTATGTGAAGCGCCAGGCTTTGTTGTATATGCTGCAACCATATATAGTTTGATATGTGTACACACAAAATCATACCAGCAACAAGGTCATTGGTTATTGTTGGTGTTTCATCTGATAGATCGGAGGCAAAGTCAGATATGTATTTCAAACGTTTTCAAAATACCAAGCTACTGTGATATCAAGAGCTTATTCACTCACAAAATGCGAATTGGATGTATAAACGTCGGCTTGTGTTATATAGAACAGTATCAATAAATACAACCTGCATGTGGTCGCCTAGAGTATGCAACGCCGCCTGTGAGTAATTATACCAAGACGTTAGACTTAAGTGAGCACTATTTGTAATCGCACACTAAGAACACATTAAGCTTTTTGTTGCCGGCCTTAATTTGAGGAACACAGAATGCCGTGGCTTCTGGGTCTTCTGTACCTTCTAAATAATATCACACGGACCCCAAAGGTACAGTTTCTGGATTTCTATGCAGTGCCCAAGATCATAAAGTTGCAACGATCATCTGTAAAGTAAATAATATCATCATATGGCCAAATGTCGTTGACCAATCCGGAGGCTTCATTTACGTTTCATTATTTTCCCATACTGACCCCATTTGACATGTCACTAATGTCCATGTACTGATCAGTTGTTCGAACGTTACCAATAAATGAGAGGGTGTTTTTTTTTAAACATTTCATCTATGAGAAATATGCTGGTATAGACAGACATCTATAAGCACAGTGCTAAGTGAATTTAGTATAATTTCAAGGGCTCCCTTGGAAATCAGCTGCGAAGTCAGGTGAAGGGACTACCCGAAAGATGAATAAATAAATAAATAATGATAGAAAACAAAAACAATAGAAATAAATGTATCAAAATTCGGTAAGGATGTTACTCATTGATATTACTTGACAACCCCACAACTGAGCACATGGTACAAACCAATATGGCCGCCATTTTTTGTTTTGTTTTTGACGGAACCGCTTGTGTGGAAGAACTATGATCGTAGTTATTCTCTGCTGAATTGTCTCCAGGTAGAGTGGAATATTAGTTGAGAGATTGGACAGCAGACACGATTTTGAATAAGGAAGTAGAGGAAGGGGTAGGGGTAGGGGAACAGCAGCAATGTGTGTAATATTAATATATGTATACGATGACGATATTATACAGGACTTGACTCACTCATGTGTCAGTTTGTTATATAGAATAGTATCAATAGATACAACCTGCATGTGGTCGCCTAGAGTATGCAACGCCGCCTGTGAGTAATTATACCAAGACGTTAGACTTAAGTGAGCACTATTTGTAATCGCACACTAAGAACACATTAAGCTTTTTGTTGCCGGCCTTAATTTGAGGAACACAGAATGGATATATGATAACAACTTTAATGACTCGTTCTGAGGTGTAAACGGTCTCATAAGGCATTGTGGTTTCCGAGATCCTAAAACCGAATGAACGACTGAGTCCGCCGTGGAGAAGATTAACCCTATAGTCAATGTTTATCCAATAAGATTATCATCATAGTAATGTTCCGCTGATGTGTTTACAAAACACTCAAGTGCCAGTTGATCCGCTACATCGTGTTCACACAACACAACAGTACTGCAATACCACATCTATCACCTCTTTGCATAAATGACTCTGTCACTATGAGTTATCTGAACTGTGACATGTGTATGACTAATCCTGTACAAGGCTGTGCAAGTTGGCACTCGGCTCGCCATTGCCCCTGAGACTATTACTCCTTTACCACATCCTTTATGACTAATCTTGAAGATGTTGAGAAACGTATAAAATTAGGAACACAGTATGTTAGACAAGACAGACCGGCTCGAGGAATAGAGAGGAGAGAACATGTGAGTTTGGAATAAAGATCGTTTCTCGGCCACGACAACAACTGGAGTCTGTCTTCACTTTCCATCGGAGGACCTCTCTTGAATGGGACAACAAAATATCAATATTCTCTTTGGTTACTTTATTTTACGTTACGATGACCTCCTTTAATAAGTAGATGGCAAAACTCAACAAATACATACAAGAAACACTATAGCACTTCTGCCAACCGAATACATAAAAGATGCCTCTACAAGTTACTTACTTACTTATTCTCTGACAAAAATACAAGTAAGACTAAACTAGAAAACTAACCTAAACTTAACTATTTCAGTACAAAATGTTATACGGAATAATGATGTACAACATACAAACTAATGCTACCATAACAAAAATTGCTGTTGTTAGAGAAAACAATTCCTAATACCTCTTTGAACTTTGTACTTCCACTACTTTAAACCTTGTACTTCTACAACAAATTTTAGAATATCAATCTCTTTTTGGCGAAGAAATCTTGTACCGAAACAGAACCAACGAACAGAACAAAAACAGCTAAACCAACAAGATAAATACATATCTGTGGTAGTCTTACGGTTTATTTGCGATCTGCACCACGTGTGCTTCATCTCCAACCTACACCCCCATTGACTTCAAGTTCGACAAGTGCTCTGGTCCGTTTTCAAATCTGTATGATTTTCGATATAACCAACATGGTAAACCTGAAGTGACTTCTGCACCCACGATACCAATAAGCTTTGTTAGCTTGCATATCAACCGACGAGAAAGCAACGGATTAAAACTGATTTCTAGCTGAAGTGGTCTGGCCTAGAAGGTTTGTCCTTTGTGAGTCCGCAAGTATTTCTTTAATGTACCACGTTCAAAGTTTAGCCTGGTGTACTCCTCAAACTTATTAGGTTTCTCCCATGTGAGTCCGCATGTGTTTCTTCAAGTTTTGCTTGCTACTATACTTTCTGCTACATTCCCCACATCGGTAAGGTTTCTCCCCTGTGTGAGTGCGCTTGTGTCTCTTCAGATCACCCAGCTGACTGAACTGCCTGCCGCACTCCCCACATCTGTAAGGTTTCTCCCCTGTGTGAGTACTTATGTGTCTCTTCAGATTGCCCGCCCGACTGAACTGCCTGCTGCACTCCTCACATCTGTAAGGTTTCTCACCGATGTGAGTCGGCATGTGAGTCTTCAGATCACGAAGCTCACTGAATTGCCTTCTGCACTCCTCACACTTATAAGGTTTCTCACCTGTGTGAGTTCGCATGTGAGTCTTCAGATGATGCAACCTACTGAACTGCCTGCTGCATTCCTCACACTTGTAGGGTTTCTCACCCGTGTGAGTCCGTATGTGTCTCTTCAGAGCACCCAGCTCCCTGAACTGCCTGCTGCATTCCCCACACTTGTAGGGTTTCTCACCCGTGTGAGTCCGCATGTGTTTCTTTAGTACATCCAGCTCACTGAAATGCTTACTGCACTCCTCACATCTGTAGAGTTTCTCACCAGTGTGAGTGCGCTTGTGTCTCTTCATATTATCGAGCTGACTGAACTGTCTGCTACACTCCTCACATCTGTACGGTTTCCGACCTGTGTGAGTCCGCATGTGTCTCTTCAGATGAGCCAGCTGACTAAACTGACTGCTGCACTCCTCACACCGGTAGGGTTTCTCAACCGTGTGAGTCCGCATGTGCGTCTTCAGATTTCCAAGCTGACTGAACTGCCTGCTGCACTCCTCACATCTGTATGGTTTCTCACCAGTGTGAGTATGCATGTGAGTCTTCAGATTACACAGCTTACCAAACGTCCAACCACACTCCTCACACCTGTACACTTTCAGACCTTTGTCTCTCCTACTGGACTCCTCCCCAACCTCCTCACGTCTTTCTCCTTGCCAGGTGGAAACACTGTCGGCAGAACCCCCTGCTGCTCCTCTCCTGACGTCATCCAAGCCTTGAGTGCTGTCTGTTGTTGCCATTTCAACAATAACTGGATCAATTCCTGTAAGTAAAAGATCAACAGTGTCAGAGACAATAGACCGATCCTGTCCTCTTGGTCAACATTGTCGGGTGCGTCTATCAATCGAGTAATGTTTTTAGAGAAAACAAGATGTAACTATCCCTGACATAACTGTGTGGTACTAGCCTTGGGTAATCCAGAACATGTCCACTCACTCAACACCATTGGACCCGAGCCAAACAAATGTTCTGATACTTCAAGTATCCTATTACACAACTTTTGCCTTATATCCTAGCCTCAGTAGCCTGTCACTCTGCAGTATTCACATAAATGTAGCCTGGGTGCCAAACCACCGCGCTCCTGGAGCTAATCCCTCGGCCGGAGGAGCAACTCGCGCCGCCGCCACAGATAGCACACGTCCCACTAATTAGCTCTCATGCGCGATAGAAATCAGAGTTCGGCTGCCAAGCGCTCAACTACTAGGTCTTCCCCGCCCAAAAGGGCTTATCATCGCATCGCGCGAAAGGTCTGGTATCCAGGTTACATAAATGCAGATAGACACAAAAGACGACCAAAGACAAATCACACTTTATTTATTTATTTTTACACAAATTGATTAGAATTAATGGCAATAAAGTTTGTGGCATTACCATGCCCAACTGGGGCTAAATGATACTAGAGAATAAGAAGATAACTATGCTGAGCTTCTTCTAACCTATAATTCACATGCTTCTTCTCTCTTTTCAAGATATTTGTGGAGGTATTAACATTTCTCTGTTTTCACGAGTGTGATGACTTGCAGTGATGTAACACCAACTACTCAGTCATTACGTTTTGTCCTTCTCAGAGTCAGACCAATCAAATTTCGCTATGGCCTATGCAGATATACAGCAACATGACTTTCGCGTTATGGTTTCACTAATCTCAAAGTAGATGTAGCAGTCAAGCTTGTTTTGAGCATGTTTGCCGATGTTTTGTACATTATTCTGTACATAATACAGACACCCCCTTATACCTACCTACGCTTGGGCTTTCAAGGCGTTTTTGTCGGACTTTCATATTTGTTTATGTTATCGTTTCGTTAAAAAACTAAACAAGAAAACCTGGCAAAA
The DNA here is from genome assembly GCF_035083965.1 of Branchiostoma lanceolatum. NCBI lineage: Eukaryota > Metazoa > Chordata > Leptocardii > Amphioxiformes > Branchiostomatidae > Branchiostoma > Branchiostoma lanceolatum. The sequence continues at coordinate 29,029,536 of NC_089724.1, forward strand.
TAGAAAGTCCGGCAAACACACCCCAAAAGCATAACCTCTGCTCGGAGAGTAGGTTCTAAGATGTCCCGAGTGACACTGGAATAGTTAGTGAACCGTCCCGTGGAATTCATACTGTCGTCTGACCTCATTGAATCCAGATGTGAGAAATAAGGCGCGAACTTTCGGGGCCGGGCGCACGTAGGGGTTTCCAGTATACGTACGACTGGCAACTGGGTGCTTTCCAAAGCAGCATTTGTGAACCTGATCGCTAAATGTTGATTCAAGACACTGTATGAAGGTATTTTAAAAGTCAATGCGACAAAGCGTCTTTATTGCCCATTTAAATTCAACAATGTAACAAAAATCCAATAACCCCTACCGACCCTCACCCTGTTTACGTTTTCTACTTCCACATCGCCAGCTCCTGACAAATCACAACTTTTTACAGCAAAACAGTACAACTCATCACCAGATATATTACATGTTTTCTTTACTTCTACTACATGATTTCGCTTTTTCCCACTATGGTTTGCCACACACAAAAAAAGACTGATCCACTTCCGGCGTGTCTCATATTCATGACACATTCTTCCCCTATTAAACCTCTGAATACCGATTTACAAGTCAAGTCTCCTTACCTGGAACTAAGTTGACACACAGGCACCTGTTGAATCACTAGAATTCGCTACGGAACAAATGCGGACTCCTTCTCCAAGGACGAACAAAAAGTCCGTTCGCTAGGAAAACTGTATCTTCACAGACAGGAAGTCATGATTCTATGACCCGGAAGTATTGTTGAGTTGGAGGTTAAATCTCATTCCCTGATTACCCATCTGTTGTACATGCGTATCCGATGACCTTTCATAGGTTTCTGTAGTTTCCAGCAGTCCAAGTTTCGTCATTCTCCCATGCTACCACGGAAACCTCTGCGTAGCAGAATGCATCACATGCTTTCCTTACTTCACCTTTACCTTGTCCCATCTTCGTCGGACCTGTGGGCCGGGATCTATGGCCGCCTTGGCTTCAGCACTACCCGTGGCGACAGCGGTTTTGCTTGTTATTGTAAGGGCTTGGTAAGCCAATCCGGCAAGCGAGCTCGACGAAGTGCGTGCGTGCGTGCGTGCGTACGTGCGTTTGGGCGAGTGAGTGAGTGAGTGAGTGAGTGAGTGAGTGAGTGAGTGAGTGAGTGAGTGAGTGGCAAATATACAAATGTAACTGCCTCCTTTGTCAGCAATGGACAACCAGTACGGAAGTGGTCGTCAGCACAGGAGCTCCAGTACTGAGACTTTCTTCGTACTGGAATTCCTGTACTAGGCAGCTTCAGTACTGGGGACCCTCCTGTCAGGACTGGAAACTGAGTGCTGAGACTCTAACGAGCGTCTAACGTTATTTTCAGGGCTGCATCTCTTGTGATTGATATAAGGGCTATAATATATAATAACAAGGACCTTGAACCCTGTCGACTGCCGGTATAATTTTCACACTTCCGGTTTCCCTGACCTGTGCGGTCGGGACACTTGTCCGGGAAAGTTCCGACATTTTGACTGTCTTGACTGATTCTTCCAGGTCTACTAAACAGTCTTCAATCTAAACATGTGCGTATTTTCCTCTTATCTACAGATAAAGTTAATTTTTTAACGAAAGATCAGAATTATCATCTACTCTAATAAAGAATTACGGAAACTTTCGGGGAGGGGAGGGGCCCAGTTAAGATTTTGAGGATGCTGGTCAAGTCTGTACCTGTATCTGTATAGCCGGTATAACCGCCATTAGACGTAACACATCAGCTTGTGATCTATTTATGTCGGAGCTCGAGTTGGACCAAGGCTAGCGCTATTCAGACCAACTCGTACCAACTGTAACCAGTACCAAGGTCGAGTTCTAATCCTGACCCTTTTCGAGAAATCTTCACAAAACCTCCTTGGTTCGAGTTCACTGGTCCTAAGTTGGTCATATTTCCGACTCCACCTAATTCCAGATTTTTGTATCCTTTGACAATTTGCGATATCAAACTTGTAACGTTAGTTTTTTTCCGGATTTTCCGTTTTCATCATCACCACCACCACCTGCCGCAGCTGGGCGTGACCCTAACTTTTTACCCTCGGCGTTATGTTCCTCGCGGGGCTTTGCTGAGTACTGCGTAGATGTAGATGTAGTAACATTTAGATATTCTTGAAATCACAGATTCAGATTGATTCATAGTTTCAGAACAGTGATTACAGTATACGTAAGATACGAAAGATCAGAATTATTATCTACTCTGATAAAGAATTATGCTGCTGTAAAGAATTGTACTGCAGTAAAGAATTGTACTGCTAGCTGCAGTGAGTGACGCCATGTCTGACACTTAAGTGGTCTCCTACTGCAGTTCGCATGCCTCCAAGGTGTTCCAGGGTCTGGACAACCTGCGAACTCACAGCAAGCTCGTCGACACCAAGCTGTGCGTGGGCGAGCAGGAGATCCCCTGTCACCGCGCGGTCTTGTCGAGTTGCAGCGAGTGCTTTGAGGCCATGTTCTGCCGCGACACCGTCGAGAGTCACGACAGCAAAGTCCTTACAAAAACGCTTCCAAAAGTCATGGCCCACGTGCGGTTTCCCTTCATGGATTCCTTGTGAAGACCGTGGAGACTAATGGCATGGTGTCGTCCTCACCGGAGAACCCAGCTTTCCTCCCAGTTCCTCCGCGAAGCGCGACTGTACAGCCTCACCCCGGAAGAGATCTCTTCCCAGCGCACCAAACCCAGGAAAGTATCGGGACTCTCCTACGTTGTTGTGGTCGTTGGAAACCAGGCCAGGCCAGGTCACGAAGAACGTCCCTGGCAACCGACTGCATGTTACTACAACCCGGACTATCAGTACGTGGGTCGGGTCAACCTCTGTGAACTCCCCTCCCCTCCTGAAGCTGATTTGGACAGCCCTGTTTGTGAAGATTATGCCGTCACTACAGTTGGAAACAACATCGTGATATCTGGGGGACTCTATCTGGGGAAACTGTGGGTAATACATGGATATATGAGCCCCATGTCGGACTTTGGAAGGTAGTAGCTGCCATGAATGCTCCACGGTATTTCCATACACTGTTATGAATGGTAGGGTGTATGCTATTGGAGGATCATTCGATGTAGATATTCTTGACTGTGTTGAAGTGTACTGCCCAGCGAGCAACAAGTGGTCACTGTGTAGTGCCTGCCTTCCTCAGGCGCTATGGAACCATACAGCAGTGTCAGTGGACGGTAAAATGTACGTCATAGGAGGAGTCACTTCTTCTAGAGAGGGCTGTTCGAAAGTCTTGAGTTGTGTGTTCAGCGACGCAAATGAAGACTGGAGGCACGTGTCATCCCTTCCTGAAGCCATGCCATGGGTCACAGCAGCTGTAGTCAATCAATCAATCAATCAATCAATCAATCAACCAATCAACCAATCAACCAATCAACCAATCAACCAATCAATCAATCAATCAATCAATCAATCAATGCCATAAGCATGTAGACTATTATGATGAGGAATACACAGTCACTTAACAGAAAGAACTTTGCAATCACTATCCCTGGAGCAAACTACCACTGAAGCAATAGTTCTCTCTTTGAAGTTTTTTTTTGTTCCTCTTGGTGGCATCGTGTGGTGCAATCGGTAGGGTGTTTCACCCACAACCGAGAGGTCCCGGGTTCGAAACCACCGATGTGACCTTGGGAAAGGCACTTTACACGACTTCACTCAGGTGTTAATGAGTATCTAGCTTCGGTTAGGGATGTCCCTCGAGTAGGACGTTAAATGGAGGCCCTGTGTTTGAGGAGAGCCACACCTCGAGCACATTAAAGAACCCATCGCACTTATCGAATGATACCTTCCCGGTGGTTCAAAACCTACTGTCCTATGGCCGCACATGGGTTCGCCCTCAGTAATAGCCTCCGGCTAGTTGGGTAACCCTGGCATGTACATGCTGAACCAGTAAAAAAAGACTGCTCCTACATTTTTTTGATTGGGGGATTAAGAAAAAGACTTTAACAAATCATAGCCTTTCACATATAGAGATGTTACAAAGGAAAGGTAGTGCCAAAAGCCTGCGTTTTGATGAGGAATACAGGGTGGGACCTTTTTATCAAAATTGTATCGAGTCAACCTAGTTAATCAAAGTCCTTCCCATACAAGAAGGTACATAAGGCGGCGCCCATCTCCGTTTCAATAGCCCTTGGGCCACAGAGCTTAGTGTAATCACTACAGCAGGGGGCTAGTCCACTGGTAGTGGTGTGTTTAACTACCATACTCTTTCCCAAATGCTGAGTGCTATGCAGAGACAGAAGTATGTACCATTTTTAAAGTCTAAATACTCGGCCGAGGATTGAACTCACAACCTACCGTGCTCAAGGCGATGTAATCTTGTGGATAGGGTTGTTGACTTATAATCTAAAGGTTCTTGGTTCGAATCCCAAGCAGGCCCCAGTCTTGTAACTTTTGAAGAGGCACTTCACATCAAAGTGATTGTGAATTAAAACCTATCTGAGTCCAATCTTTTGCAGCCTGCACTTACTGCACTTATCTGGTGGTTAACACCTTTATGCCACACGAACAAGCGCAAGTACCGTTTAGCAACATAAAGCTGAAATGCTATCATATTGTATTTAGTAATATACAGAAATGCATTGTACAAGCACAAGGATATTAATAAACACGACAAATTATGGATAATATCTACTACACATTCTTAACGGTTCAAAGCTTTCACCAGTTTACAAACTGAATATAAAATAGGGGAAAATCTGTTCTGTATTCGATACCTCAGGATTATTTTCAACATTACAATTTTATGTCCCTTGCAAGGAGCCGACCAAAAATGATAGGGTTGCAGGGCTCAAAATTCATTTGTGGAAATAGGTGCACTGGTGCACCCAATCCAAAAAATTAGGTGCACAGAAAGAATTTTGGGTGCGCCACAAAATAAAGTTGAATGTCCGCAAAACATAATTACAAAGTTTAAAGCTCTTAAGAACTTCAATCTGTAATGCTACAGCTAATTTCAAAATTGCAAACAAGTAATACATCAAAGAAAGTACAACTGTTACAAAAGGTTATTTTGCTTTTTTACATTTCAAGAATATTCTGTATACTAGTGTACAATATTACCTTTACCCTATACCCTACAAAAATATCTAGGTGCACTAGTGCACCCACAGTCAAAAATTAGGTGCACAGCTCCAATTTTGGGTGCACATAGGTGCACATGCACCCACTGTTTCCCTGGGTTGCCAGGTTTTCGAAACACAGCGTTCTTTTCCTAGGCTTTATGAAGAGGAAGAACAAAGAATGATGGACAATGAATCAGTGGTCAGTTTCATAGAAATCTTGATCCTTTGTCAATTTTAATAGTAAACTTGAATTTGTCCATGATTTAGATGATGTCTACTGTTCTTTCCACAGTCTTCCCATAGGAGGACTCCTTCTGTATTCTCCGTATCGCCTGCTTTTTCTCTTTTTCCTGTTCTTCTTCCAACGTCTCATCCAGGATTGCTCTGACTTTTCCTTTCAATTCGTTCAGTCCTTTTTTTCTTTGGCTGAAATCTGGAAGATGTCTTCTATTTCTACTTGTCTTTTTGGCCCCATGTCCTTGGGAAGCTCTGTCATGATCACCGCATCTGGAGAATGAGCGGGAAATTAGTACGTGTTTCACAGAAACAGGTAAGCATGATGAAAAAACACGTACAGCAGCCATTTTGTAATAAAGGTAAGGTAAAAAAAAGGGTAAAAGTAGTCCCATAGCCTTTTCTTTAAAGGCCGAAAGGGCCGGCAGTGGGTTGTTATCCACTGTGTCCAGGGCACGGTATTGGAAAGCGGAGCCCAACCCTCTCCTTTCAATGACTTTTGCTTCCCCAACTGAAGCTAAGTAACCCTTATACCTGGGTGGTGTGAGGAAAGTTGTGTGATGGGCACAACGTCGATGGCATGTCAGGGGATTCGTTTCTGGACCAAACACCCCAACCGTTACGCCAACATGACGCCATGTGTAATAAAGTAAAAGTTTGTGCATTTATTCTCTATTGAGTTGAAGCATACATATGTTTCTTTTGGCTGAATAAAATGATGCATAACTGGAGAAATCAACATGAAATCAGAGGGGAGGTCTGTACCTAATTTTTCTCCCAGCCCTTTGATTTTCATCATGCCTTCTTTATACTTTTTTCTCTAAAATGTACAGAACCAATTGAATAAATTGGAGTGGCCAATATATAAGGAATGTATATCAAATCTGTTAACAAATGTTTTAAACAGTTCATTATCGAAGTTTCTGTCCAGCCCTACAAACCCTAGGCCAGGTGATCCGGAATAACTGCCCTGCACCCGGAAGAAAATCAAATAAGTCAGAGTAGAGATCGCAATCTCACAGAATCGCTGATTCTGCCAGTACAGATCGCGTTGGCAGAGATCGTGAGGTGGATCTCTGATAGAACATCCGCGATTCTACCGGTAGAAATCCCGATCGGAGTCTGTGCATTTTGAGATGTTAGCTTTTAAGAGACAGGACATTTCAATTTCGTTTCAAACCACTTTGTATATACATTTACGTGATACTTAGGGTCATTAATTGGGAGGTCCTCTAGCACATTATACAGTGTACCAGTTATCTGTCGTGAACTACTCTTGAAAGTTCTGGCGTACGAATTCACCATGTAGACCACAGACCGGTTATTTGCGCAGGCGCAGAACCCCCACTTTAACCTATGCAATTAGATCGGGTAAAAGCAGCAACAAAAAGGGTTGTTGGAATTTGGGGGTGGATGTTACAGTTAAGGGTTTTCACGTTCTCATTGTGTAGAAAAATCAGACTTTTAGCCATGACTGTGTCCGCAGGCTATAGAAGTTTGGTGTATTGGTGTGGTTTGGCTGTAATGAAGTCAAATTTTATGTTATGGTTTAAATACGGACGGGTTGTGCCGAATGGAATGTCGAAATTATGCTCTAGATTGGCACTTAAGAGGTCGGAAACCCGTGTCAATGTATGTTTTTCATGGTCTAAAACTCGTGTTTGTGACTTTTGAGAGCCTCTTTCTTACATGAATACCATGTATTAGAATAGAAAGTCTAAATACGAGTCTCCGGCCTGTAGAGAAGGTTCGAGTGGTATTTCATTTCTGTCACGAAGTCTCACGTCATACGGTTACCAAGGGAACCTCTACCAAATAAGGTAACAGCTCGGGTACACGTTGTGTGGCTGAGAAAAGTCACGGAATATTCGTTTGATTAATTTCGTCCATCTGCGGTGTTCTGACGTATCTTCCTCTGAATTATTCAATGTCTGAAGCTCTGTGACAGTCTGTACCCGTACCGGAATTTCAATTATCTTGTAAACGACATGTTTGTGAGTCCTTTAAAAAGGATTACTTGAAATGGGTCCTTTGTGTACTATTTTAAACGCTGGAAAAGATAGTTTTGGCTGTACTGGGAGATCTTGAAGAATTTTATAAATTCTACATTTTCATCCAAATTGTTTATGAAGAATTTTATGTGATCCGGAATAACTGACCTGACCCGGAAGAAAAACAATTAAGTCAGTGTAGAGATCGCAATCTCACAGAATAGCCTATTCTGCCAGTACAGATGGCGATCGCGTCTGTACATTTTGAGATGTTAGAGACAGGACTTTTGAATTTAAATTCATAGCATGCACTGGAATTTCAGCTATTTTGTAAACATGTTTTTGTGTTCATTGACAGTACTAGTGAAGATGAGCACTTTGTGCAGTATTCTAAAAGTTGGAAAATGTAATTTTGGCTGTTTTCGTTTATCATGAATGATCTTATAAGAATGACGATATTCTATGGTTTTGTCCCTACCGCAATTTTTCGCTGCTTTTACTGATTTCATTGTTCGAACATTTCTAATATAATATCCTTTAATTATCCGTGAATCAAAAATGCGATGGGATAGTGTAGCGTTCATTTCTACACACAAACGGATGAAGAATCTTCAAATATCGTATACTTTACACTGCACGAAATGGCCTCGTATCCCGGCGTATACGTACAGGGATTCCTCCGGAAATATTCCATATCCCGGTGCGGATTTAGCGTATCCGTTAGTTATAACGGAAACGCTAAATCCGCACCGGGATATGGAATATTTCCGGAGGAATCCCTGTACGTATATCCGTTAGTTATAACGGAAACGCTAAATCCGCACCGGGATATGGAATATTTCCGGAGGAATCCCTGTACGTATACGCCGGGAAACGAGGCCATTTCGTGCAGTGTTAAAGCGTGACTCTGGGTCTTGCTCATTTTTCATCCGTTTTACGAGCCAGCTGTTAGAAAACGGGGTGTTAAAAAATATCAGAAAGTCCGGTTGTTCCCATCAAACCTATGCTTGGAGAGTAGAAATTTAGCGCTTCTGGTCGTCTGCATCTGATCACATTGAGTACAACTGTAAAGAATGCTAACATTACAGTCAATGAAAAGAAAGACGAAAACTTCAAAACGATTGGCGCCATGTTATGTATTCTTCATAAAGTAATGTTACAAATTGAATCTCTGAGCCCGTACACCACGATTACTTTCTTTGTTGATGTGGCTCTATAATATTTTGCCAATAGGTTTGTAAATACATATACCACACAGTGGATGCTGTATAAGGGATCATAAAGAGTTGATACATCATATGCCGGGTTCAAAATACTGGCTGCATGTGCACCCCAAATTGGAACTGGGCAGCTAATTTTTGACTGGGTGCACCAAGTTATTCTTAAAGCTATAGGATAAAGATATTATCTTACACCAGTATACAGAATGTTCTTGAAATTTGAGTACCAGAAAAAGCGATATAATCGATGTTGTACTTGATGTATAGTATGTTTACAATTTTAAAGTTAGTTATAGAATTGCGAACAGAAGAGAGGATCAGGAAGAGAGGCAGAAGGGTTTGTAATTACGTTTTGCTGATATTATACTCTATCTTATCTTGTGCACCCAAAATTATTTTTGTGCAACTAAATTTTCAGGTTAGGTGCACCAGTACGCCTGTTCCTAATACTGCATTTTGAACCCTGCAGACAATTGCGTAGCTTGTTTTACGGTATAATGCCTCAGTCGTGTTGTACAATGTTGCATTCTGTATTGTGAACCTTTTTATCGCTTAAATTTACTTTCTTAGATTTTGTGCATTTTATAGAATTGGTTTTTGAGCCTGTCTTTTTGCTGGTTACATTAGTAGCTCTCCACATGGCGCCTTTTTCATCTGGATAATACTGAATCCACTTTTACACTTAACTGATAAGAATACATTTCTCTCGTGTGCAATTAACACATGGTCAACTTCAAGATTTTCTCAACCTTGTAAAGTAGTGAATCATCTACAGGGTGTTTGCACTGACGTGGTTATGACGTAAGCATTGTACGCCATGTTTCGTTGTTCGACATAGAAGTTGCGAGGTAGGGTAGAATCTGTAAATGTTATGTTGCAGCTGCGGTGTTACGTTATGGCATTTGACAATATGCGAATGTATGATATCATGGGTCTGACGTCATCAACCAACATGGCGGTTATGACGTCACGTTCAAACACTCTATAGGATTCGACCATTGATGATCATGAGTAACACTGGCTTTCATATTACAGCAGATAAGGCCATGCTGATTTGATTCTATGGATAACATCCGCGCTCGCATCAATTTTCGGCCATTTCCATAAATAAAAATAAAGTTTTCCACCCTATTATAAATCGTGCAAAGCAGCTACAAAATGAACAAAAATATGCCCTAAGTTGCAAAAAGATATTTCGGAAAACGGATACTAATGTCTTAGAATGCCAAGGTAAAAATTGAAGATGTGAATGAACAAAAATGAAAAATCCATTAATTGGTATATCATTCTGTGTCTTAAGTCATTGTTTCAACCTTGTTGGCCACGTAAATTTCATAATGAAGGCTACTTTTTTTGCCAAACTTTTTGTTTCGCACGCTCGCATCACTTTGGGGTTCCCATGCACAGGATGCCATCCATATAATCAAATCAACATGGCCTAATATGCATCAACTTGTTACAAATTACACAATGAAAAATCTATAGTTAGATCTTACAACAATGACTCCTCTTGAGTTTCATAGTGCAGATCATTATCTACACATTATCAATCATGAACTGGTATTTGATGAATGCAAAATTATTTACAAATGTTGGTGGGTATAATGCTTCATCTGAATTTTTACAGCACTTTGGGTATGTCGTTTCACATGTTTGGCATGCTTTTCTTTCCTTTGCAGACTTATGACAAACAAATGCCCAATCATTATAATATTGTACATAACGGTGCACTAGTGCATCTGAAGATCTGGTGGGTAAGAAAAGGCCTCTTTATACAGAATATGGTTTTAATCATTATTAATGCTTATGCTTATCTGAACGACAGTACTGAAAGGTGGTGTGCTGATGCTATAGCGCATGTCTTAGGCCACTTTGCCATTTTTATCTCCATGAAAAATGGAGATATAGTTTAGGGTGTGTCTGTATGTCTGTGTGTTTGTTTGTGTTTCCGGACTACTGTTGTCAGCATAACTCAAGAACCTCTTGATTCATTACAATTATGTTTGGTGGGCAGGTATTGGGAAGCCAAAATTCAAGGTCGATTTGGGGCCCGCTGGTATGTGACCTTGGTACTGCAGCAGAACTTCCGTTTTTGTATCTTTTGACCTAGATGTGCTATGGTCTTGTCAAACATTGTACTAGACGAGGGTTTGGACTCTTATAAAAATGATCAACATGTTAGAAATCTTGAGTAATACTCATCAAAGGTATCAAACAGTACTTCCTTTTACACAGATAATTTCCATACAGGTGATCACAATGGTAGAAATCTTTTTACCTTGAGTATGACATATCCAACAAAGGTGTGATACAGTTCGGCCTTAGACTATTGATGAAAAAAATGTTTGAATAAATCTTCTAGCCATTTCTTTAACAATGCATATGTATGCATCTTGGCTAAATGTGAATTCACAGAGTTCCAAAGAAAAGAGTAACCAGTATTATGAGATATTTCTTTTACAGCCAGCATAGAGCAGCTTGTCTAATATAGACAATTTTCATACAGATGATCACTATGGTAAAATTATCTTTTAACTTGACTATTACGTATCCATCAAAGTTTTTTTGCATAGTCCATTACAATACAAGTGGCCAAGGTCACTACAGTAACGATCGTTTTACCTTGAGTATTACCTATAACTAAGGTATGCAGTCCTGGCTTTTCTTACATAATTTGCACTTTTCTCGTATGCTGAAAGTCGTGAAGGTTTTCCCACGGCAGAGTTGATTATTTACAGCTTTATTTACGAATGTGGACTGTACCATCCTTCACAGCCCAATTGTCGCCAGTTGTCGGGCAGATATTATAGTTGAAAAGCACAGTAAGAGAATGCAAAACTTATTCCTGGTTATATTTTCTGGTTAACATTTGGCAGCTTTTGTTTACATTGGGACTTTATAATGTGTGAAAGGAGACTAATGAGTACGTAAGGCAGAGTATCAATATCTGAAAATGGCTGTGTCTTAAGTTTTTCTCTGTCTCTCTGTTTCCTCTGTAACTCCTGAATAAGCTGGTTAGTTTCTTTGTTTGCCTGTAAACTAGACAAAGTATTTTTAGTTTGACATGAAAGTAAACATATTTCAAGCAACATTTCGTCTATGATATTTTCTCTTGCTTGCCATAGTTAAGATTGCAAATGCGTATGCGTTAGCAACACTCAATAACTTCATGTGTGTATCAGATAAATGAGGTTCGTGGCACTACCGGCGGTAATTGATATCTGTACTGTATGTAACATGGCTTTTATGATTGGTCATTATTGCTACTGTGTAAAATGTTGTGTTTTTATATGTGAAATCAGGGGTACCTGAAAACAGGCTTCACAGCCTGTGTGTATTCTCCCTGAATAAATAAAAATCAATGAAAAAAATCTTTCAGTAAAATGATCAACTACTTATTAAGAATAACTGGTTAAATATAGTTTTAAAGTAGAACGGGAAATCCTGATGAGAGTCGCAATGGTGCAATGAGGGAATTGTTTAGAAGCACTCTCCCGGCTTCTCTGCAAAGTGTATTACAGGCTGTTAAAAGAGTAGGCTTTTACGTGGGCCTTGCAGTCATAAAGTTATAAAAAAAAGGTAAAGCAGTCATCCTCAATTTAGGTGAAGCATAATGCTTTGCAGTCATAGAACCAGCAAACACATTGACTTGTCTCTTCAAGGCTCAAACAACCACCTTCAAACACATTAACCTGTCTTAGACAAGGCTCAACCAAACACCTACAAACGCATTACAGGAATTTGGTCAAATTTGGACATTGGAGAAAAGCAAAGCTGAGTTTGAATGGCAATTATTTTGTGGTTGGTGACGTCATGTTTCTTTGTCTTCATAGGTGAAGAGCTATAAGAGATGTTTTAGTTTCCTTACGATAAACAAATGGAGACTGGTCTCATTTTCGTGTAGATCTAGAGCGCAGGCCTATCGGCTGTCTTCAGTCTTGTTTTCTTCAACATCGACGAAGGTCTTCATGTGTCTGTCAGCAGCACTGTCAGGGCCACTCGTAGTCTCCCCGACCCCACATGGGAGAGTCTCCGCGTTGCCTGCAGTGTCGGTTTCGTCTGCCATCGCATCAGTTGCTTGCTGCTTGTTGGCATTTCCGGTTCGTCCACTGCCCTGACGAGGCTCACCCGGATGGAGGCGTGCCCTGTTTTTGACGACAGGGAAAGTTGTCATGGGAATTTCTACAGCAGAGACGGTTCCACCTGCCGTTGACTGAGCTCCCCCACCGGCGGTCCGACGATTGCGACCAGTGGTGGTTGTTCCATTGTCCTGCTGAGGTGCAGCCAGACCAAGGCGTGCCATGATCACAGACTTCCATTTCTCCACTACCTTCGACGTCATTGTCAGGAACAGTGTCAGCAGAAGGCCCTGAGAAGCATTCAGCACAATAAAGATGTACTCGAGAACTGTGCTCTGGGCGAAAGGAAAGATGAAGCCCAAAATCCAGGTGAAACCCGTCAGAAACGAGATACGCATGTAGACCCAGACCTTGCTGAGGTCCGAGCGTTCCAAAGCAGTGCTAGCTATCTGAAATGACTTTCGTATGGCCAGCAAGGCAAGAGTGATGAAAACAGCATTGGTCATAAGGGCACACAGGACAGGAACTCCAAACGCCACCAGACTGGCTGTCGGATTGCCAATCCAACAGTTCTCCCCGTATCCCACCCTGACAGAACTGCCGAAGTCCACAATCACTGTCGCTACGACTACGGGCAACGGCGCCAGCAAGATATACAAGAGGTAGTTATTCAGTTCCGGTCTTTCTAAGCCCTGACGAAATGTAAGAAAGAGATCTACAGACAGTGCGTTCATGGATGTGAAGGCCGTCAGCATAAGGTAGTGCAGAATAATCGCATATGCTACACAGCCAGATCCTGCAGGGACAATTACACGGCCCACAAACATGGATTCAGCAACTGTTATACTTGTCATCATTATGACCTTCAGCTTCGCTGGAACCTTTTTCCACTCGCCTGACCTGAAAGTGTGGGCCACGAAACCAAAAACGGCTACGTCAGACACTATCACCAGACCCAGGGTTAACCAACTCTGGTCAGCATCTCCGGTTGTTTGGACCCCGCGGGTGTCGTTCGAAAAATACTCCAGTAGGCAGTCCCCGCAGACCAATGCTGTTGTGTCCTGAATAACCACCTGCTCAGCTGGGCAGGACATGTTAGAGTTGAGCAGATGGACACTACCATTGGGAAGGATTTGGAACTCTTCAGAAGTGAAATTCAGAATGGGCCTGCTGCAGTTTTGAAAAGCCACCTGCTCAGCTGGGCAGGACAGGTTAGAACTGAGCAGGTGGACACTACCATTGGGAAGGATTTGGAACTCTTCTGAAGTGAAATTCAGAATGGGCCTGCTGCAGTTTTGGAAAGGGACAGTTTTGTTCCTTGAGCCATGACTTCCGGACAAGAAAGGTCGGCATGACTCTGCAAATGGGTCGTATAAAGAGTTCGAAGGGCAATGGTCTGGGCTGTTATCACGACTCTCATCAGCATTGAAGTTGAACAGATGAGTTAATGAGATGCAGATGCAGGGACCAACCCCTAGCCTACCCGGGTCGAAATGGCCTGGACGTAAACAACCTAAATTTGTTATTGCCTTAAGGGAAAGTCCTTCACAAAGAGCACAGTAGACGTTTTTGTAAATCTTACGACCACCCTTCAGTAAATGCTGAAAGGACCTGCAGGCAGTTACATTACAATTTACATTTGACACATCGACCTCATGGGGAATGCATCGCCTCACTTCTAAAATGTCATTAGGATTGAATTCGAATTCCACCTTCACAGTTCCTTTGCAATCTTCGAATTCGCTAACATATGTATTAAGGATGTGGTTGTATATTTGTGTGCTTCCGACGGGACGTGAAGAGGAACTAGTTAACCCTGTGCACACGGGTGCGGCGTCCCATATTATTACTTCTTCCATACTCACATTGTTACAAAGAGCACAGAATATGTTTCTGTAGTTGATATGTGTTGAATTATCATACACGGGCATCCGGTAGACCACGTCACCCAGGTTGTAGGGATCTACTTGTTTCAAACACTGATCTCTTGTGGCGTCATCCGTCCAGTCGTCAAGGCAGTCAGCAACCAGCCAGTAAGATGATCCACGGTAATAGCCTGGCAGACACTTCCACTTCTGATGGTGACGTTCAGGTGAAGTATGGGCTGTTGTGTTGCACACTTCTCTACATTATGAAGGCAAAAGAATTTTAGTGTCATTTCTATTAAAAGACCGAAGGGTTTGTGAGGGAAGTTGTTTTCGAAAACTTCTCCTTTCAATGCACTATTTACTATTAGATATCATTGAAAACCTTCTTTATTACATTCACAATGATACCATGCTTGTCATGATCCTATTTTAGCTACATTCAAAGGTCGAATGAATGCCAGAGCTGACCTAGTATGTCGCAAAACACAAGTGTCGAAATCCCCCTGCCGACACGGCTTATCATTCTAAAGAAAAATACACAAACTAGATAAAAAAATCCAAAATATGTCTCAAAACTGGCTAGATGGATTGGTTTGATATTTTTGTGTGATGGCAGGTTGTAACAAAAACTGGAAATGAATAGATCCTGGGCCCACTGGTGGCTTTCTTGGGTACTGCAGTTGAAACTTCCAGTTGTGGACAAGCTATGGCCACGGTGGGGTAGTAGGTAGCTGCTGTACATGGAAAGAATTAGGTTGTGTTCGCCTTGCAACGGTTTCTAACTGCAGGGGCCGATTGTGTTGGAACATTGGTAATGAAAACGAACAAATTGATTTGCATGATAAGCATACTTTAAGCTATCTACATACCAAAACCCATTTGTCAACATCTTGCGTTATTCTCTTTCAAAGTTTGAAGCAAAATCGGCTCCTGCAGTTCCAAGAAAGCCGCTAGGAGTGCAAACCTACACCACTTACTCTCTGATGTTGACAGACGGATGGAAGGAAGGAATGAAGGAAGGACACACACTCGAACGCTGAAGAAAACATAACCTTCTTTTCCCAAAATCATTGTAATCGAAAACACCGTTCGACGGATGCTTCCATGTTTGTTTGTTTGTTTGTTTGTTTGTTTGTTTGTTTGTTTGTTTGTTTGTTTGTTTGTTTGGTTGGTTGGTTCAACCAACTCAATAGAATCACGTGTTCTACGTGATTAGCCACTTTGGTAATTTTACTTTAGGTCACAGCAAGTAGATTTTATGAATGACATTAATTAATTTTCGCCTGATTTTGAAAAGAATTCCCCCCTGAGGAGATGACAACATGACGAGACAGTACTAAAATTGGAAAATATGTCGTGTTGTATCTGTAAAAGTGACACTAGTGATGTAGCTATAACTATAGTTTTAGAAATGAAAATAATTCGATTGTTGTAAGAGTGGCACCAATGCGATAACCATGAGTGTAGTTGCCAGCTTGGTAAGTGATACCAGTCTACCACACTAGTGTCACTTTGTACACGTCTTGAATACAGGAATAAAAGACTTGTTGGCTGTAATACAATGTTTTGTTGATTCGACTATTGTAACAACGTTTATGGTGTCTATTTTGAAAATCTAGCCCTCTTGATGTTTTTTTCGCCGTCTCGCATTATATTTGGAGTCCGCAGAGGATGTCATCCATAAAATTGCTGTGGCCGAATGATTTAGGATCATGTGGAAGGCTGTATCATTTATGTGTGAATTCCGTTTTTTACAACAAAGTTCAGCTACATTTATCTACAATACCTCTAGAAATCTGTTGTGTTAAATCTACGTACTCAAAGTCTCTGCAGCAGTCGTCAAAAAAGCTGCAGTCCTGGTCGCACTGGCAAAATTTCTCTAACATTGGATCCGATCCGCATATTCCCGCACAGCTTTGGTCGCCACATCTTGTTGCCGTGGGGTCTACCAAAGTAAGAAACAGCAAATGATGAATGAGTGTTGATGGAGGGAAAGATAATAACGTTATGTATCAATAATGAAAAGTCTATTTCAAAACAATGTTTTATAACGCCTTGCAATCAACACCTATAGTCTACCGACAAAGCATATTATGTTTCAATCAACTTCTAGCAAAGATCTTTGTCCCATCTGATGACACTGATCAAACTGGATCTGGCATTTGTTGTTTATTCAATCGACATATTGTTACCGGTTACCGAACAATTCATCCACAAGCACATTCTTACCAGCACATTCCGTCACGTCGCAGTAGTCCGACATCTGTGACTCGTCCGTGGTGTAGCACCAGGGCCGCTCCTTGTTGTCAGGGTTACGGCAGAAGTTTTCCTCCAGGCCTGCATCAGGGTGAGCCTGCGGTGTGTGGGGATGGCTGTGGGGGGACTGGGAGTCCCATCTCTGACACTCCCGGTCTCCTGCCCTGAGGAACGGGATACAACATGACAAACGTTTTATCTGACAATGTTAATAACTAGGTATAATGATTAAAGCACAATCATGTATTTGGGTAACTTGTGGTCCTACCAATGGTCTGAAGTGTTTATTTAAGGTGCCGTGGAGAAAGCAATACGTTATTATTTACAGATTCGATGCTAAAATGATATAGCTCCTTAGATAACTATTTTCACAATATTCCTGTTGCGTTCAGAATCTTGCAAAGAAGGCAATTTTAGGTTACAAAATAGTGAAGATGATATAGAGTAAATGACGTGTAAACGGTTCCGTAAGGCATGGTCGGTTCCAATAACCACCGGTTCCTTTAACATATAACTTTGGTACTTGAAGGCATAACACTAATGAGAAACAGATCGGAAATGTATGCTGTTCAATGAAATAAGCACCCCTCTACCCACACTAACGCGTACACACAAACATACACCTTCAGGGTTAAACATAAAAGATGAACGTCTATCATCATCATTGATTGCACGTTAAATGTTGCTTTTAATGTAACTGCACGTGTTCTAGATTGTGCTATTCATTTGTGATCATTGTCCCAATGCAAAAACTGCAGTCATACCACTCGGGGGGACAACCCTGGTAGAATATGACAGAAAATAAAGATAACTAGAGTTCCACGACCTCATATCTTCGCCAAATAATATGAATTGTACCGACAGATGCAAGGACCAAATTCCCGCCATTTACCAATAGGGCATTACATAGCCGTTTTTCTAAACAATGATTAAATTTTAGTCTTTAGTTGCTTAAATAATATCTATCAATGTCCCCCTCTTTCTCAGTGGCTTGATATGCCACAGGTATGAAAGTCCTCTCATGGAATGTCAATGACGGTTAGACATCCAGGTAATAATTAGATACGCAATAAAACTGGATGGATTTTCGAAACGTAGTGAAGTAGTATAACTCTATCAAATATTAGACCCTGTTTTGCATAATCAGCATCTTATTGTTTAACTTGGCTTGGCTATGTCAATTATCAGATTCAGCTATCTTAAAATGCCCAACATGAATACAAAGAGTCCTGTCATTTACGAGCATAGTGTTATTATCTTAGTATAATCTCAGCAATAATTCAAATGAGATAATTTGAATAATTGACATTTCGATTATAATCGATAATTACTAGCCTCTTTTTCTCAGTGAAGGATGACACAGTTTTCAAAGGTGATTTGTTTTTATTTGTTTTTTCGGCTGTAGATAAGTACAGCCAGGGCTACCAAAGGCTAAGGCTATTACAAAGGGTTAGCCCTGGTAACTGAAGAATATGCAGACCTTGATACAAGCTTTCACAAAGACTAGAATACGACTAAAATGAATATAAACGGGCACAAACATAGAACTCAGCGCATTTTAAAACATTTCATTAATCATGCAAATTAGGTCCTGTTTAGCATAATTACCATGTTACGTCAATCGTAAGATCCACTTTTAAATCTTCATACCAAACATAACAGATACATTTTAGTCCTGTTTTTTCAATTGCCCAGCTAGTAAGCTAGCTGTTGACCTAGATTCAGGACGCCAGCTATTGACCTAGATTCTGGACGCCAGACGTGTACTAACACATGCCGCGTACTAGGATGAGGCAGTCCTATATATGCCAATTATTACGTAAAGTAGGTCATGATCTGCATAATGAGCATATCATTATGCTGATCATCACCTAAGGAACATATATACCGAATACAAGAATAATTTATCAACCCCTGCTTGAGTTATCCTCCTCAAAAGTTACAAACAAATAGGCCCACTGCAGTTTAAGGCAAGCCGCAAGGGGGCCCAAAGTTACATCACCTACTCTCTGCCCCAAGATCTATCTACCACTAAAAAAATCATAACCCTAGTACCTGCAAAAAATTCGACCACAAACTTTAAGCGGATTAATAAACTTTCTTCATTTATTATGCAAATCAGTTCCCGGTTTTCATAATATGTATTTGATTATGTAAAACATTACCCAAGCTATTTACATACCAAAAATTATGACGATCCGTCAACCCCTTCTGAAGTTATTAGCCTCCAAAGGTTTCAACAAAAACGCCAACTGCAGGTCCAAACAAGCCGCTAGGGGGGCCAAACTTACACCACCCATTCCCTGTTCCAGACCCTATGTATTTGTGAAAAATCATGAACCTGGTACTTCCAGAAAATTCGACCACAAAATTTAAAACTCAGCTGCAGTACCTTAATTATCCGCTAGGAGGCCCATTATCGAACTTGACCTTCCTCTTTAACACTCCTACCTACCAACTGAATATCATGTACAGCCGTCAACAGCACCTCGAGTTATGCTGGCGACATACAAATTCACACACATATAAAGCCCGCTGCAGTACCGACGGAAAATGCCAGGGAAACCATTTTTGAACTTGACCTCCGTTTCTACAACATCTACACACCTGCAAAAAATCATGAAGATCCATCAACGTTTCCGTCACTTTTTTTGCCTACATACAAACACAAACAAGAGTGGCATGAAAAACTATTGCCATGTCGACGGTGGAAAGGTTACTTTTAATGGATGTTAGTTGTCTTCTGGTTTACACGAGTCTATCTCATATCTCTGACCCACACAACAACCTTGGCTTCACTCTGAAACAAGCTAGAAGCAATCCTGCAAAGCTGATCACAGGCGCTGATTATGCAGATGACCTAGCTTTACTTGCAGACAGAGTCGCGGACGCAGAAACATTACTACATGCACTGGAAGAAGCGGCTTCTGGGGTAGGACTGTATGTGAATGCCAAAAAGACTGAATACATCTGCTTTAATCAACATGGCGAGATAAAGTCCCTGAATGGAACCCAACTCAAGGAAGTTGAGCATTTTACATATATGGGAAGTGACATATCTTCCACAGAGAAGGATGTTTACATACACATATCTAAAGCCTGGGGGGCACTTAACGGGCTAAGGCCAATATGAAAATCCACATTACCAGACATCATGAAAAGGAACTTCTTCAGGGCTGTGGTAGAATCTGTGCTATTGTATGGTTCATCAGCGTGGACTCTGACAAAGAAACTTGGGAACAAGCTTGACGGAACTTACACCCGCATGCTTCGAGCTGTGCTCAATAAATCCTGGAAACAACACCCCACTATAAGGCGGAACTGTATGGAACATTACCATCCGTATCATCAATCATACGAGAGAGAAGGGTACGGTTTGCAGGACATAGCTACAGACACAAGGAAGAACTTGTAAGTGAACTCCTGCTTTGTTGGCGAATGTGTTGGAGAGTGTGACACAGCGGAATGTGTTGCCAGAGCCGTGGTTGTTGGTGGGGGCGTTGTGGGAGATGCAGTTGTTGGTGGAAGAGTTATGGGAGCCGCAGTTGTTGGTGGAAGAGTTGTGGGGGCCGCAGTTGTTGGTGGAAGAGTTGCGAAAAGGGTCGATTTCCGGACGTTTCAATGATAGGATATTTCCGACAATATTACGTTTCCGACGATATTCAGACGTTTCTTGATCTCGATATCATAAGTTTACGGATTAATATCTGGAGCCGGAAACGGGAACACATTTAATCGCAATATATCCGGATCCGAAAATGTTAAAGTTTTGTTTCCGGATATTAGCCGAATATTCCGACTTTCCGATAACGTATGCGGATTTTTTTATCAACGGAGAGTCCGCGAATACGGATATATATCTAAAGCCGGAAACGGGAACACATTTAATCGCAACATATCCGGATCCGAATATGTTAAAGTTTTGTTTCCGGATATCAGCCGAATATTCCGACTTTCCAATAACGTATGCGGATTTTTTTTAATCAACGGAGAGACCGCGAATACGGATTAGTATCTGGAGCCGGAAACGGGAACATGTTTCATTGGTGCATATCCGGATCCGGATATGCTACCGTTTTGTTTCCGGATATCACCCGAATATTCTGACTTTCCGGTAACGTATGCGGGTTTTTTTCAACGGAGAGACCGCGAATACGGATTAATATCTGGAGCTGGAAACAGGAACATGTTTCATCGTCGCATACCCGGATCCGGATATGCTGCAGTTTTGTTTCCGGATATCACCCGGATAGTCCAACTTTTTGGCAGCGTATTCGGAGTCTTTCTGCAACGGACATCCAGCAACTTACCGATGAATATCTATAGTCGGAAACGCATATCCGTAACACTGAGTCCGCAATGTATACGGAGTGTTTTTGCTCCTGAAATTATATATCTGAGATTAAACATACTAGCTAGATACATGGCAAAAAAAATACGAAAAGCAAGAATATTTTAAATCACTCTGTAATTGTTTAAGTCCTATATCTGAACAGTTTCATGGTAACGCTTACTGATGATTCAGATTCAAGTTAGGCATATAGATTTGGTTATCGGTAGATGTTCTACAACAGCGGAAATACAAATGTAGGTATATAACTTACTACAAAGTGAACAATCTTGAACAGTCTTAATTGTGGTAATATATGTACAAAAACATTGCTGTTATAAGTCCTGGAAATCAAGGTATAAGTAATTAAAAGTAAAAATAAGATCAATAGAGACTATACGTGATATAATGTCAATATTCTGAATGAGGGTAATTGAAAACCAATGATACAAATCTCTTACTCGGTAAATCAATGAATATAGAATGTATGCAGAAGTTATATCATAACATTTAGAGCTTCTTCTGTAACCTCTATAAATACATCAGAGTATGAATCATACAAATTTTGCATAGGGATATTCACGTTGTAGTTTACTTATGAACATTTATAATGTGTTTTCACATGATGCTACTCATTCTGGGCGTTTTACGGCACACCCCCAACGGCAATTACGGTACGGATTGATTAACTTTGTTAGGCACCAAGTCTAACATGTTATCCGTGTCACATAAAGGAATGTTCTGATACAAATAGTACTGCTTCTTAAACGTATAGGTGTTAACAGATATATCATTATTCCAAGATAGGCGTGCGGAAGTTACACAGGTCGGTTTGCTGCAAAGATGTTGCTGCACTGGAACTGTCTTTATAACCCCCCGATATACTCAGCGGAAGATGCTGAAAAATAAACGTGGCTAGAATAAATCAAATGTGGAGACGAGTCGAGACCTACTACAGCAAATGCGCACCCTCCCTCTCCAATGATTTGACACAACGAAATAAACAACGATCGAATCAAAAACAAGATGGTCTACAACACTAAAGACAGCAGTGACCGGATACCTGTTTACTTAAAGTTTAGCCTTGTCTAATTCGAGTCGGATCATGCATATGGTCAAATAACGATAGCAAAAGGTAAAGTGAACAAAGTCGGCTCAATAAAGAAATGTAGATTATGTTTCCAACAACGTTGAAATACTGCCCAACTGAAACTTTATCTTTGTAGACTTCTCGTGACAAATCAAAACCCAAGTCAATGAACTTTGCGATCAGTTGAGTAATAAAAACACTTAAACATATGGATGAAACACAAATTAGGAAAACGGAAAGACATCGGACTTATTGGCAGACAGTACAGGTACTATACGCATTGCTGGAGAGACTTTGTACATAAAAACACGTGTCGGAAATAGGAACGCAGATTCCGGAATACCATGAGGAAATATGTAACATATACGGACAACAGATATTCTAAGATATTAACCGGACACCCAAATGAACAATTCCTGTGTCGAAATATTTCCGAAAATGCTGTGTGGAAATTCTTGTTTGGAAATGTCCAGATATACGCGACATGTGTAGCCTTCAGATTTGCCTAGAAATCTACCCTTCTCGTATAGGGAAGGAAATATGTTACATACACTGTATACAGAAAACTGGTATTCCCGGATATAAGGGCAAATAGAGAATAACACATATCTGAACCACTTAAACGCACGTGGCACGTATACGGAAGAATCAGGAGTACTGCTTTTGCCTGGGCATAGGGTCGCAACAGTTTCTTAGTCAATATTTTTAGCATATCTATGTATAGTCAGAATACTGAAACATGGGTTGTTGTAATATATCAACAACGCGTATTCGGTCTTACGAAACGCCCCTGTACAGTATCCAAAACAAAAACAAAACAATATCACGAAATAAAGACTGTTTTCTTTCGGATCGCATATGCACAAAAATAGTTTCTAAATTATTTTAAGGTACTGTCAAAGATAATGTCAACAGACTGAGCAGATTATAATACCATTCCTGTATGATATGTTAAAGTTAAAACAGATCCTAAGGTCGAACTGAAAATCTAAAAAGAATTGAAAAATAAAAACCCTTATCAAATGATGTGGCTAGAAACACAACATTCCTTTTGTTACTAAACTCGACAGGACAGCAGCAAAATAATGTTTATTATCCTGACATTGCCAGGTCACAGTCCTCAATATGATGAGTATCAGGTCACCAAACACGTAGCATTCACTGAGAACTGATATTTCACGATACGACACAACTAAGGATTGTTGTTTTTGCTTGGACTTAATATATTCGGCATAGGTATATTCAGAAAATTTCTAATATTTGTCAGGTATATTGACTCTTCTCTGTAGTCATGTTACAGCATGGATTTCTGTAGTATTCCAACCCCTGATATCTCCGTACACAGAGGGAAACACGTATTCGGAGTAAAGAAATGACCATTAACAGTATCCGGGAAAATGTTGATTACTGATATTCCGTATACACACATGTTTTCTATTATGTTACATGTGGGTGGCCTGTTGTGCTTCACGGAAGAGCTGCTTGAAAACAATTTCTGTGAAACTCTCCTAGCTGCAAATTGACACACTAGAGTAATGACTAATTTCTGATGTAGGTATTAGTTTAACCCGTCTCCAATTGTAGATATTGGAAGTTCAGTTACCGTGTTCTCGGCTTGTCCATGCTCCGCTGAGGTCACTGCACCCCGTTGTCCTCGTACCATCCACTTCGGTCCCGACTGCCGAGTACATGCAGGTCATTCCTCGTCTTTGCAAGTTGGTTCAGAAAAGACGAATCTCGCGGTGTATTCCGTCAGATCGTATTGAGAATAGGATGTTAAGAGACTCGGGCTCCGGCAGATACCTCCGGCACACGCTGAAACAGCTCACCCCGGCTCTTTCTCCAACTCTGCCGGAACCGTTAAGTTTGGCGCTAACATTCCAGGAATGCGTCATAGATGAACGGACCAATCAGAAATCAGGCATATTTTCCAAACCATCTGGTGGCCAGATCTTATCGTAATTGTGCACATACCAATGTCCCAACTGAGAAGACAGACAAGTCAGGCCACACGCTTGTCTTCATATCATGCTTTAGCAATAGATTGATGCAGGTATTTCAATTTTGTACATGCATGTATAAATCGGTTATGGAAATCTAACTTAAGTTGCTTTGATTGGGACAAGATCACAAAGTGTGTCACTGTTTGGCTTAATGCACTCGTGCAATTCTTTTTTAGATTTCAAGAACTACCAGAAACCCGAAGTTGTGTATTTGCTGATCGATTTGATAGTTTCAAGCACGGAGACAAAAAGCTCCTCCTAGAGGCAACATATATTATTGTACCGACCGTATCTTGGTCATGATACGCGCAAATACGTCCGGAAATCTAAGTGTTCCACAATGCCCTTCTGCTATGGATTGTCATTTCCGGACTTATTTCCGGACAACTGTTTTGATTCTGGTAATTTTCGGAGTCCGGAACGCCTTCAGAAAACATGCTTCGTATACGGACAAAAGATAAACCAAGATATTTCCTGGACACAAAAATGAACAATTCCGGAATCGGAATATTTCCCGATATGCTGTGTCGAAATTCCTGTTTGGAAACTGTCCGAATACGCGGCACGTTCAACATTCAGATTCGCCTGGAACCTTTTTTTTTATTTTATCACAGAGAACGAAATATATTGCGTAAACGGAACATCATCATCATCATCATCATGGTCGCCGCGTTCATCGGTTGACGATGCGGGCCATCATATGTATTCCCGGATATGTGGGAAAGTACAGTAAAACGCATACCTTAACCTGGACTACAGAAACTAAAATGGCACATAATCGGTAGTACTTGCTTTGCATTAATAAAGATAGCAATTGTTTTGGATTCGAAATATTATCGGATATGTGTCATGACAAAGTCAACAGATATCTTCGTGTATGTAAAGAAACACGCATTTGGAGTAATGAAACTCCCATGTACGGTATCCGCAAATATCCTAAGTCATATTTTGCTTGATCTGCAACGAAACAATTCCTGAGTCAATAGATTTCCGTAAATGTTGTGTATTGACAAAATGTCCGAAAACGTTCAGAATACTTGGCATGTCCAGTTATGTGTCAAAGTTCGGATTTTGTCCAGAAATAGACCGCTTTCGCGCTTGACAACAGATTTCTCTGTATACATAACGAAATACGTATCCGGAGTTATGATACGAACTTGTAAAGAGTCCGGTAAATAATAAAAAACTATATTTATCCGGATTTGCTGGGAATAATTTCTTGAATCACAATATTTCCGGATATTTCAGGTATCAAAATAAGTACTTGAAAATAGTCCGTATATTTGACATGCCCAGTGATGTGTCAAACTTTGGATTTGTCCGGAAATGAATAGCAACATTTTCGGAGTCAATACATTCCCGGATATCTTACCTGTCACGGCAGAGTCAGAATATAACATGGATTGCCGAAGTATCTTAACAACAGATATCTCCGTATACATAAAGAAACACGTATCCGGAGTTACGATACGACCCTGAACTGTATCCGGAAAAATAAAAAGTTGTATTTATCCGAATTTGCTAGGAAATATTTCTTGAATCAAAATATTTCCGAATATTTTAGGTATCGATTTGAGTACTTGGAAACGGTCCGAATATGTAACATGCCCAGTGATGTGTCAATATCGGATTTGTCCGGAAATGGACCCCTTTCGCATGGGCACTCCTTTGTCGGGCGAACCCGACGGACCTACATAGACCAACTTTATGACAAACAGAACATCTTTATGACAAACATAACATGGTAGTTGGTACAGTTGAGTCTGACCGTCGTCCTGGTCATTTTACGCGCATCTAGAAAATAGACAAATCTGGCAAGGCAATTGCAGGGCTTATGATGAATTTCGGGCGGCTTGCCCGGGCTAAGGTTGCTCTCTCCCTCCAGGCGTCACGGTCTGCCATTAGTTGGTCTAGATCTTCAGACCTCACTCCTACATCCCCAGCAAGTCGGTCTGTAACTTGAAAAAGAAAACAGCCGGGAGGAGTCTGCATCGGAGGCTACAGACAGGCCAATAACTACAATGTATATCCCCATTTTCGGCATGGAGATAATAATTTCAACGTGTTTTATCCGTAGCTTCTTGCATGTCTTGGGTTATGCTGCCCAAAATGTGTACTAGGGGTACGTTTGAAAAAAGGAAGCAATCCTATATAGCCTGGATGCCAGACTGATTGACTGTACCTGCACAGGCAAGTAAATTTCTCGGCTCCAGGACATGTCAACATGCCCCAAGGAAAAGTTACTACAGACAGTTAGACCCTAAGTTAAAAGGCGGAACATGTGTGTTATGTGTTTCTCTGTCCGGCTGACATGGCTAAAGGGGTCGTTCTTTGTGTTGACATCTGGCCTCCAGCTGATGGGATTCTAGTATTCCCCCCGGATCTCAGGGCGGGACATGCTAATTCTAGACCGCCCACAGCAGAGCGCAACCAACTGCCGACAGCTGGGCGTAACCGAGAGATGGGGGTAACCAATCACCGACAGCAGGGCGTAAACGACAACATGGCGCAACCAATTAACAGCAGGGCGTAACCGGCAGCAACGCGTAACCAACCGATCACGGCAAGGCGGAACCAGTATGCGACAGGACAACGACAGTCAAACAACTTTAACTGCACGCTTTAAGGATAGTCTCTATCAGACTAACCGCGCCGGCTATAGGGAGAACATTTGCCGCGGGACTTTGGCCATGGAGGGTTTCATTCGCAGGCGCAGTTAGGGTTGCAAATTTGTGTAAAGAAGTTTGATCCATTGTTCCAAATTCCTCGTCATTTCATGGTCTACATTCAACCAAGAACAGAAAGGGGAAGGCTTAGCAGCTTCGGTACTCAAGAAAGCGAAGAATAGACCACAAAGCGGGCACCTCCGGCCACATGGACCTCCGCCCGTCCGGAGCCAAGGAAAAGGCCAGGAAGTTGAAACGACACCACGCTTTTCCTCTGACGGTGATTCAGATAGCGGTCTGAAGGTCAGTAAAGTTTTAGGTTTAAACCTGTTGCACGGCGCATATGTTTCTGTACACATAGACATTGCCGTTTCTATGCTATATGTTTGATCACCCCGATATTTCGTGAAGTAATTCATTTATTCTATTGTCGAACACAGTGTTTACAAACGACATGTCCTCTATGTGTCATGCACACTGCCCGATGGAAAACTGATTTGGAAATGTAGCACCCCTGGCCCGCCATATACCTGATAGTGAGTTCGTTTAGATTTTACCGTGTTAGATTTAACTTACCCAGAAATGGTTTTGTGGCCTGTCGTTTAATTTGTACAAACTTCTAAGTAGGCGTGGAGAGAGATGATAAGTACCTTAATCTTTTCGACATTGCAATATTTCTTGCAAAGTTACAAATTCATAAATATCCTGTTAAGTTCAGCTGACACAAATATCCCTGAGTTACAGATTTTCCCAACAGTTCAGTTACCCATTAATGTGAGTGAGTGAGTGGGTGAGTAAATGAATGAATGAATGTGCATTGACTTTAAATCAAAGTTGCAGAAATTATGTTTATGTATTTGTGTTAGTCGATAAGACCACGTATAATGAGAAAGTTCTAGCAGACAAATGAATTCTCTACATGTCCAGTATAAAGGACGTCTCTAGCTTTTGGATCGGAAATGATTTCAAATGTAGAGTTGAACAACGTAACCGTAGAGAGTATCATACAGACATGTGCCATCTTCTATTTTCCACCGTTTATCATAGGAATTTCATCCCTTACACGTTCTGACAACCAATAGTTAGTTGCATGTAATGCATGAAACTGCTATACAACCAAAGTTGAGAGTAATTCATCAGCTTTTTTTTTCCAGGAGTTATGAGATGATACGGATGGGAGGATGAAGAAAGGCTGGAGCAACCAGACCGGGCAACGTACCAGGAGGACAAATTACATGGATGCTTTTCAAACACTTAAGTTTAGTCTTATCAGCAAAAAGGGAATGTAACATAATGTTCTCTCTGGTCAGAAACAGGACAACATATCTACATGTAAAACATCAATAGCGACAGCCATTTTCTGCGCCTCAAATAGCAAGTTCCCCTAACCATGCCTGACACCACAAATCAACACCCCCACCCCTTCATTCCATATCAAGCCATGCAAGTGTCTCCTCAAGACGTTCTGTGTCTGGTTGTGCCTCAAAACTGTGCACCTGCTAACACTGTCACTGTACAAAATTACATATTTTGTATATATCAATGTGTTGTATCCTTGTGTTTACCCAAAACCGCCCTGAAATACAATGCCGAACCACTAAGACAGCAAACTTGGTGATACAAAAGAACTAGTGAAGTTTCACCCAACTTTGTGTTATATATTTTGTATTCCATCTGACTTTGTAACGATGTACAGGACAATATAGGAGCCCCAATTGTATTCGTATTACTGTTCACGTTTCTATCTTGTATAACATTATGATATTTAGAACTTACAGTTTGATCAAATGATCATGAATACACTTTGATACGAATGACGTAAGACCGTTACTAGCAAAAAAATTGAGCACCTCTTAACTCAAAAAAAATTGAGCACCTCTTAACTCTGTACCCAATGATATATTTCGTCTATATAATTGTAGTCTTTCCATGTGTATACTCAAAGTCTCCCTAAAGTGCAATGCCGACCCACTACGGCAACTAACTTGTTAATCCAAAACAAATACAATGTATTAAAGTTTCACCCAGTTATCTGTTATTTTGTATTTTATCTGACTTTGGAACGATGTACAGATCAATATAAGAGTCCCCTATTCCATCCTTATTACGGTTATTGATTCTATCTCGTAAAACACTGACATGTCCGTATCTGTGCTGGGTCGTGGAATATTCAACATTGCTTCAAAACAAATTTATATGTTTTGATCATGTTCTTAAAATAAGAATATAACCATACTATAGCTGTCCTTTTTCTTCGAAACGTAGATCATTGCAACTATCTCAAAACTGATGACATATGCACTACTTGCAAATGAGTCACTCATTCAAACAACAAAGGTTTTTTAAAACATCAAGCTATCCGTATTCCTTGTAATTGCATCTAATCAACCAAAAATATGTGCAACATATTATTCGCCCTTGTTACATACAAAACATCTTTATACATACATGTATAGATCATTACAATAAACGCTATAATAAACAACCGTAATTACTACCCGATTACATCAAAGACATACATTTTGAAAATCCATGACAAAACATTCCATTAAACTATTTGCCAACCCCGTTACTTCCAATTCAACAGAGGGACAGGCCACTTCAAAACAAATTCCCCAGGGAATACTCATATGTTGCAACTATGCAGGAACAAATTCCAGACATGCCTGTACAATTCTGGGAATTCTTGCAGATCGGGCGTAAAGTATACTTTTAGGCTCGCCCCTGAGGCGTCGCCAAAAAATGCAAAGTCTGCTGCAGTACTGTTGGAAAACGCCAGGTAAACCATTTTTTAACTTGACCTTCCTTTGCACAACCACTACACACCTACCAAAAATCATAAAGATTCAATGAAGCTTTCTTGAGTTATGCTCCTGACATACATAAAGACCCACCCAACAGATTTTTCAACCGAAAACATAATCTTCTCCGAGTACAAGTACTCGGCGAAGATAAATACATGATTGATGGCAGAGGTGTGTAACTTGCTTTCTTATCTTCATTTACCGCTGAAGAACATAAGAGTAAGAGACTATCATACCGTCACAGGCGACGACATCACAGTACCTCCACCTGTTGAGAGGGTTCATTGTGTAGCACCACGGCCTGTCCTTCCCGTCCGGGTTCCGACAGTAGTTCCGCTCCAGCCCTGCCGATGGGTAGGCCTGGGGAGTGTGGTTATGGGTGTGGGGGTACTGAGATATCCATAACTGACAGCTGAAGGCCTGTAACTGGTCCAAGTAGTCTGTACGGCCCCTGAAGCTTGCCCCTTTATCATGTAAGTAGTAACAGTCTGTGGACATAAAGTTTTGCGTTGTAAAGTCTGACTCTCTTGAACACCATACTAGCAGCCATTGAAATCACTTGTACTACTTTTTGTCTCCCCTTCGTACATTGCATAACTTATCGTGTTGTCAGGATTAAGCCATTTCATAGTTCAAGTGACAGGGGATTGTGGATTTGGTCAGAGGCTAGGACAATCCAAGTGGCCAGCATTTCGCAGTGTTTTTGCATTGTGTCATGGGCGTTTCAGAGAGTGAAACAAGCTCAGTTGTAGTGTATCAGGGTGTACAATGGTCGATAGTGATTGGAAAAATGGTAAGCTGAATAGTGAACAGTGAAAAACCTTTGACCGCAATGCGTCACGTAAACCGCAATGCATTATTATGACTGCGCACTCGGACCTATCATGTGGCTTATCCGTGTATGCCTTTTCGGGGACCTACCGCAGTTCACTTCATCGCTGTTGTCTCCACAGTCATTTCTACCGTCACACCGAGCACTCGGGTGGAACATGGCTCCATTGTCACAGGTAGAAAGGGCTATGAGTTATAATAGTCAAGTCAGTTATAAGAATGTTCAATCCAACTACACACTTTTCTGTGCCATT
This sequence comes from Branchiostoma lanceolatum, assembly GCF_035083965.1. Taxonomy (NCBI): domain Eukaryota; kingdom Metazoa; phylum Chordata; class Leptocardii; order Amphioxiformes; family Branchiostomatidae; genus Branchiostoma; species Branchiostoma lanceolatum. Next base: position 29,060,263 of record NC_089724.1, read on the forward strand.
TGGGATTGGGGTACACCGTGCGGTAGCTTGGTTATCAGACGTAAAGAAGGCACAAGTCAACGAAATGGGACTGATTATCGTAATCCCTAATCTTACGTACATCGATACGTTTTGACAATCAGTATGCCAAAAAAGAACGCAAATGTCTGGTTTGATTAAAGGTCTTCTATGTAATTTGTTGGCGCCAAATTGGAAAATATCCTTATGAATATATCTGAATGAGAATGACATGTTCAACCACTTTTCAGCATATCTTCATTTTTGTTTCATATGTCTATTTTTATTTGTGAACTGTACAAAACAAACTGTACAAGGTTGTGAAACCATCTGAACGTAGACCCTCCTGCTGTAAACAACATCCTAAACATCAGCAGGTCCTTAAAGAGAGGTCAAATTGAAACTTAATGAAATAATTTTTCACACAGTGCCACCAAACAAAGTGTAGTCATTTGAAATATGCCCCATGAAATAAGTCCCATGTTTGAGTCTTTTGCATGCAGAAGTTTTACACCTAAGACTAAAGCCTGAAGCTCCCCTATACACCTACCAGAACGTTGAGTTCTAAAGTCTTGACAATCAAATTCTGCAAAATAAGATCTACTGAGTAAGGCACACTCTACTACAGCAGATGTCATCAACTCTTCTTCTTTGAAAACACTCATATCTTTTCCTATGAGGGTAGAATACAATTATTTTTTAAAATCTATTTTGTAGGGCATCAATAAAGTGGGGTTATTTTCCCTTCAATACTGCAAGGACTGTAGTATGGATGGCGTTTTACAAAAACTGGTTAACTGTTAAAAGGCTTCCCAATGGGCAGGCCAGTAGTCAGCCATCTGATGACCTGGGCCCATGCATTTGTTGGCCGTTGGAGAATCACACTTTTCAACACATTTCGTATGGTGTAATGATGGCGTAGCATCACTCCCTGGATATTGATTTTCAATTTCATAGGGTTGATCCAACTAAATATGTGAAGAAATTATAGGAAAATCTACTTTCTGTTTTCACCATAAGTTACATAGAAGGCCTTTAAGATTTCCATTTTATATAGTGGAAAGTGCCATAAGAGCACCATGAAGTGCCGTAATGTAGAAAGTGCCCTATAAAAAGGTGGTATCTACTATACTCACGACAAGATAGCTCATCACTGCCATCTGTACAGTCACTTTTACTGTCACAAAGCTTTAATGGTTGTATGCAGCTTCCGTCGGTGCAGCTTATCGTGCCGTATAGTTTCTCACCTGTGTTAAAACATGGAGAAGTTATTGATACATCGCATTTCTACATTGTCTACATTGAAGGTTAAGAAATATACGGACAGGCCAATATAGGTTTTAATCTGTTAATTGTCCTGAGTGAAAATATCGAGGATTATCTACATTTTTATGGTAATTGGCGTACCCAGAGCATTAAGAAACTTGCTACAAATATTAACATGAAGTAAACCCCATTATGATTTCTATCTGTAGTTAAACTTAATTTTTTTTGACAATTCTAAGTATAAAGCCTGAACCACGGATTACTTTATCACAATTTAACCCAAATATATGTAAATCGTCCAAAAAAATTGCCAAAGACCTAAACGGAACTAGAAAGGCCGTCATTTGCCCCTGAGCAAATACAGCATGTTTAGCCATACTCTTCTCCATGCAAGAAGTGGGCTGTCCCAAAATAATACTTGGGCAAATCGAAATATTAACTGCATGTAGAAAGGCAACATTTGCGAGAGCATCATACTTCGCCAATCTCCCCCCCGATGCATAAATTGACTGTTCCAAAATCACCCGTGCAAAAAAAAATTCTCTCTACAAGTTCTGGGAGATACCAAGAGCTTCTTACTGCAAAGGCTTGCGTGTGTTCCTGCAATATGACCTCAGGTGACCTAAATAGAACACGCGTTCTTTGGCCAGTAGCAAATGGAACACGGGGATCCTTAGATAGAACATGGATTCCTTGGCCAGCAGCAAATAGAACATGGAACGGGGATACCACTTTTGGCTTGTTTTTGGTCTGAGAATGGGTCCAAAAGTCCCCAAAATGAAGCATTTTGAAGTTATGTACACCAGAAATGTGATTGAAGTCCTGTAGGGACATGTTCAAGGCACCCTTGTGCCGAATTCCGGGTCATTTGCTTGTAATACCAGGGCACAGGAGCCCAAAATATAAAAATTGTCTAAAAATGCCCCCAAAAAACCTCCATAAAATGGATTTTAAGGCCTGTTTCAAAACAATTAAACAAGGGCCTGGGGGTATTTGCCATCTTAACCTCCATACCAAATTTCAGGTCGGTTGGTTAAGAAATGGCGGAGTAGAAGCCATTTGAAGATTTGTCTGGAGGAGAAGAAGAAGAAGAAGAACCAGACAAATACAATATATTTCACTCTACCCATACCTCTAGGTATGGGAAGTGAAATATAAATACAATATATTTCACTCTACCCATACCTCTAGGTATGGGAAGTGAAATATAAATACAATATATTTCACTCTACCCATACCTCTAGGTATGGGAAGTGAAATATAACAATATGTTGAGGCATACTGGGTATGGCTAAACATAATAACCACCATGGTGTATTTTCCATAAGTATCTATCACCTGTTAGCTGAAAAAAAAGTGGATGCCAAACTGAATGACACACTTACAGCAGTTTTGCCGTTCATCTGTATTGTCCCCGCAGTCGTCTCTGCCGTCACATTCTTGTATCCTGTTAATGATGATTTCGTTTCGACAAATTGCTTCATTGACGTCGGCTTTCAAAGAAAAATTGAATAGAATTCTAGTAAAAATGCAGCACAATAAATACTCAATTGCATCATCAGCAAATCATAAAACAAGTTGATTGATTTTGAGTGATTTGTTTTTTTTATAAAAATGATTCCTCTTTTGTTAAGATCGCAATTTTGTGCAATGAGCACCATTATTGATTTCTTGGGTGGGTCGACAAACAATTTCCTTAGGCGCAAATGTGCAGGCCTTACCACAGACTGGTACGTCACACAGCGCCCAGCTCATGTTAGGATGCGTGGTGAAGCACCAAACTCCGGCTTCGCCGTCCGGATTCCGGCAGTAGTTCTCCTCCAGCCCGGATGACGGATAGCTGGCCGGCGTCTTGTCGTGTTGATGAGGTGTCTGACTGTCCCAGTGTTGACACGTCAAGCCAAACTTGGTCACAGAGACGCTTCCTCGGTAGGATGCCCCATTTCCCACCTGACACTCTGGCAAATAATGAAACGTGGTTGAGGAACAATCTGAAGCAAAGTTGAAGTGTAATTTTCAACATAAAAATTGGACAAATTTTCGACCGTCCAGCTTCAGGTTTCGTCAAGAAATTAGCAATCCACTGCTTCTGTGACATGACGTTATGCAGATAGAACACTTGACTCATCGAACAGTGTACTATAAGTTGCAGAAGGTTTATGACGCCCTTCGTATGTGTTGAGGCATGGTTACAATGCCCTGATGAAAATGACTTTTTTTCACCCCTCTTGAAATCACGCATACAACATGCTCCATTCTGTTATCTTGACACACCAGTAAATGAAAGAAACGCCTACCTGTAAGAATTTGGACTTCGCACAGGCTCAGGATTCGGGAAGAACCAGCAAGACGAACGCCCACATATCGTCCCTTCATTCCCAGACACAGGACGGAAATAGACGACTGACTCACGTCGATATAATGATCACCACCACACTTGGGATTCTCGTTGACCTGGTCGGAATCCCCGATGTGGGTGTTGAAGGGGTTGATTCGTTCAGAACAACAGTCCTGACGGTTGAAGATGACTACTCTGTAGATATTGTCAAAGCAATGGCAATTGAGTTGGATTTACTTCAAGACGAATATGATATCATATAGAACTTGTTAACTCACGTATTTCAAATGCAAGCAATGCTATTATGATTTGTTTCTTGCATTTCTCCTATGCCAGCCCTTGACTGACACAAGTACACCTATTTAAATCCCTTTGATTCAGATCTTAAGAGCGGTGTGCTGCTAGCTCTGTAAGTCAACATGTTACCATTCTTTTGAAAAGCGTGCTGTTAGATATGCGAACATGTTGTCTTCGGCTAAATACGTACCTGCTAATTCTATACGATTGGCCGAGATCCACCCTCCAGCTAGGATTAGCTTCTTCTTGGGTTTGTGTACAGGAACCAAAGCCACCGTGTATGTACGTATTGGTGAACCCGTCTACGGCAAGGCTGGCAACTCCGTTCGTTCCATTACGGGTGCCTGTTTGGAACGTCGTCTTGCCAAAGGCGACATTGGTATCTGCCCAGACGAGAGGAATGTTCATTAAAAGTATATATAAGCATCAGTGACTTCTGATTAACAAACGTAATGTAGAAAGTGCCATATAAAAAATGTTATATTGACCATACTCACGACAAGATAGCTCATCACTGCCATCCGTACAGTCACTTTTACTGTCACAAACCTGGTGTGGATCTATGCAGTTTCCATCGGTGCAGCTTATCTTGCCGCGTAGTTTCTCACCTGTGTTAAAACATGGAAAAGTTATTGATACATCACGTTTTTACATTGTCTACATTGAAGGTTAAAAAATATACCGACAAGCCAAAGTAAGCTTTATTCAAACATCATACAAAGTCACCCAATATCTGTTACTTGTTCAAGTCCTGGCAGAAAATATCGAGGATAATCTTCATTTTTATGGTAAATGGCGTACCCAAAGCGCTAAGAAACTTGCTACTAATGTTAACATAAAGAGCCCTCGGGGCTCGTCATTAACACCCATGATAATCATATCCATGAAAAGTGGAGATATTGTTTTGGGTGTGTCTGTGTGTCTGTTTGTCTGTTTGTGTTTCCGGACTACTGTAGTCAGCATAACTCAAGAACCTCTTGATGGATTGCGATGATATTTGGTATGTGGGTAGGTGTTGTGAAGCCGAAATTCAAGGTCGATTTTTGGCCCCCTGGTATGTGACCTTGGTACTGAAGCAGAAATTCCATTTTTGTATCTCTTGACCTGGACGTGCTATGGTATTAATTTTTTTGGTGGCAGATAGCTTGTGGTGTAATGAAGACGTGGTGTGGGTTTGGGCCCCCTAGTAGCTTGCTCTGGAACTGCAGGGGCTTTATCATGAAAATCTTCTAAGGAGAATAACTGAACAAAGGAACGACGGATTTCCATGATATTTTTTCTATCTGTAGTTAAACTTGATTGTTTTTAACAATTCTAAAGCCTGAACCACGGATTACTTTATCACAATTTAACCTAGATTTATGTAAATCGTCCCAAATATTTCCAAAGACCTTAACGGAATAACCACCATGGTGTATTTTCTGTTAGTATCTATCACATGTTAACTGAAAAAAATAGTGGGTGCTCAGCAACTGGAAGACACACTTACAGCAGTTTTGCTGTTCATCTGTATTGTCCCCGCAGTCGTCTCTGTCGTCACATTCTTGTGTCTTGTTAATGATGATTCCTTTAGAACAAATTGCTTCATTGACGTCGGCTTTCAAAGAAAAATTGAATGTAATTCTAGTAAAAATGCAGCACAATAAATACTCAATTGCATCATCAGCAAATCATAAAACAAGTTGATTGATTTTGAGGGATTTCTTGTTTTTCTTTAAAATGAAACCTCATTTGTTAAGATCCCACTTTTGCGCAATGAGCACCAAGATTGATTTCTTGGGTGGGTCGACAAACAATTTCCTTAGGCGCAAATGTGCAGGCCTTACCACACACTGGTACGTCACACAGCGCCCATCTCATGTTAGGATGCGTGGTGAAGCACCAAACTCCGGCTTCGCCGTCCGGATTCCGGCAGTAGTTCTCCTCCAGCCCGGATGACGGATAGCTGGCCGGCGTCTTGTCGTGTTGATGAGGTGTCTGACTGTCCCAGTGTTGACACGTCAAGCCAAACTTGGTCACAGAGACGCTTCCTCGGTAGAATGCCCCATCTCCCACCTGACACTCTGGCAAATAATGAAACGTGGTTGAGGAACGATCTGAAGCAAAGTTGAAGTGTAATTTTCAACACAAAAATTGCACAAATTTTCGACCGTCCAGCTTCAGGTTTCGTCAAGAAATTAGCAATCCACTGCTTCTGTGACATGACGTTATGCAGATAGAACACTTGACTCATCGAACAGTGTACTATAAGTTGCAGAAGGTTTATGACGCCCTTCGTATGTGTTGAGGCATGGTTACAATGCCCTGATGAAAATGACTTTTTTTCACCCCTCTTGAAATCACACATACAACATGCTCTATTCTGTTATCTTGACTCAGCAGTAAATGAAAGAAACGCCTACCTGTAAGAATTTGGACTTCGCACAGGCTCAGGATTCGGGAAGAACCAGCAAGACGAACGCCCACATATCGTCCCTTCATTCCCAGACACAGGACGGAAATAGACGACTGACTCACGTCGATATAATGATCACCACCACACTTGGGATTCTCGTTGACCTGGTCGGAATCCCCGATGTGGATGTTGAAGGGGTTGATTCGTTCAGAACAACAGTCCTGACGGTTGAAGATGACTACTCTGTAGATATTGTCAAAGCAATGGCAATTGAGTTGGATTTACTTCAAGATGAATATGATATCACGTATAGAACTTGTTAACTGACATATTTCAAATGCAAGCAATGCTATTATGATTTGTTTCTTGCATCTCTCCTATGCCAGCCCTTGACTGACACACGTACACCTATTTAAATCCCTTTGATTCAGATCTTAAGAGCGGTGTGCTGCTAGCTCTGTAAGTCAACATGTTACCATTCTTTTGAAAAGCGTGCTGTTAGATATGCGAACATGTTGTTTTCTGCTAAATACGTACCTGCTAATTCTATACGATTGGCCGAGATCCACCCACCAGCTAGGATTAGCTTCTTCTTGGGTGTGTGTACAGGAACCAAAGCCACCGTGTATGTACGTATTGGTGAACCCGTCTACGGCAAGGCTGGCAACTCCGTTCGTTCCATTACGGGTGCTTGTTTGGAACGTCGTCTTGCCAAAGGCGACATTGGTATCTGCCCAGACGAGAGGAATGTTCATTAAAAGTATATATAAGCATCAGTGACTTCTGATTAACAAACGTAATGTAGAAAGTGCCATATAAAAAATGTTATATTGACCATACTCACGACAAGATAGCTCATCACTGCCATCCGTACAGTCACTTTTACTGTCACAAACCTGGTGTGGATCTATGCAGTTTCCATCGGTGCAGCTTATCTTGCCGCGTAGTTTCTCACCTGTGTTAAAACATGGAAAAGTTATTGATACATCACGTTTTTACATTGTCTACATTGAAGGTTAAAAAATATACCGACAAGCCAAAGTAAGCTTTATTCAAACATCATACAAAGTCACCCAATATCTGTTACTTGTTCAAGTCCTGGCAGAAAATATCGAGGATAATCTTCATTTTTATGGTAAATGGCGTACCCAAAGCGCTAAGAAACTTGCTACTAATGTTAACATAAAGAGCCCTCGGGGCTCGTCATTAACACCCATGATAATCATATCCATGAAAAGTGGAGATATTGTTTTGGGTGTGTCTGTGTGTCTGTTTGTCTGTTTGTGTTTCCGGACTACTGTAGTCAGCATAACTCAAGAACCTCTTGATGGATTGCGATGATATTTGGTATGTGGGTAGGTGTTGTGAAGCCGAAATTCAAGGTCGATTTTTGGCCCCCTGGTATGTGACCTTGGTACTGAAGCAGAAATTCCATTTTTGTATCTCTTGACCTGGACGTGCTATGGTATTAATTTTTTTGGTGGCAGATAGCTTGTGGTGTAATGAAGACGTGGTGTGGGTTTGGGCCCCCTAGTAGCTTGCTCTGGAACTGCAGGGGCTTTATCATGAAAATCTTCTAAGGAGAATAACTGAACAAAGGAACGACGGATTTCCATGATATTTTTTCTATCTGTAGTTAAACTTGATTGTTTTTAACAATTCTAAAGCCTGAACCACGGATTACTTTATCACAATTTAACCTAGATTTATGTAAATCGTCCCAAATATTTCCAAAGACCTTAACGGAATAACCACCATGGTGTATTTTCTGTTAGTATCTATCACATGTTAACTGAAAAAAATAGTGGGTGCTCAGCAACTGGAAGACACACTTACAGCAGTTTTGCTGTTCATCTGTATTGTCCCCGCAGTCGTCTCTGTCGTCACATTCTTGTGTCTTGTTAATGATGATTCCTTTAGAACAAATTGCTTCATTGACGTCGGCTTTCAAAGAAAAATTGAATGTAATTCTAGTAAAAATGCAGCACAATAAATACTCAATTGCATCATCAGCAAATCATAAAACAAGTTGATTGATTTTGAGGGATTTCTTGTTTTTCTTTAAAATGAAACCTCATTTGTTAAGATCCCACTTTTGCGCAATGAGCACCAAGATTGATTTCTTGGGTGGGTCGACAAACAATTTCCTTAGGCGCAAATGTGCAGGCCTTACCACACACTGGTACGTCACACAGCGCCCATCTCATGTTAGGATGCGTGGTGAAGCACCAAACTCCGGCTTCGCCGTCCGGATTCCGGCAGTAGTTCTCCTCCAGCCCGGATGACGGATAGCTGGCCGGCGTCTTGTCGTGTTGATGAGGTGTCTGACTGTCCCAGTGTTGACACGTCAAGCCAAACTTGGTCACAGAGACGCTTCCTCGGTAGAATGCCCCATTTCCCACCTGACACTCTGGCAAATAATGAAACGTGGTTGAGGAACGATCTGAAGCAAAGTTGAAGTGTAATTTTCAACACAAAAATTGGACAAATTTTCGACCGTCCAGCTTCAGGTTTCGTCAAGAAATTAGCAATCCACTGCTTCTGTGACATGACGTTATGCAGATAGAACACTTGACTCATCGAGCAGTGTACTATAAGTTGCAGAAGGTTTATGACGCCCTTCGTATGTGTTGAGGCATGGTTACAATGCCCTGATGAAAATGACTTTTTTTCACCCCTCTTGAAATCACACATACAACATGCTCTATTCTGTTATCTTGACTCAGCAGTAAATGAAAGAAACGCCTACCTGTAAGAATTTGGACTTCGCACAGGCTCAGGATTCGGGAAGAACCAGCAAGACGAACGCCCACATATCGTCCCTTCATTCCCAGACACAGGACGGAAATAGACGACTGACTCACGTCGATATAATGATCACCACCACACTTGGGATTCTCGTTGACCTGGTCGGAATCCCCGATGTGGATGTTGAAGGGGCTGAGTCGTTCAGAACAACAGTCCTGGCGGTTGAAGATGACTACTCTGTAGATATTGTCAAAGCAATGGCAATTGAGTTGGATTTACTTCAAGATGGATATGATATCATATAGAACTTGTTAACTCGCATATTTCAAATGCAAGCAATGCTATTATGATTTGTTTCTTGCATCTCTCCTATGCCAGCCCTTGACTGACACACATACACCTATTTAAATCCCTTTGATTCAGATCTTAAGAGCGGTGTGCTGCTAGCCCTGTAAGTCAACATGTTACAATTCTTTTGAAAAGCGTGCTGTTAGATATGCGAACATGTTGTTTTCTGCTAAATACGTACCTGCTTATTCTATACGATTGGCCGAGATCCACCCACCAGCTAGGATTAGCTTCTTCTTGGGTGTGTGTACAGGTACCAAAGCCACCGTGTATGTACGTATTGGTGAACCCGTCTACGGCAAGGCTGGCAACTCCGTTCGTTCCACTACGGGTGCTTGTTTGGAACGTCGTCTTGCCAAAGGCGACATTGGTTTCTGCCCAGACGAGAGGAATTTCCATTATAATTATATATCATAAGCATCAGTGACTTCTGGGTAACAAACAAATAAGCTTATGGTTGGGCGTAAAGAAATTTAAGATACCTTTTCCAATACAGTACGATATTTTGACACGGGGAATGTAATGTAGTATAAATTGGCGTTATGGCCAACCTACATATTATGGACTCTTGTACACCCAAAACGACGTTTTTATCTCCATGAAAAATGGAGATATTGTTTTGTGTGTGTCTGTCTGTTTGTTTGTTTGTCTGTTTGTGTTTCCTCACCACTCCAGTCAGCATAACTCAAGAGCCTCTTGATGGATTACGATGATATTTGGTATGTGGGCAGGTGTTGTGAAGCCGAAATTCAAGGTCGATTTGGGCCCCCTGGTCTGTGACCTTGGTACTGCAGCGGAACTTCAATTTTTGTATCTTTTGACCTGGACGTGCTGTCTTGATTTTTGGGTGGCAGATAGCTTGTGATGTAATAAAGAAGTGGTGTAGGTTTGGGCCCTCTAGCAGCTTCCTCTGAAACTGCACGGGCGTTTTTGTGAAAATCTTCTAAGGAGATTAACTGAACAAAGGAACAACGGATTTCCATGACATTTAGTATGCAGGTAGCTTACACAGAGATGTACACAATGAAGTGCAAATTTTGCTAATTGGGCCTAAATTTGCATAGCTAATGAGGAAAATCTATATTTGCAGTGTATTCCATTATCAGACTCAAATAAATGTAACGTATGTAGTTTATGGAAAGCGGACCATCAACAGATACCAATTATGCAAATAAATTCCTTATTTGCAGAATAAATGCAAAACACCATATCTCATCTACGTGGAAAATTATAGGTGTCAATATGATGCTTAGTATGCAGGTAGCTTGGCCAGAGATATACAGAATGAAGTCTAAATATAATTTTCACTTAATTTGCATAGGTAATGAGGAAAATCTAAATTTGCAGTGTTTTCCATTATCAGACTCAAATACATGTAACGTATGTAGTTTGTGGCAAGTGGAGCATCAACAGATACCAATTATGCAAACAAATTAATAATTTGCATAATTAATGCAAAACGCCATAATCATTCTGATTGAAAAATTATAAGACCGTCAATATTGCAACATGAATACGTTAGATAAAGGTTTATGACCAAGCATATATTATGCAAATGTGTAAGTCATTTGCATGAATAGAATTGTTCATTGAGATATGAGGTCGTGGAACTCTTGTTCATGCTATATTGCTCCCCCCTAATTATGCTAACAAACTTGCACTTCTTCTAGACCGACTAAAACAATTGCGTATTTTAACATTGAATATGAATACTTTGCCTGATAATACTGTTGTGCATTTCCTAATCAGAGGATCACCTTTGCTCTCCTCCAAAACCAATGCACAAATTATGGCTATAACTCTGTTGTATTTACCAGAAACAAAACCAAAAAATAATTAACTATAACTACCTTTATAAGTACATGTGTTTGCTATGATATGTTATTGATATTGATAAGTACATGTGTTTGCTATGATATGTTATTGTTTTGCTTGGAGTTTACGTGTGTGTTATCCTGTGTGTATGTTTGTTTCACCGGACACTTAAAATCAACATAACTGAAAAACGTGTGGATGGATTGTAATGATATTTCGTATGTGGGTAGGTGCTGGAAGGAGAAACGTTAAGATTAATTTTGGGCCCCCTGGTATGTGTCACTGGAACTGCAATGGCGTATTTGTAAAAATCTTCTAAGGAGAATAACTGAAGAAAGGAACGGCAGGTTTTCATGTTATTTGGTACGCATGTGGGTTGGACAGGGATGTACAAACTGAAGTGGTAATTATGCAAATTTGGACTGAATTTGCATAAGTAATGAGGAATATCTACTTCGCCATTGTGGGTATGGGCTTTGAGGTCGCACCTGTTGGATCCATTGGACGAGTATTCCCCAATTCCCAAACAGCTGGTGGTTCTTCTGCCCAAAACCAAGTAGATGTGTTGTGGTAACTCTACTAATGGTATTGCAGAAAATTATATGTACCTTATGTTTCAAAGTACGGATGTTGTATTTGAGATGTAGGTACCTTTATAACATGTTAATACACCTGGCAATAAATTATGCTAATGAAGACCTAATATGCATAATTTGTGCATAAACTTGTATTTCCCTAACCATAAAAGCTGTGGATGTCATATTTGAGATGAAGTTACCTTTAGGAAAGTTGAATGCACCTGGACATAAATTATGCTAATGGGGACTTCATTTGCATAATGTTGCAGAAACTTGTATTTCCCCTACCGTATATTGAGATGTAGGTACCTTTAGGAAAGGTAAACACACTTGTCCATGAATTATGCTAATGAGTACCTCATTTGCATAAATTATCTTACCGTAAAGGCTACAGATGTCATAATTGAGAGGTAGGTACCATAAGGAAAGGTAAGAAAACCTGGCCATAAACTATGCTAATGAGGGCATCATTTGCATAATTTATGCATATGCCTTGCCGTAAAGGCTACGGATATCATATTTCAGATGGATGTAATTTTAGGAAAGGTGAACACATTTGGCCATGAATTATGCGAATGAGGGCCTCATTTGCATAATCTATGGATAAACTTGTATTTTCTTACCGTAAAAGCTACGGATGTCATATTTCAGATGTAGGTAATTTTAGGGAAGGTGAATACACCTGTCCATCAAATATGCTAATGCGGACCTCATTTGCATTATTTAGGTAAAACCTTGTATTCCCCTTACTGTAAAGGCTACGGATTTCATATTTGACACGTAGGTACCTTTAAGAAAATTCAGAAAACTTGGCCATAAGGACGTCATATTTAAGGTGTAGGTGTGGGAGGGGAATATCCTGTATTTTCCCGTAAATGTTGCCTTTCTAGTTCCTATTACGTAGATAACCTCTGGTACATAAAACAAAACAACCAGCGGCAACAACAAATAACTAGGGCAAATAAAAACATCATATATAAAAACAAATTTCATGGAGATTTTGGGTCTTCGGACTCTTGTTTCTTTCTGTGATTAGACTTGATTTTTTTGGTAACGTTGGGTAACATGAATTTGCCATTTTTCCGATAATGGTTGACTGAAATTGTTATATTTTCAAGTCAATTTTCAATCCTGTATAATCTGTTATTATTTGACATATTTATTGTTTCAATGCAATTCTTTGTAAGGGGTTGAACCCCCAAGGAATCTATGAAAAGCGCCACCAGGCGAAATTTATTCCTGGCTACATGGATAAACTGAACTGAAAGTTACTTATGAATAGATAGGGAGGGAGGGACTATTAGCACGCTATCGTTGCGATATCCTAAACGTTCCTATCATAGCATCGTACGCGTACCTGATGAGATTCTGAAGAGGTTCAGTTCTGTGAGATATGGCTGCCAGCCCGAGTGGGTCCGCGTGATCACGAACCTCCAGTTTTATGTACCATGGGGTCGTGTGGCGTAACGGCAGGGTGTTCGGCCCAGAACCAAGAGGTCCCGAGTTCGAATCCCCCTGACGCCACCGATGTTGTGCCCTTGGGAAAGGCACTTTACAAGACTTTCCTCACTTCGCCCAGGTGTATGAAAAAGTGGGTATGTTGTTATCTGTACGTGGCACTGTTAATATAAGTTATAAAAACTTGAGTGCAGTGCCACGTCGTCCTTGTCTGTCAAAAAAAACGAAGTAAAAAAAAAAAAAAAAACCTCCAGTACCGCGCTGTTCCCTGGAACCCGCCGAACTCCTGGCGCCGGTCGGTCCCTCCATCCACGTTAGTAACGGACACGACGTCCTCCCAGTTGTACGGACTCCCAATCTGTGATTTTTGCAACGTGAAGGCTGAGACGTCATGGATGATGTCTCCGTAGTTGTTTACTGCGATGCCGCCCAGAGTTTGGGACGCTGCGAGGTCCACCACGATGTACCAGTTGTTGTAGTTTTGATCGCTTATAGGGTTCCAGTAGGTCCCAGTGTCCCCATCCAAGGCTTTTGTGGCATCATATGTCACTCCGTTGTCGACCCACGGTGTGCCGGCGGAGTCCAGAACCCATGACGGATCCCGTGACAGCCATGCATCTGGGTAAGAGGACGCAGAATCGTTAATCCAGCTCTTTTGAAAGAAGCTGAAAGTCAAACACACACAGAAGATAGCCACCTGTGCCATAGTACACCCCAGTGCGCATGTTTGTGGTAGGTCGAACGTCACGTACTTGGTGTAACACGTCACATGCATATGAATTAAAAAGAAGGTACGTATTCTGCTTCCGTATTTTCGACACGGACATGATGCCTAATGTCGTGTTCAAAAACGCCGGCAACAAGGGCGGTTCATTTACATGCGGGGTCCATATTTCGCTATCTACTGGTATTTCATTTCATAACGTTCCATATGCTGTTCCATTTCGTTCCATTTCGTACGTTCTGCGGACCCTGTTAAATGTGTTCTGACAAACCTCCTTGGTTCTGGTTATGATACGATGCTTAGATATATGGCATCATTTCCGTGTCAAAATATCGTATTTTCAAACGTACCTTACAGCAGCGAAAATATGTCTACGATATACGTATTTTTACATCAAAATGATGTCGTTTTATGTCTACGATATCGTCTCAGGACTAAATCTAAAAATCTATCGCTATATTGCGTTCTACGCAACAAAATACACTTGACTAAGATATCGTTATAATATGTACCTAACATTATCGTCAGGAGGTATACGATATTGTAATTCAGAAGATTTTTTTCAAATGGTATCGTTGAATCCACTCTCTAAAATGTACAAGTATCGTATTACAAAACGAACGTTAAAATGTGTAAGTAAATATACGTATATGATAGCGTCTAGTCCATAATGCTAAATATGTTCTGGTTATGTACCTGACTGTGTGTTCCTGTAGTCGACACAGGTCAGACAGTCACAGTGGGCTTCCGTGTTGCCGCACCAGTGTCCAGGGGAGCAGCACGGGTAGATACCGTCAGGGTTGCATTCAGCAGGACTGCCGTCTTCAGCGGGGTAGCCCTGTCCGCAACGGATATCCTCACGCCATTTCTTAGGTGCTGTTATAAAACAATATACGCAAATCATTTAGCAATCATGCCTATGCCTATCGTCTAAGTTTGTTATAATATGCGATGTGGTGCTAACGCTGGACGCTATAATATACGTATATTTACTTAATATCCTTACGCTATTTAACGTACGTTTTGTAATACGATGCTTAGATATATGGCATCATTTCCGTGTCAAAGTATCCTATTTTAAAACGTACCTTACAGCAGCGAAAATACGTCTACGATATACGTATTTTTACATCAAAACGATGTCGTTTTACGTCTACGATATCGTCTCGGAGCTAAAATATCGTTATATTGCGTTATACCCAACAAAATCCACTTCGCTAAGATATAGTTATAAAACGTACCTTACATTATCGTGAGCAGGTACACAATATTGCACTTCAGACGATTCTTTCATACAGTATCGTCAAACAGACTCTCTGAAATGTACACTCTGTATCTAACATGGCATCATTTCCGTGTCAAAATTACATACGTAAAAAGCGTCACGTTTTGGGGTCTATATATGGCATCATTTCCGTGTCAAAATTACGTACGTAAAAAAAACGTCACGTTTATGGGGTCATACGTGACGTTATGGGGGTCAATACGCCACGTCTACCAGGGCAACGTCACGTATGGCAAAACGTACGGCTACGTGACGTACACATGGTTCTGAAATTTCCGTGTCAAAATTACGTACATAAAAAAGTATGTTTTGTGGGTCCATACGTCACGTTTTCCTGACCATACGCCACGTATGGTATCACGTTTGTTTATGGCATCATTTTCGTGTCAAAAAATCGATGTCAAAAAAGGTACCTTTAATGAACGAATAAACGTCTACTATGGTATGAATATAGCGTTTAAAGACATTATTTTGGGTACACGACAAGGTCCTTACAAAGGGACCTTTTAACTATCTTACAATTTTTGTGCCAAAATACCAACCTCAAAAACGTACCTTAGATAGGCCTAAATATGTCCATTATGCTGTAATAGGGACGTTTTCAATATCGGAACGATAGCGTGCTTCGATTTCCTTCAATATCGCATATCATAGAAACGTTGAATAAATATGTATATTGCGAAGACGTTACATTATTTCGTTACCATACGGTAGTGAGATATCTTTATAGAATACCCTCGTGTGCCGCCTGCCCACGCGGAAGCTGAGCATCGTTGTATAACGTAACGTGACCAGTTAACGTCCAATTCATTTAAAACGTATTTATCTTAAAATCGGGCGGACAGAGTCGAATGTCCCCAATGAACCCATGGGCAGAAATATCACCTCTTCTAAAAACAAAATGCATGGTCTGTAATTTAACGTCAGCTACTTTTAAAAGATACTAGCTATTGTGCAAGTTAGAAACAAGTGATGAAGTACGCGGTGTCGAACTACATATGAAATACGTCATGCATGGCGATTCCGTGCAACTTGTTGTTACTGGTTCAGGACTTTATTCTGTTATGTCGCTGGACGGAAACCTTTTTCAGTGTTTTGTATAAAAGAGAGAGATGGCTAAGGATCATACTTATGACCGTCTTTATTGCTAATGAGAACAGGCTTTGGCATAGTACACCGCGACATGTTGACATGACCCAAACTGGACGTAAACTGCTCCCGCACGTACATAGGACACGTTACGTTAGCCCCCATCGCAAACGTGGATTTGATTGGGGGGTTCTTTTGAATGTTTGAGGGACCAGCGAGCACCGTAGGCGCGAGACGAGCGCCACAGGCGCAAGCTTCCTAGGGGGGTCCGGGGGTATGCCCCCCCCCCCGGCAAATGTTAGAAATTGAACCTTCTGATATGGCATTTCCTGTGTTTTTGAGAGGATTTCAAAGGAAATCTGAGACAAAGTTAGCAGTTTTTTTAGGATTCCAGCTACGCTGGTGATACAAATAAGTCCACATTGAAAAAAAAAAACCTTGGACGTAAAAAAGTGGAACCTCGAGCGTTTTAAATTCTAAGAATTGAACCTTCTAAAAGGACATTTGCTGTGTTTTTGAGAGAATTTCAGTGTAAAAATCAAAGACAAAGAGTTTTTATTGGATTCTGGTCTCTGTGGCGTTGCTGGTGATGCAAATAAGTCCGCCTTGAAAACATTAAAAAGTAGACCTTCAAGCCTGTGAAAGTTGACCTTCAAGTCTGCTCCCGCAGTTAACAATGGTCCAACAATCCTACCAAGAGACGTACCTGCGAACACCTCCACCTCACAGAGTGTAATGATTCTCCCTGTGCCGCTCAGAGCTATCCCCACATATCGGCCGGTCAGTCCGCCGCAGTTCACCGTGATGACGTCCTTCCCTACCACGGACTGCGGCCCGCCACAGGTCGGGTTGGCTGTCACGGTCGGATTGTCGCCCACGTAAACCGTGAAGCCTTCCAGCCTGTCCGAGCAGCAGTCCTTCCGATTGGTGACGACCACCTGGCCCAGAGACCGACTGGTGCCCAGGTCGACTCGCCACCACGGGTCGCGTATATCATTTGTCGTGTGGGTGCAGGACTTCCCGTCCCACATGGGATTATCGTCTCCGTCAACAGCACGGCCGGGAGCACCTCCATATGCAGTACTCGACTGGGCCGCAGGGCGGTTTAGGGCGATGTTAGTGGTGCCTGCACCTTGAAGTGAACAAAAGGGATAGTCACGGTGTGACGATACTTAAGCGCGTTACAACCAAATGGTCGTTTTAATTTCTTGCGCAGAGTGCCTATCATCTAGACTTCTTATAATATACGTTCTTAATACACTACTTAAACTTGCGTTTGATAATACGATATTTGGATAAGAATGTGCATTCTAGCATAAATCAGCAGGTCAATTCAACGATACCGTGAAAAAAAAATCGTCAGAATTGCGATATCATTTACCTGCTGACGATAATGTAAGTTACGTCTTATAACGATATCCAAGCAAAGTTGTTTTGTTGTGTAAAACGGAATATAGCGATATCTTTGTTCAGAGACGATATCGTAGACATGAAAATACGTATATTGTAGACGCATTTTCGCTAGTTTAAAGTACGTATTTTAATACGACATTTTGACACGGAAATTATGCCATATAGTTATCATGACGCATTACGTTAACGTAAGATAGTCCTTTACGATAACATAACGCATCATGTTAACGTAACGTATGTAAGTCCTACGCGTTAACATAAAGCATCAAACGCATCAAAGGCACCACGTTACCGTAATATTACGTATGTTATGTTGCGTTGCGTTACGTAAGCTAAAAACTAGAGAGTGAACGTCTATAATAGACGTGTTCTGGTGACGTCATCAGTTTATGTTGTGTAAGATTTGGCTGAATTACCAACCAGAAAAAAGACTAATACCTAATGAGGTGCGACTTCTACCAGGTTCGGCTTCTATTGGAACATTTCTACCGCATACGTTCCTGGGGTGAACTGCAATGATCCTTGCATACTCTGGATTTCACGGCACACTTTCAGTCAACTACTAGTATCTTTTTGTCAGTGCTTGACCGAGGGGGAAACAATAACAGCGTTTGTCGGAATGAGAATGCATAATAGATGATTCCTCGATAGCAGAAGCAATGGCTAACTTCGCGTGTGCAGGTCGAACTCTAGAAGCTCGTAAACTTGTTTTTCCCAGACCTTTCGAGACTAATCTGCAGAACAAGGTGCGGCTTGAAACATTGTTCCAAATAAATAAAAAGACAGCTAAAATAACATATAACCGCTCATCTATGCCAAGAAGAAACCTTTTTGCAAATATGAATCTTACAAACTATGATCACAAATAACTTTGTGTGTGCAATATATACATGTATGGTTAACACTTGTCGGACTAGTATTGGAGGCGCACCAGTGATACGTCGCGATCGTCTGGGTAAATATATTGGTACATGGGGATAAGATTGGTGTCTTATACCAAAGGGCGGTTATACCCGTAACCGGGTATACAAATACAGACATAGATACAGAAACTGTGATGTATATGGAATCTGTTAAATGTCTTCAACAATTTGATTTTGAAAGGTAAGATATCGCGTATATGAGTAGCTCGAGCTCCATCACTACAAAGATCGGGACTTTCAGATTTTAATAATAAGTCTTGGGATGTACAAGGAACTGAAAGCAGACGTCTTAGATCTATCATTAGTCAGCAACTGATATCTAATGATCATGGATTAATATCGAGGCAAATAGAAGTGGGCAACCGCAAGACAACCGTACACACTCACGTCGTATCTGCAGAAAAGACGCTGTAGCCGCATAGTTCCCGTTTAGAACTTTGTTCAGTCTCACATCCAGACTAGTTTCGCCTTGTGTTTGACTCTCTCGATGGTCTAAGGCTCGAATGTATCAAGTGCAATCTGTCCTGTCTTATATAGATCATGTGCAAACTGCCCTAGGTGGCTTAAACAATAAAACTTTGAACGGGAACTATTCGGCTACAGCATCTTATAGATCAGGTGCAAACTGCCCTAGGTGGCTTAAACAATAAAACTTTGAACAGGAACTATGCGGCTACAGCATCTTTTCTGAAGAGTGAGTGTATATGGTTGGCTTGAAAAGGCCCACTACTGTTTGCCCATGGATGAATATTTAGTTACACACCTGTAGCACCTGACAGACAGCAGCACTGACCCCACAGCAGCACCAGGGATGTTCTGGTGGGCGACAGGTCTCCCATTCTGCCGCGGGGCGGCCGGCTCTGTTGTACCAGACGAGTTCTCTGTTGTGAACTCTTGTTGAAAAGTACCGGCGCACGAACTCACCGTACCATGTACGGCCGGATTCTCTCATCAGCTAGTGTAGAGAAGGTTTCGTGTGGTATTTTATTTCTGTCACGAAGTCTCACGTCACACAGTTACCAGGGGAACCTCTACCAAATAAAGTAACAGCTCGGGTAGGCGTTGTTTGAGTGAGTGAAGACTTTGAATATTCATTTAACTTGTTTCAGCCATCTGGTCTTTTCTGACGCATCTCTCTCTGAATTATTCAAAGACTGAAGCACGGTGGCAGTCTGTATCCGTACCGGAATTTCAGTTATCTTGTAAACAACATGTTTTTGAGTCCACTGAATGTAATACTTGAAATGGGTCCTTTGTGTAGTCTTTTAAACGTTGGAATATATTTTTGGCTGTTTGGGGAGATCATGAAAAGTTGATAAAATCTATATTTTCATCCAAATTTTTCCAGCATGCATTTTTTTCTTTCATCGATGTCACTATTTAACATGTTTGTTTGTCTGTTTGTTCATTTTTATTTAACCAGGGATAACATATCGCCTGTGATGGCGTTTTTCAATGTGCCCTGGGGGGCAAATCCCCACATTTAAACTTAGATACATGAGATAACAAAAATAACACAACCTGTAATTGAATAATAATACAAAGTAAACTTAACTAAATGCTTAGAAATACTAACTTATTACAACTGACTTCAAATAACAAAATGAACTAGAAAGGCAACATTTGCGAGCAAATACAGCATGTTTAGCCATACTCCTCGCCATGCTAAAAATGGACTGTCCCCAAATAACAATGGACCATTCTAAAATACTTCCACTAAAAAATGGATCACCCCAGTCCAAAATTGAGTTTAAAAACAATTAGTCTCTCCATACAGGAATAGAGTCTTCCAGTGGCACCTCAACACAATATGGACCAGTCCAAAACCATATCAACATAGACAAATACACTTCTGCTAACAAATGGACTTTTTCATAATCACTCCCGCTCAAAATTGAAATGAATAATTAAAGAATCCTCCGCTTGCAAGAATGGGATATTCCGTGTCATCTCCATGTAAACTAGACCAGTCGAAAAATATCCGCTCAAAATTACACTCTTGCACATGATCAACCCAGTTCAAAATTGAATTAAAAAAGATTAACCCCAGGGAAGAATGAAGTTTTCCATAGTATACATTATGAAATATATGAAGATTGGACAGGAGAAGAAGGAAATTACCAAAACAAAATATTTCAGCGATAGTATGGGTGAAATATAAAAATGTGACACCCCTATGTTTGAATGCATGATTCAATAGTATACATTTTGGGTTGAAAATAACGAAACGAATAAATTGTTTATTTCAAAAATCGTTTTGAAATGCTGTATGCCAAACATTTGAATGAGGGCCTGTGTACATGACCAAGGCAGACACACGTCAAATTTTGCATCATTTTGATTTGATACATAGGAGATGTGTATCTTTGTTAAAAAAAGAGTGAACAAAGCCTTGTTAGCACATGTCCTACACATTCCAATACTGCGCCAGAAATGCAAGATAACTTAATTAACTCAATTGGCCAATCAGGTGGTTACAAGACTAACAGGCAGGCCAGGTGCAGCTGGGGTCAATGACATTT
The DNA here is from genome assembly GCF_035083965.1 of Branchiostoma lanceolatum. Taxonomy (NCBI): domain Eukaryota; kingdom Metazoa; phylum Chordata; class Leptocardii; order Amphioxiformes; family Branchiostomatidae; genus Branchiostoma; species Branchiostoma lanceolatum. The sequence goes on from NC_089724.1 coordinate 29,081,459, forward strand.
AGGTCATGTGAGGAAAGTACCCAATGTTCTCCAAAAAAAACTGCAAAATCGTATTTTGAAGTAATGTATGCCAAAAGTGCGATTGGGGTTCTTTGAATATTTGTTCAATGTACCCCCATAGCAAAATTCAGGTCATTTGGATGTATTTCCAGAGCACAGGAGGCCAAAATGTACGTTTTTGGTCAGAAAAACCTCAATAAAATCACTTTAAAGGGCAATATCGAAAAAATGAAAAAAAGGTTGGGGGTATTTGTTTATACTACCTTTGTACCAAATTTCAGGTCATTTGGTCAAAAAATGACAGAGATGCTTCGATTTGAAGATTTGACAGGAGAAGAAGAAGGAGGAGAAGAAACCTGAGTAAAAACAATATGTTGAGCCATACTAGGTATGGCTAAACATAATAAAACATAAATATAACATAATGTAACGTAGAAAAACAATGGAATAACGTCAGAAAACAAAGGACTAGAACGGAATTTGCATATCAATGTTTGGCAGAGAGGCAGTGGACATCATATAGTTTTTTTAAATGTGGAAGTGATCTGGCTGATTTGAGATGTTGTGGGAGTGTGTTCCAAAGTGCAGCCCCCGAGGACGAAAAGGCTCGTCTTCTGTATGTCAAATGTGTCATTGGCAACTGAAGGCCGCCTTGTGCCCTTAGGCGGGTGTAATGGGTATGTACATGGGTTAATTGGGTGAACATTGAAGTGATGTAGGGAGTAGTCAGACCGTTAAGGGCCTTGTAGACAAGTGTAACTTTACTCTTCTTGTGAATTTCAGCTACTGGAAGCCATCCTAGTGTGTTGAGAAGGGTTGATGTGGGAGTGTACCGGTCACAGCCAAGAATTACCCGACCTGCTCTTTTCTAAAGCTTTTCAATCTTATCAAGGTACCCCTTCCTTCCCTGGTCCCAAACTGTGCTACAGTAGTTGATGTGGGGTATGAATAACGTTGTGTACATTAACCTAAGAGCCTGACTGCTGACATATGGCTTAACCTGTACAAGGTATACAAACACATATCAAGGCACCCTAAAGTCATTCATAGAATCAAGTCGATAAAGTCACCATGCTAGAAGGCAGCTACAGCCGTCCTTGCGCCTGTTTATGCATGGCGCTTGAACAACCACTGAAATACGTACTTTGAGAATCTGTACAATGCTGGCAACCCATGTCTATTAAGATGACACTGGCAACATACAACCTCTACAACATGTAAAAAGATATGAAGAAAGTATATATAGTTTGAATCATGTAACCAGAATCGTGGTCCATAATTAGTCCTATTCCATGCCAGGTTTGCTCACTTCCCTCATAGACATACACTTTCCATGTCCATATATGGCAAGATAAAGGGCAAAAAAAATATTGGGTCAAAAATGTAGAGCAAAAAAACGTTCCTTCGAGGTATCAAGCTGTAAATTGTTTAAGTCTGTTTGAGATTTTTTTTATGAAATTTTTGGCACATTTGAGAACTTTCTTAAAAATAGACGTATCAATGTTGCCGGGGCATAGACCAGTATTCAGTTCAGGTTACGAAGCTATGGAGCAGTGAAGCCTAATGGGCCGTCAAGGTAAATGTTGGGGCCCTCGACTTCCTCTTCTTGTTTCGAGCCTTGAGCGTGTGGTGAGGCCTCAGATTGTGGCATCTGTCTGGGAATCTCCGCGCCTTGCGATCGTGAAATGGAATTGATGTATATGTGAGTCTGAGGAAGAGGATCCGGAATCTCCTCCTGATTTGGCCTCTGTGAGCCACGTCGTTGGGAGGAGACGTTGGAGTTGACGTACGTGTGAGTCCGAGGAAGAGGATCCGGAATCTCTTCCTGATTTGGCGTCGGTGAGCCACGTCGTTGGGAGGAGACGTTGGAGTTGACGTACGTGTGAGTCCGAGGAAGAGGATCCGGAATCTCCTCCTGATTTGGCGTCGGTGAGCCACGTCGTTGGGAGGAGACGTTGGAGTTGACGTACGTGTGAGTCCGAGGAAGAGGATCCGGAATCTCTTCCTAATTTGGCCTCTGTGAGCCAAGTCGTTGTGAGGAGACGTTGGAGTTGACGTACGTGTGAGTCCGAGGAAGAGGATCTGGAATGTCCTTCTGATTTGGCCTCTGTGAGCCACGTCGTTGTACATGTGAGGAGACGTTAGAGTTGACGTACGTGTGAGTCCGAAGAAGAGGGTCCGGAATCTCCTCCTGATTTGGCCTCCGTGAGCCACGTCGCTGTGAGGAGACGTTGGAGTTGACGTACGCGTGAGTCCGAGGAAGACGGTCCGGAATCTCCTCCTGATTTGGCCTCTGTGAGCCACGTCATTGTGAGGAGACGTTGGCGTTGACGCACGTGTGAGTCCGAGGAAGAGGATCTGGAACGTCTTCTGCTTGAGGCATCTTCGAGCCAGAGTAGCGCGGTTGGCCGTTCAGGTCAAGGTAAATGTTGAGACCCTCGACTTCCTCTTCTTGGTTTGAGCTTCGAGAGTGCGATGAGGCCCCGGATGATGGCATTTGTTTTGGCATCTCCGCGCCATGCAGTTGTGAGGATACATTGGAGCTGACGTACGTGTGAGTCCGTGGAAGAGGATCCAGGACCTTCTGTGCCTGAGGCATCTCCAATCCTTGTGGTTGTGGGGAGACATTTGAGTCGACCTTTCTGTTGGTTCTGGGAAGAGGATCCGGGATCTCCTTTGCTGTAGTCGTCTTCGTGTTTGGTGGGTAGTAGGTAGAGTCGCTGGAGTCGACTGGCGCGATGGGTCGTGGAGGTGTAACTGGGGCATTCCCCGCCCGAGTTGTGCTAGAGACCTGTGGTTGTGATGAGGCCATGGAATTGGGAGGCATGTTGGATCGCGGACGAGGATTGGAGATCGACGTTGCAGCTGTCGGTCCTGTCACGTCTGCGGCATACACTGGATTTTCCAAGCGCGTCGTTTCCGCATACGGATCAATGGGGGTGTCGTCCGGGATCTCAGCATATGTTTGGTGCGGAGGAAGAGGGTTCCCAGTCGCGGGGCCATCAGCGGGCGGTGGCTGGATTTGTTGCAGCGGTATGACCCCGATAGCGCCTGCAGCATTGCTATGTAAGTAGTGACGCTGAATTAGTCGCTTGTTGTAGCACCTGCGGCACGAGGCCGCCACCCTGTACAGAAAGAACAGCGCAAGGCATGTGCTTGTGCTGTAGATAACTATCATCATCACCGTGTGCCGTTGTGGCTTATCAGCTGCTGGAATGGTGCCATCCTGCTGGGGCTTCTTCTCCGTGGTTTTGCTCATGTTTTCTGTCATCCTTTCATTCTGCCGGGTAGGTTTGGAAGTGTAGACAGCTGTCATCGCGGTAGGCCTTTGTTCCTTGTCAGTTGCTGGAGTAGTGCCATCCTGCTTGGGATTTTTCCCCGTGGTTTTGCTCATGCTTTCTGTCATCCTTCCAATCTGCCGGGTAGGTTTGGAAGTGTAGACAGCTGTCATCCCGGTAGGCCGTTTTGCCTTATCAGCTGCCGGAGTGGACCCATCCTGTGGTGCGTTCTTGTCCGTAGTTTTGACGATCTTTACCGTCATCTTTGCGTTTCGCCGGGCAGGCGTCGTGGTGTAGACGGCTGCCGTCACAGTGTCTTCTTGCTTCTGGTCTTGTTTGCTTTCCTCACTTGACTTGGTCAGCGGTAGATTTCCAAAGACGTTGCCTGCTGTAGACTGCACGTCGCACCGAAAACTGCCCTCCGTCCAGCACCGATAGGCCTGCTGACTCATGCGGAGGGTGGAGGTGGACTTGCCGATGTAGGGTAGGCCGGCGTCGTCTGTTGAGTGCGTCGTTCCTGGTCCAGGAGACTGGGTGGTCGGACACTCATTCTCCAAGCGTGTTGTTACAGCGCCGTCACAAGGACCGAGTGACCCTCTTTCTCCAACGACCTTCCCGCTTGGATCCAGCCACCTGATCTCTGGCTGCTTCTCCCAGAAGACCTCACACACGAGAGTGGCTCCGTGATCTTGACGTGATGCCTTGGCGGTTGGTGGCGGGCACGTCATCTCGCCCCTCTTCACGCCGGCAATCTTTCTCCCCGAGAGGCTAGGCGGGTAACTGCACTTCAGCTCACGCCAATTATCGACAAGACTACCCAGGGAATTGTAGTTGCCAAGCGCACATGTGCAACGGAAAGGATTCTCATCAACACGTAAGACACGCTTTTCAAATGGTTTGGAGAAGACTTTCTCAGTGGATAACCCTTGTAGCCATTGGTTGCTTAGAGACGACAACTTGTTGTGATCCAGGGTGAGAGCCTTCAGCCTAGAAAGGCCACTGAACGACTTCCCAGCGATGTGTGAGATGTTGTTGTAGCTCAGGTGCAGAAACCTGAGGTTGGTCAGGCTTGCGAAGTGCCACTCTTCCACAGCATGAAGATGGTTGTGCATCAGCTCAAGATACTCCAGCCGAACCAATGGCTGAAAAGCGTTCTCCTTGATTTCGTTGATTTCATTCCAAGACAGGATGAGCTGTTCGAGGTTCCTGATTCCGTCAAACCAGCTTCCAACGGTTTTGATCGCGTTCTTGCCCATGGACAGTCCCCAGAGGTTGGGAACGGCAGAGAGTGTGGCACGCTCCACGGTAAAGATGTGCCCAGGCCCCAGTATCAGCGAGCGGAGCTGGTCAAGATGAGGAAGGGGTTTCAGCTTGCCGTTTCTGTCGGCGTGCCCAGCCACTTGCAGCTTTTTCAAAGTGCCCGGAAGACACCCGAGGTGATTCTCATCGGCCTGCTGCCCGGTCGTGTTGCACGTGGCGCAGGGCAGTGCGTTGCCTGATGAGGAGAGCAAGAGCCCCCCACGAGGAGGGCAAAACCCAGTACGCTTTATCTCACAGAGACTAGGACGGGAGAGACCGGCCCGAACAGGGTCAAACGCAAGGAAGAAATTGATAAAAAGGAACAACACTTTGCCAGCCATTTCAGTATCTTGATGGCTTTTTACAATACTCTTAAGATCAAGTCTGACACTACAGATTTTTTAGGACGTATCAGGAAGTCTCTCTGAATGAGCTATGAAGATATTTCTTGTTCTATAGAGTTCTTGCACAACACAGTAGGTCACTGTCGCCAGGCTGACCCCTTGTCTTTCCCCGCACCACCGCTAGGAGTCATGATGAATGAACTTTCAACTCGTTCATCTTTTGCTGAAGCAGCCTGAAAAATTAAAAAAATCAGCATTAGTCCTGTTGTAACCAACAGTGACTCTTGTCTTCATAAATGTTTTTAAGTTGATTATAAATTGTATTTGACGATGCCATCAGGCAGGTCTTGTTTTATTTCGTGCAAAGAGTGATGGATATGTCTAAGTCATCGGTATAATTACGGTTGGTCAACAGTTTGACAGGTGGCCCGATCACTATTTAGGGTTGGAGTTGGCATTTGGTGCTTTTTTTGTGCGAAGAGTGGTAACTATGTCTTGTCCATGGCTAGGTCTACATTTTACATGAATTTACAGTCTACAGCAGGCTTAATTTGCTGATTCAAACTAGCATGCTCCTAGAAATGTCAGAAATCATCGCGAATAAATCGATTTCAGTACCAAAACCAGAGAAACTGGTCAACACAATGGATACAAAAGTCGACACCAGATGAAGACAAACGGATCAGCACCCAGAGAAACTGGTTAAACAAGGTTAAGTTAAAATCCTTCCACACCATAAGGTGTATAGGGCGGTGCCCATCCCCGTTTCATAGCCTTGGGCCACACTGTGGTGCAATCATTGCAGCAGGGGCCTTGTCCGCTGCCAGTGGAGTATGTTTAACTTCAATACTGTTTCAGAAGTATGTACTATTTTTATGAAGTCTTTGGTATAACTCAATGCACCTCTTGTCCAGAGGTGTCCTACCCTAGCACGAACTCGGGCCTTCTGGTTCCAAGTAATTTGAACCAGATGTGGTAAGTGACAGAAGCGCAGACTACTACACCACAGGGACACCCCCTTAAACAAGGTAGGACATAAATATGATGCAAAACCAATGACAATGAAGGATATAAATATGATTCAAAACCGATTACAAAGAAGGGCATGAATATAATTCAAAACCAATGACAGGAAACATAACCGTCAACAGAAGCAGTTCAAATACAAAACAGCACCACGTGCACGGACAGTTAAAAGTGGTGAGCTCAAGAGGCAAAAAATTAACAAAACATCTTAAACAATGACAGAGACACAAGGTCACCACAAATAACGAATCTAGCACCAGATGCAATAAACGCAAATAACTAAAAAGTCTCACACAAAACATCGACCTTTAGAATACACCCATTTGCAGTAAACACTTATTCCACTTAAAGAGGAATCAGGCGTACCCTGGGTAACGCAATAAGGAAGTACTCCACACAGAGGCCTTCTCAGCAGCTTGAGGGGTGAATAGGCCCCCATAACTTCATAAACTCATAAAAATCCCAGACTGTCTACAAGCTGAAAAAAATGGCACAGGCAGATTTGCATATAGTACTGGTGAAAATTCAAATATTTTTCCCCACTAGTTTTCAAGGAAACATTGTCAAACCATGCTGAATGGCCAAGATAGATGTAACAAAGTTACATAATCAAAGCTTATACCATCTGCAACTTTCAGTTTTTGGAAAAGCATCCTTGTGTTCGAATTTCGAATCAAAGTATCAAAGTGTCTAATTGTATCTATATCTTGAAAATATCTTCCTCACAGTAGAATAAGCTTTGATAGTTGTGTTTCTAGGAATGTAGCTTGTAATATGGTATCAATTTATCGGTCCAGTACAGACAGGGGCTATGCACATGTAGAACTGTGCATGTAACTGCCAGCCATGACTCACATTACCAGTACAGTAAGAGTATGAAAAGCCATGTTGTCATTACTTTATATTCTGGGTTAGGTGAAGCTAACTTCTTTGGATACAACTTCAATTCTTTACCTGCTGTCTGTTACACTTCAGAAGTGTATGGAGTGTAACTTGTGTTAGTCACAGTGTCCTAGCCAGGCCCCCACCGATGTGAACACCGCGACAGTCAGTAGCAGACTGACTCTGGGAGTTTACATTAGCCGAATTTATTGGGTGATTTTATATGCCAGGCTCCCACTTTAAGTCAGTTCTGTTACGGTCATTCTTTATAAAACAAATACTTTTAGCTGATATTATAACATGTTTTCACCAAATCTGATACAGCTTCAATGTTAAAAATGGGTCTAATACTGAATGAGGAAGGAAGCTGTACAAGAAACTAAGATGTCATATGGCGACTTTTCAACAACTACAATCCTACAATTCTGGATAATGTAAAATGACAACTTTTCAATCGCTACAATTCTGGATGATGTAAAATCACAACTTTTCATCGCTACAATTCTGGATGATGTAAAATGACTACTTTTCAATAGCTACAATTCTGGATGATGTAAAATGGAAACTTTTCAAAAGCTACAATTCTGGATGATGTAAAATGGCAACTTTTCAATAGCTACAATTCTGCATAATGTAAAATGGCAGTTTTCAAGAGCTACAATTCTGGATAATGTTAAATGGCATCTTTTCAAAAGCTACAATTCTGCATGATGTAAAATGGCACCTTTTCAATAGCTGAAATAATTTGTGGATGAGGTAAAATGGCAACTTTTCAATAGTTACAATTTTTTATGATGTAAAATGACAACTTTTCAATAGCTACAATTTTGCATGATGTAAAATGACAACCTTTCAAAAGCTACAATTATGGATAATGTAAGATGACAACTTTTCAAACCTACAATTCTGCTTGAGGTAACATGGCAGCTTTTGAATACTAGTACCTACAATTTTGCATGATGCAAAATGGGAACTTTTCAATAGCTACCATTCTGGATGATCTAAAATGACAACTTTTCAAAAGCTTCAATTCTGCTTGAGGTAAAATGGCAACTTTTGAATACCTACAATTTTGCATGATGTAAAATGACAACTTTTCAATACCTACAATTCTGCATGAGGTAAAATTGCAATTTTTAATAGCTACCATACTGGATAATGTTAAATGACAACTTTTCAATACCTATAATTCTTGATGATGTAAAATGACATCTTCTCAATAGCTACAATTCTGGATAATGTAAAATGACATATTTTCAATAGCTACAATTCTGGATTATGTAAAATGGCAACTTTCCAATAGCTACAATTTTGCATGATGTAAGATGACAACCTTTCAATAGCTATAATTCTGGATAATGTAAGATGACAACTTTTCAAACCTACAATTCTGCTTGAGGTAACATGGCAACTTTTGAATACCTACAATTTTGCATGATGCAAAATGGGAACTTTTCAATAGCTACAATTCTGGTTGATCTAAAATGACAACTTTTCAATACCTGCAATTCTGCATGAGGTAAAATGGCAACTTTTGAATACCTACAATTCTGTATGATGTGAAAAGACAACTTTTCAACAGCTACAATTCTGGATGATGTAAAATGACAACGTTTCAACAGCTACAATCCTGCATGATGGAAAATGGCAACTTTCCAATAGCTAAAAGTTTGCATAATCTAAAACGGTAACTTTCCAATAGCTTAAACTCTGCAACTTATTGCAACTAACCAAATGAAAAGACTTTTCTGTTTTTCACAACTTCTTCAACCATCACCAATAGTGACAAACAAAATTGTGGGATAGAATTGAGCCCGAAAAAAGCCACCACAGATACTGCAGGGGCTGGTTAAAGTCAAATGCATAGACTAGATAGGCTGTAAAGTAAATGCTAGAATGATGTGGTGGTAGTGTTCTCAAAACACCCTAACAGTGACCACCCCCCGCTCCAAGTTGCCCACACAAAGCCAGCAATAAAAAGTGAAATGTTCCCATAAGAGACAACCATATGTGTAATGGACTCATCGTCACATATAATGTACTTATAAATGGTACTTCAATATTATTAATTACGTCTCCAAAGCTGCTATAGCTGCAAAGCTAAAGAGGTCAGATACTACATAAGGAGGGGGTGTAGAGCGCTGGCCAAAGGAGACTATATTAGAATGCACTGCAGGAATGCTTCATAAACTTCTGCCTACATTTTAATCTTAAAATTCTGCTCTTAGGCTACAAAAAACTCCCAAGGTTCAGGTAAATACAAAGAAAGGAAGACATTGAAAAAGAAAAATAGAGTTGTCCAGATCAAACTCGTAGAACAGCTGAAAGTTGTAAACAAAGCCTACCTTTCACCCCGTTTTCTGTCATATCCATCCGCGATGTAAATACCAGACCGCACAGCTAGATCTGTCCGAAAAAAATTGGTAAAGAAACACATTTTCAAGAAACTGGGAAAGGTTAGACCCTATTCGCTCCTTCTAATAAAAAGTCTCTAAATTTGACATGATTTTTTTAGGAAAGAAATATTTTAAAGGATGGCGCTACACCCATTTTGAGTCCTTCACAACGTAGCCTAGGCACGACCAACTGTCGGATCAGAGCTGTTAGAAACCACGTACTGTCTTCGGCATTTACGAAATGTATTCAACCCATGTACAACAAAATTTAACTGCTACTTAGCCTAGTAGTAGAAGGCAGGAGCACGGTACTCCCACCAAGACTGATTGAATTGTACTGAATGCATTATGGAAGTCTATTCTAGCCCGGAGCCTATGCGAACGTGACATTCATTTTTATTCATAAGACACCAACTACGTTATTCTTCATCATTTCCAAAATGTGCCATTTTCCGCTAAAATCTTTAGAAAAAAAAAAAATCTGGAACGACTGTATGAACGTTTTACAATGCAGCTATAGAAACATTTTCTTTATATCATGAAGTGAACAACATAGTCGCTGGGAACAGACATTGAAGTAGAAAAACAACTGTTGCACCTAATTCAATATGGAGGCCGTTAAAGGGATGATTCATTAATGATAGAGAAAGTGTGCGTGCACAGAAACTAGCCTATTACAAGAAACTCCCAGAAAACGAAAATACAGCATTTTTTTCGGATATTGAAATTCAACACAGGCTGACAGGAGCCTTTCATTCGATTAAGAAATACCTGTTGTGTAGAAAAAAATATAATTTAACAATATACTTTGCGTAAACACGACTATTTCATGTTTTGTAGACTTCATTCCAAGTCACCAAAGGGGTTGTCATTGTCATCATTTACAACTGTTCTTCATCTATCATCATCATCATCTATCGGCCATCGGCCGGGACTAAATAAGAACATACATCACTCCATATCGCCCTATCCAACATCATTTGTCCTAAGTGTTCATATGCAATCTCAGTGTCTCTGACTAAACTATCGGTAAAAGTCAAACTTCTGCAGTGCACTTGGCCTCCTGGTTTCCATAGAAGGATGACCGAAACTATTTGCTGTTTGGCTCGAAAGCAGTGTCCAGCAAATGTTACACGACGGTGGGTGAGCTTTTGAGACAACCGCGGAAGACTTCCATAAATTGTTTTGAGAGTAGCATGTTGTGTCCAAGAAATGTTCTGTGCCCTGCGTAGTAGCTTTGTGTAGGTCCCATCCAGTCTGTTTTGAAACTGACAGGTAAGCGTCCAAGTTTCTGCACCGTAGAGTAGTATCGGTTCCACAAGGGTAAGAAAAACTTGTACCTTCAGTTTGTTAGGAATGTTAGATTTCCATATTTTGTCCAACTTGTTGCTTGCTTCCCATGCTAGGGCTTTTCTAATTTCGAGGTCTTCCTTTGAGCACATAATGTAAGAACCAAGATATTTGAAATCATCAACTCTATGAATGAGTGTCCCAGACAGGGATCTGAGTTTAAGTGTTCCAGAGATGTTGCTAATGTATTCTGTCTTAGATTCATTACAATAGAGCCCCACTAGAGATGCAGACTCTTCTAAGGATTGGAGCAGAGTTTCTGCATTTTTGATCAATTCAGCAACTAGCGCAAGATTGTCTGCAAAATCCAAATCAGTAAGATACTGGGCAGGGTGTCTTTGACTCCTGCGTGGTTTGATTTCAATACCTTTGCTTTCATTTATATCAAGTGATAGTCTTAGAACATAGTCAAGTACAATAATGAATAAATACGGTGCTAAAGTATCACCCTGAAGAACTCTTGTAACTATCTCAAATGAACTAGTCTCACCGTCAGGTGTAATAACTGAGGCTAAAGTATTTCTATACAAAGCTCTGACTGTTTTTATAAAACATTGTGGAATACCATACTGTGCTAGAATATCAAACATTACATCTCTATCAATAGAATCAAAGGCCTTACGAAAATCAACGAAAAGCAGTACAAAATCCCTATTACATCTCTTCATCTCCTCAATAATACGACGTATCGCCAGAATCTGTGAAATAGTAGACCTTCCTTTTCTGAATCCATTTTGATTCCTCCTAAGAATGGGATCAATTACAGGGGTGAGACGATTAAGTAAAAGTCTGTTATACACCTTTGCTGCAATGGGAGTGAGAGTAATACCTCTATAGTTGGAGGCAGATGTTAGGTCACCTTTTTTGGGGATGGGAACGATTCCTCCTTTTAGCCAGGAAGATGGTGGTCTGTGATACATAAATGTTTGGTTGCACAGGTGTAAAAGAATGTCATTGAAAACCGGGTCTTTCCAGATGATGGCTGGGATATTATCCAGACCAGGAGATTTATTGTCAGGGAGGGATCCCAGAACTGTTTTGAGTTCGCTAGGAGTGAAAGGATCTGTTGAGATGTCAAGTTCCTCCACTACAGGTGTCATTTTGAGTTGTCGGTTGGGTAAAGTCCTTGTAGTTGAACCTAGAAGGGATCTGAAGTGTGCCAACCAATTGGCTTTCCTCTCTTCCGCAACTGTTCTTAATTTTATTTGTCCAGGATATTTCATACTTTGGAAATATTATGAATGTCCTTTCAACTTTATAATCATTTGCCCTGTTGTGTAAGACTTTGGAAATATTAATGATGTGGTATATGGTATTTCTGAATAATGGTTACAGCACTCTACAATTTCTACCATTTTTTACAATTATTTCTAACATTTTATAGATGGGTCAGTGGGCTGTGAAGAAAGCAATTCACACATCTTTGCGAATCATTCTTGGGCACCATGCTTAGATGGCTTGCCACAAAGGACCTAACAGTGTCCAGCAGTGACATCTAAAAATATACAGAGGCAGACAATACGGCTGGATTAGCACCTACTTTTATGGGGGCAATTTCCCAAATCCACTATCTAGAAAGTGTTGTAAACATTTCTCAATGTTCCGAAATTAAGAAGAATCACATAGATATTTGCAAATTATTCTAAATAAAGATTTGTTTGTGCAGTCCCTTTCAAAATATTTCTAAAACATCTAATTGGATTCAAATAAATTTACATTTTTGTATTCAATTTTTTTGACAAATTAAGAATTATTGTGACTTAGATATTCTTTTATTAAAAAAATTCAAACTAATTACAAATATCATTTAAAAACGTATGTGGTGACTTGGAATGGACTCTAAATTAGGATCAGGATCCGTGCTCTACAGTTTCCCAAGGAGATAATTCAAAACAAAATTGAGATGGGGACGAAAAAGAAACCTATTTGTTCATCCCAAACAGTGACAAAAAGCCCCGTGTTTATCTTTGTCATTTGTGGCAACTAGAGGTGCATGGGATATTGACAATTTGTCAATATCCTATGCACCACTAGTTGCAGCAGGCGCTATATCTACATATACATTAATCTTATTATGATTCGATTAGTGCTGTACTTTTTTCGAATAAAATACTTAAAACAACATACTATCCAGAGCAACTTCAAACTTCCGTGGAAAAAAAATTGCATTTCTATCACTGAGTCTACAAAATAGCCACATTCTTTTAAAGGTCCAGATCATAACAAAGTAACACAGATGAGCTTTCATGCTAAAAAACATAGGTGGACAACAATTTTTGTCCAACGCTAGCTTGCTCGCTAGAATTTAGATATACGCTAAAAAATGACTCGTTATTGATGGAGATATATCTTAATGAAAAATAAACAACAAGGAGAAAAAAATGAAAAGAACTTTAGATAGAGCTAGCAAACAGATTTCCACAATATCTGAACGGGTAGCTGTTACGTATAAGTGACGGACTAAACCCACCCTGGAAGTACTTCTGATCATCCGATGAATCAGAGCATCTTGTTAGGCATCACCACACCGAGTTTTTCTGGAAGTTCAGAAATAACAGCCCGCTCACAAGAACACGTCGCAGCTACAAACATTTTCAGTGGCAGTCTGGGAAGAGTTTGAATAGTGTATGAAGTTCGGGTGACTGTTGCTTATGCTTATGTAAACATTGGGTTTCGCATTGACTTGATATAAAACTACGGAAAATAGTAGCCTCCATAGCAGGCTCTAATCGGCCTTTTTGGGGGGCTTAATAATACACTTTTTGCAGCCAGCCCGTAACCATCAGCCACCCTGTAGCTATCTTTCAGGGTGGCTGATGGTTACGGGCTGGCTGCAAAATGTGTATTATTAAGCCCCCCAAAAAGGCCGGTTAGAGCCTGCTATGGAGGCTAGGAAAATGGTATCGCTTCCTACTTATAAAGGTACTTATAAACCTATAACGTTACAGCAGTGTTAGACATTTAACGACAGTGGGTGTTTCCCTACTTTTAATGTAATCAAGTTTTCTGACTCGATTATAATGACGTTCTTTCACCTTACAGAAAATATCAACGGAACTGAAATATGAAAACAATACAATAGTTAAGAGTTGTAATTTTCTTGATATGCTATTAAACCAGAAAAATAGAAGTACATAATGAATAGACATCATTGTAGAGTAAAGAAAAAGGGCGATTCTTTGACAATCTCTTGTTGAAATCTTTAGCGAATCTAGTTTATGAATTCATTAGCACTTTGATATGTATTAATGATGTAATGGTGTTAATCTTTGTAATGCTAATCGTGTAAATGTGTTATAGTTTGTCTGATATTTTCCTCCCTTATAACCTGTATTAAAGCGGCCTGCAGGCAAACTTCTCATGAATAAGCTCAGCGCAAACCTTTACCTCTTTTATAGTCACATTTTCGCACGTAGAAATTTCGGGCCTACTTGACTCTGGTATCTTTATTAGCTATATAAAGATGGTGTTTACGTTTTACGCAGGGTGTACTCAATGATTGTAAGGTTAGATTGCGATTTAACAGGAGAAAGACAGTAGTCTGCCTTAATTAGTCACGTAACGTTCATTGACATTCATCCGCCGGGTTACTTGTATCCACCACAGGTATAAAATATCAAAAATCATGACCATCCGGATATCCATCAAGCCCTTCTTGAGTAATTCCCTTTTAAAGTCTGAAGCAAAACCTGCTCCTGCAGTTTCCAAAAAGCCGCAAGGGGACCCAAATCTATACCCCTTAGTCTCTGTCCAAAGGGCTATCTACCACCCAAAAATCAGGACCATAGCATGTCCAGAACACGAGATATCAAAACAGGAAGTTCCATAGTCTAATCATTCTCAGGTCTTATCAAGACCTACCAACATACAAAATACCAAGACAATCCATCCAAGCATTCTCGAGTTATGCTGGTAAGTTACACACACACATAAACACACACACACACACACACACACACACACACACACACACACACACACACACACACACACACACACACACACACACAAGCGCTACCCTATGCATAACCCTCGCGGTAATAACAGTACAAGTATTGAATATGTACCAAGACGTCTAGACAATCACTCAGTGGTCTGGAGCCAACCGCAACGTCAACACATTAATCTTGATACTTCCCCCGGATTTCTTTTGAAGAAGAGAATTTGCAGGGAGCTCTTAGAAATAAACCGGGTGTACCCAGGGTACGGTAATAAGAAAGTTCTCCCCACTTAGACCATTCAAGCAGTTTGAGGGGTGACTTGGCCTCCACAAATAGAAAATGCACATGAAGTTCTTAGAATTTGTACAAGCTGAAATCAATGGTAGGAAGAGATTAGCGTAACAGGTCAAGAAATTCAAATCGTTTTCTCTACTGGCTTAGCAAACGATGAACTGAATGAAGATTATGTTAATTGTGAAAAAAGAGTTACGTAATTAAAGCAATAATACCTGCAATATCATCTTGAAAAAAAAAACGACCTTGTGGTCAAAGTTCACCTTTCAAATAAGCCCTGCTATGATTGCAAGTTGAAAAATGTCATCCTTACAGATGAATCAGCTTTTAAATTGATAGTTGTATGCCTAAAAATATTGCTAGTAATGTAGTGTCAATATCTATCTCGTAGCCTAAGAAACCAGGCTTTGTATAGGGGAGACTAAAGGGTTACAATAAATGGCAGTAATGCATGTAGCCCTATGGGGAAGTGAAGAAAAAGAAGGTGTCATTATCTCAGGAATCAAAACATCAGACTACAATAACTTACCCTCAAATACTAACCAGTTATGTCAACTGTCATCAGATTCATCCCTGACAAATTCTATATGGCTATTCTCCGGATAACCCCCCCCCCCCCTTAATCAGAGCCATCGGATAGGTCCTAGAGGCTTCAAACACCCAGTTGAAGACCATCCCACTATATCAGGGGGGGGGTGCCAAACCCCACAAGGTAGAGAAAGACCATTTATTTCAACTAATTCAGCAAATAAAGAGTCTATCCTACCACAGCCAATCCTATATTGCCAAGATTTCACAAAAAATCCCACCAAAAAAGACTTTTCAACGGTTTAAACCATGTTTTTAATTGGGTTCTCTCATCGTGGGGTCTGGGCGCAGGCGCAATCCATTTAGTCTCCCCTATAACAGTAACTGTACACCACGACTTTCTGCTAGCAGACTGAAGTTTGGTTGTTTACGTTTGCTGAATTCTTTGGATGATTTCATGATACAAGCTTCATCTTTCATTAAACTGGTTCCTTCCTTAGCTGGACAGGTTGTCCATTATGCGCACTGTGAAGTCAATGAGATGATGTTAGATTTCAGTAAAGCAGGAGATTTAACCAGATTCAATGATTTACTGATCCACGTAGCCCCCATTATTAATATCTATCCACCGGGTAACTCGTATTCATCAGTTTAGATTACAGAAATATTCAATATGTAATTAGTAAATCACTCAATCGGCTGGAGCTCGCCCAAACGTGCGTCAACGCAGAGGAGGTATTCTTTATACTTTCCCCCCCAGAATTCTTTTGAAGAAGCTGATCTAGCAGAGAAGTCGTGAATATTCAAGTTTGTTACGTGTGGGTGCGAACGTGTCTTGAATTATGCGGCGTGGTCTCCGGGAGGTCAGGCGTACTTTCCGTCTGAAGAATATCCAGACTTGCAGGAAACAAATTCCTCAGTACCGAATACCTCCCTGAGACCACGCCGCATAATTCAAGACACATTCGCACCCGCAAGTACCGAATTTGAATATTCATGACTTCTCTGCTACATCAGCTTCTTCAAAAGAATTCTGGGGGGAAAGTATAAAGAATACACACAGTCACACACACAAACACAAACACACACACACACAAACACAAACACACACACACACACACAATCACACACACACACACACACTCACACACACGCAGTCTAGTGAGATACCCACATAAGAAGCCACAATAAATCACTATCACGCACTACTCCTTCTTGTGTCCGTCTTTGACCAACTGCATCCTTATACGACACTTTCCCTGATGCAGCTTTACATTTCATAATGAAGGATCTTTAGTACTCTTACTAACCTGATTGGTTTGTGCTGAATATATTATGGAAGAGAAATCTATTTCAGCCCAGGGCCTAGGCAAAGTGTGTTTTTTTACCTTCGTTGAGCTGCAGGTCTTGGTGCCTGTGCATAGATAGACCCATGCATATGATAGTTGGTAGGGGCCCCGAAAATGAAGGCCGAATTCGATAATCGGCCTCCTAGTGGCTTTTTACTGTACTGCAGTGTAACGTCTGGTTTTGGTATCCTGTCTTCTGGAAATGATATGGTCGTTGTTTTTGAGTAGTAGATGCTCCTTTAGACAAAGAATAAGGTCTAAGGATGTTGGGCCCCCTAGTGGATTTATTGCCATACAGGCCAGTTTTGATTTTTGAAATGCGGATAGGTTATAATTAGGATTATCGACATGATAATCATGCAATACAGTATTACTTTAATTCTGTTATGTGTTTAGAGATACCATACCTGACTTCATTCTAAGTTTATAGATTAATAAGGACTTTAAAATCATGTAATATGTTATATGCTGTCTGACACTTACCTCCTCCCTCAACGAAAAGCGGCCTGCAGTAATCTCCAAGCAGATCTATAGGTTGCAATAAAAACTTCTTTTGCCAGTTGGATACGGTCTTCGCAACCTATAGATCTGCTTGGAGATTACTGCAGGCCGACTTCAGCTTCTCATTAATAAACTTAAAAAAGGAAACCTTCTCACACAAACCTCTTTTATTAGTCATTTTTGTTCACGCGCAAGACATTCCATCCGTATGTAATTTACCCTGGTACCTTCCTTAGCTAGATAAGTGTTACGTTATGCGCACTGTTGACTTGATAACATGATATTAGATGTAGCAGGAGAAAGAACCATACTCCATGAGTCCTGTAACCTCTATTGATATTTATCCGCCGGGTAAATCATATCCACCAGTTTTGATATTGATAACAGAAGAAGTATTGAATATATCTACTAAGCTAATCGCTCAATCGTCAGGAGTAACCTCCTTGTCTGGAGCTAGCCGCAAAGCGATACTTTTTGACCAATCAGACGAAAGGTTGCGTAACCGGCAGTGCCATGCCTAAGGCTATCTTTGTCAAAGTTATTTAAACATGAGTTCTCGGACTGACTTGATATCGTATTAAAAACATGTTATCATGTCCTACTTATAATGATGTTGTCTTGATATCGGTTAATCCCTGATATAACGATCTTCGCTCATCGTTGTAATAATATCAGCAAGATTAGCTTCGTTTTTTGTTTGTTTTAGTGTAATATAGGATCAACTTTGGAAGATCCGTAGGCTACCGTGGATCAAATATCTGGAGCTGACATTCATTAAGAGAATCTTGCATTATGATAACAGAAATATTACGAACGAGCCAACATGGACCATATAAGAACTTTCACTCTGTTATATATTTTGAGAGATATTATAAATTTGTAAGGAATCCATACTAAGCTTATAGATTTATTAGGACTATAATTATGTAATTTTTGTTTTGCGTTTACCTCTTCTCACAGTGAAGCATTGCATATAATATGTACTAGGAAAATCACTTAATCGTCTGGAGCTGGACGAAACGTGCGTAAACACAGGGGAAGTATTCTTGACACTCCCCCGCCTGAATTCCTTTGAAGAAGCGAATCTAGCAGAGAAGTCTTGAATGTTCAATATCGAAACGTGTGGGTGCGAACGTGTCCTAAATCATGTGGCTTGGTCTCCGGGAGGTAAAGTATACTTTCCGTTTCCATAATATCAAGAGAAAGCAAATTTTAGAAAGCTTCATTTTATCCACCCACAACTTCTTGGGTTATGCTGTCTACACACACACACACACACACACACACACACACGCACACGCACACGCACACACACGCACACGCACACACACACACACACACACACAGAGTCAAATATACAAGTTTAACTTTCAAATTGATATTTGATAAATGTCATCTCTATCACTGGCATGTCTATAATGTAGACATTACAATCATTTATCAGAATACATTCTTGTGCATGCTGCTGAGAGCACATTGTGAGGTGCAAGGTATGGTCCGGGTTAGGGGTGGGTACGGTACCGTGTACCGGTACAAAACCGGTATTTCTTAATGAACCGGTCCAAAAAACCGGTCCGTAAAAAATCAGTGGACCGGCCTATGGACCGATTAGAAAATTCGTGGTACCGGGCTACCAGCAGGCGGCCACTTAAGTGGTCTAAGAAGATACAAAACAGCAGATTTAACGAGTAGTTTTCGAAGACGTTAGCTGTGAATCATATCTAGAAACACTTAAAGGATGAGTAAACAGACGGCGAGGAGAGTATAGTTATAATTTTGAGACCAAATGCAAACCTAAGAAATTATATCGTTCCAGACATGACATTTGGAGACTTTTACGTGTGTCTCGCTATCCAAAATATGATGTACTGCGACACTACTATAATCAGGTACAGGTACAGGTCCGGACCTGGACCTGACCCTCTGGACCTGGACCGGACCTGAATTTTATGTACCGGTAGCCACCCCTAGTCCAGGTCAATTACATTTTTTTTTCCTTTATCGTGTATGATATGATGTAAATAGACTTTGAGTTTATGTAAAGCTATATAAAGCTACTGCTGTACAGAAAATGTTGCAATAAAAGAGTCTATGAAATTAAGTGGAAAATTCTGCTTTATTTTTTACCCTAAATTCTGCACAAATGAAGTACCGATTGTATCATCTTGTGTACATACATAATGCATTATTAGTCAAAATTTTGTGATATAAAATCTTCTGATTATGAATATGATAATCTACGTACTTCAGTGCATGATGATACTCAGCAAGCTTAGGATTAGCTTGATAAAAACTAAAGTAGTGTGGAAGCTGATTGGGTAGATGAAGACAGTATCAAACAAGGAGGCCCAAACCTACACCACTTCTATATCACATCACAAGCTATCAGCCACCCGAAAATAAAGACCATAGCACGTCCAGGTCAAAAGATACAAAAACGGAAGTTCTGCTGCAACACCAAGGTCACATAACAGGGAATCAACCTTGACTTTCGGCTTCATAGCACCTGCCCACATACCAAATATCATCGTAATCCTTGAGGTTCTTGAGTAATGCTGACTACAGTAGTGCGGAAACACAAACACACATATACACACACACACACACACACACACACACACACACACACACACAAACACACACACACAAACACACAGACAGACACACCCAAAACTATATCTCCATTTTTCATGGAGATGACTATCGTTCGGGCATCAGTGTCTGATGCATGGGGGCTACCGACGTGCATAGGGCTCACCGGGCTGGTCTATTCTCAGTGTAGACAGATCAAAGTTTAGAACTATAAAACAGTGAAGGAAATACATTTGGTGTGGATTCTAACTGTAAACTATCATAACTGAAATAAGGAAATTCATGTTTGACTTAAAACTGTAGCGCAGATATCTTGTAATGTGCAAATCTGAGCTTTGAAAAGCTACAATTCTTCATGTGGAGTCTAGCCACTGGTGCAGTCCCTACAGAGGAGAAACAAGAAAAACAAGATTGACAATAAAAAAGACGTGGTCATGGCGACGGCGGTCTTTGTTAGTGTTTTTGTGTACTTAACTTCTAAATGCTGCAAGAATGAATTTCCCAACATTAACCACGATGAAATTATTGTATTTTGTCATTATTCATGCAAACAAGGTATTCATATGCATAATTGATATCATCGATATTCATCTCTTTGTCATTACTTATGTTGTGTTTCAGGGTCCCATTAGGGAAATCAGTGGTTTGATAAACTTTCCTCATTAACAATGGAATCTAGCGCCAGATTTGCATCATCAGCGTAAGATTATGTAAATCATCACTTAAGCCAAAAATACTTTGTCGTTGTACAATGTCAACGGATTTTTTTTTAAATAATGCCTTTATTGGGACATTACATCACTTACTAGTATTTCAAATCCCCTTGTAAAAATTCACATAAAACAGATCGAAGACTCCAGTTGTGTACTTACTGTCCCAAGACCTCCACCCGCATGCTGAGGTGATTATGCCATGTCTGCGGCCAGAACCGGACGTAACGTGCAGTTACCGGCGGGTCCAACAGGTGGCGCACTTCGGTGTTTTGATCAGAGTTGCCAGAGAGGACCTAGGATGGTATTGTGAATGAGAATGAGTAAATAAACAAGTAACTCGCAACACCACACGTAAATTTTATTTTTATATAGATTTACCAGACTTGTGGAAGGATCAACATAACAGGTGACTATCACCTTTTCAAGATGTCAACTTGACTGTAAGATTTGGACCATCGCACACCGGGGCATGTCCCTACTCTTTTTCTAAAGGTGTGGTGGGTTTTTAACGTGCGCGGGGTGTGGCTCTTCCCAAACACGGGACATACATTTAACGTCCTATCCGAGGGACCTAACCCTAGATGAGCTAGGTACTCATTTATACCTGAGTGAAGTGAGGAAAGTCGTGTTAAGTGCCTTTCCCAAGAGCACAACGTCGGGGCGCAAGTTCGGACAAGTTTCTTTGCAAGATAAGATCCCGGGTCCCATTGTTTGACAGCCGCGCGCTCTACCACTTTCGCCACAAATACGAGAAATGATCATACACGTACGAGGGAAAAGTCTATTGTTTCTGAAAAGTTTACCCTAGTGCAGAAGACAAGGTTTACCAACCTTCTCCCGCCCGAATTTGTCCAGGTAGGTGGACCACGTGCTTCCATCTCGGCTGAAGCGTAGTTTGTAGGAGGTCACAAACTGATTTGCTACTGGCCTGCCCTGGGTGATGACTCCAGCTACAGTAATCTCTGCTCCCACGTCAACCTGAACAGGAGGAAAACGGTATCTTGGTACGATTTTTTTATTATTCGGTTTTTGACGGACAAGGACTTGTCACTGCATTCAAGTTTTTATAACTCATACTAACAGTGCCACGTACAAATAACAATATACCCATTTTTTTTTATTTGTATACACCTGGGCGAAGTGAGGAAAGTCGTGTTAAGTGCATTTCCCGAGGGCACAGCATCGGTGGCGTCAGGGGGATTCGAACTCGGGCCCTATTGGCTCTGAGTCGAACACTCTGCCGTTACGCCCTTGGTACGATTGTCAGTGTACCTGTTCAATCTGGCGTCAAGTTCTTCACTCAATATGTTACCAGGTTTCATGTAATAACTGTGACCGGTTACTAAAGCCCAGGTTACACATAGCCGAACATGGCTCCCGAACACTAGCCGACTCAGGTCGGCTGAAGTTCGGAGAAAGTCTGACCAGTTTTTGGGCCACGCCTATCTTTGGCGCCGAACATGCGCCGATCATCTCCTAACAAGTACACGAATTACTCCGGAATGAGCCCCGAATGCTTTCTAGTCTACTCCCAACCATCCCGACCTCTAGCCGCAGACTACCGTGGGTGCAGCAGAGATCTCTCAAACCCACTGATTTTCAAAGTGGTGGATTTATGTAATTCGGCGGATTAATGTCAAATACGTGTAGACATGTTGTCGACAGTTGTCTTCTAAGCTCATACAATCAACGGCGGCTTGATGAAAATATGAATGTCAGAGGAAGAAAACCGATTTCATATAGATAAATAAAAAACACGCCATCTAACAACAGATGCGTCATATACGTTATACTACCTAGGGCACAATTACATAGGATTGGCAATATAGCAAGCTACACCGTGCAGTGTCCCCTCACCTGTAGCCACTGGTTGGTGTTCAGCGGGTGGTTGGCGCACCAGGCTCCGGCGAATCCTCCCTGACTTGTTTGACCCTCTTCCGGGGAATGAAGCCGAGCTTTGTTGGTGGCACAATGCAGGTGCGTAGTGGACGCCGTGATGTGGCTATCCGGAATAGCTCCGCTCTCCATGCCTAGCGGTACTGCAGTACACAGCCGCTATACGATGTGACATAATCATTGATGATAAACTTCGTCGTATTTATCCATTGTCAACGGCACGAAGTCGCCCAAAGTTACGTGTAGCTCGAAGTAACTCATCGAAAAAAAAAGTTCGCCTCGAGCTCCAGTTCGATAGTTAGCACAAAAACAAACATATTTATCAAATAATAATAAGTAGAGGATCTACAGCCCCACCCTAAACAGGAAGGGAGGACTCCGCGTAGAACTCTCCGGTACCTGGGACCCCGCCCTCCCCCTAACCAAAGGACAATAGCTGTTCCTATGGTGTTGTCTTACCATAGGAACCTTCCCATCTTGTTTTACATTTCAATACCTCTCATGCATGACTGTATGATTTGCCCTGTAAAGCCGGTTTTTCTAGTTGTTGTAAATAAGTACTGGTTAGTTCTGCTAGTTCATTTTAGTGACGCTGAAGAAGAGTAATGGATGTCATTCGAAACGTCCGGAAATAAATCTCCGTATTCTTATCCAGTTGTAGAGTTTGAATTCTCTTTATATATTGGTTACATGGACGTCTAACCTTCACAAACGTAATAATATGTACAGAAAATGCGTCTGTAAGCACACGAATGCCCTAACGTTACCTTGGAGCAAGATGACTCCCCACACCCTCCACATCCACCAGGAGGCCCGGGGGGGCCGGGGGTCCCAGGGGTCCCGGGAACACCATCACGGCCGTCCCTCCCGTCTCGTCCGGCCGGTACTTCAGGACCCCGAATTGGACCTGCGGCAGTTGCAGTGAAATTTTATATCATTGCTATCTCGGACAGAAATATGGTTATTCTGTTATTCAAATCGTTACGTTTCATGAAAAAAGCAAAATACAAAGACTCAAACACGCCGATATAAAACGTGACATAAGAAGAAATATCGGCCAAAATTCTATTGCCAAGTGAATTTGACCCAAAGTGTATGTGAAATAGCGCCAACTTGACAATTCGACGATGTGGAAAGTATGGATATAAGAAAAAATAAATACCACCATAATACAAAACTAGAGTTCCACGACTTCATACCTTTGCCAAATGGTTTTAACCTTTACGACTGATATATTATGTTTCTCTTAAATCATGCAAATAAAGTTATCATTTTCGTATTACTAAATAACATCAGTTGATCATCCTCTCCACCCAAATAAGACACAAAAGTATTAAATTCCAGTTACTTACCAAAATGGAATTACAGCATTTTCCCGTGGCAATAAGTGTGCAAATTCGGCATTTCTTATTTGCACAACTTTTATCAATCAATGTCCCTCTATTTCTCAGTTACATATGTTACATTCTTTAATAGTCCTGTCATGGAATGCGGTGGCTTTATAAAATCTCTCAATTAATCATGCAAATTAGATTCCGATTTTCTTAATTACTATTTCACTATATCAAGCATCACTTAAGCTAATCACATATCAAAAACAAGTTGTACACAGGTTCTAGCTATCCCTTTGTGTTTTGACCACAAGATGTAGGGCTCCTGAGGACAGGCCCTGCCAGCATTGGAATATTTGCTCCAGTGTGTAATCGAAACATGATAAAGAGTTTTATAATGCAACATAGCGGATCTATAAACTATCCTGATCATTTATAAGGGGGTCCAAAATCTAATTACTTCGAGGTTTAATGAAGACCATCGACATACCAAATAATCCACCAAGGCATTCTCGATTGTTCATATACAGACAAACGCACGCTGGGCAAAACATAGCTTTCTTGGCGAAGGTAATTAAATCAACAGGCATACTTCTCGATACATCTTACGTGTATTCAAATCAAGTCCAAACAAAAGTGTAATATCCTACATACCGCCAGGTGACGTGAAGGAGTCAGTGGGCGATCGCCTGTACCTCCGCAAGGTGGCGTTGTGTCCAGAGACACTGACAGCTTGGTTCGGCTTCCCGTCCTTAAGAAATAGGGTAAAGCTAGTGTTAGACTTTCTATCTAGCTGTTCATGTTGGCTCTTGTAAATACGTGGAGTTCATAATCATCATCTTAATTACCGTAATACCCCTACAAAGCAATAAAAAAAGAATCCATTGGGCTAGCCTCCTTCGCAGACTTCCTTGAACGGCGGTGTATATATTGTGGGGGGGGGGCGCACGCAAAGGAGTTTCACCGCCGAGGAGCTGTGCAGCCGAGGGGTGACCGCCATCCTATATAAAGGTGGTCGTCCCTCGGCTACATAACTCCCTTGGCAGCGAAAGTCCCCCCCCCCCGCGATATATACGCCGCCGTTATGGGAAGTCTGCGAAGGAGGCTACCATTGGCCTAGATATTTTGCTAAAAGCTTGGTTACGTACATTGCTGTATGTTGTGAGTATTTTACACAAGAATGGAACAACATGTCAAATTCTACTTCCTTCTAACTAAAGACCCAGTGCTAATATTTTAAGGCTAAGAAGCCATTGTTAACTTAAACAAAGGAACCTATTTACGCTTCATTGAACTTAGGGCCAAGCACGGTGAGATGCAGCAAGTTACTGGCAAAAACTTACCTCTCGAAAGTTTCCAAACTGCTGTTCCTCAGCGTGCCCGAGTTGGAACTTGGTTTCCAGCACAGCCAACCGCTCCCTCAAAGACGCCCCGTCAGCTTTCTCCTTCTGCAACTCTGTCTTCAGGGACGACACTTCTGCACGTTCGCTGTCCAGTTGGGTATGCAGGGACGACAGTTGGATTTTCATGGCCGTCATTTCCTCCTTGTGAGAGGACGCTTCCTCGTTGTCTCTACCATCGGCGTCTTGCTTGATCTCCATGGCCAAGGTACGATCCTTCAGCGTCGAGAGTTGGTCATTTGCCCTCGCCAATTGATCTCGCAGTTGGTCTTTCAGTTGAGACACTTCTTGAGTGGACTTCTCTCGGACATGCTTGACCTCGTGAGCGAGAAAGACGAGGGCCGCCACGACCAGCACCCCCGCCATGGCCGCCACGGCCACCGTCACTGGCCGGACCCCGCCGGGTCGGTCTCGGCGGCCCCGGGTGGGAACCTCGCCTCCATACACAACCTTCTCCGAGCTCATGGCCAGTTTGTAGCAAGAATAGACTACTTAAGTGATTGCAGATCGATAAAGTCGATTTCTGCTCCCCAAAAGCATCACCGTCTGCAACAGTCGCAATAGCAATGTTTCCTAGTAAGTAAAAGGGAACAGTTCATGGTAATGTTATTTCATCTTGCGAACTTCATTGGTTGGAGATGTAACATGATCAGCGTCGCTGCCGTCGCAAAGCACAGTAACATTGACTGGTTGGGGAGTACAGGTATAAGGTATCAATTCTTAACAATGCCACTGCGCACCTCACATCACAACGTCAACATGGCAGCAACTGGTAAACACCAGTGTCTTTGTTCAGTAGTGTGCTCCTGGCCAATAGTTTGAAAGGAAAGAACGAGGAAATTTGGTGTCATCTTTCGTCTTTTTAACTGAACAAAGTGAGGCAAGTTGTTGTTTTGTACGGAGCTGGTGGTAAACACCATTGTCTTTGTTCAGACGGGTGCTCCTGGCCGATACTTTGAAAGGAAAGAACGAGGAAATTTGGTCTTATCTTTCGTCTTTTGAACTGAACAAAGTGAGGCAAGTAGTTGTTTTGTACAGAGCTGGTGGTAAACACCGTTGAATATGTACTAAGTAAATCACTCAATCGTCTGGAGCTCGCCAAATCGTGCGTAAACACATCGGAGGTATTCTTAATACTTAAAACTGGCTGTGTAAAAGAAATATCAAATGTAGCATTTGGGGCACATATGAAGTTTGTAAAAATTATAAACAAATGACATGCGTCTCCAAGTATGATAAAGACCACAGCCATTCATTTTGCACATTTGGAGCTGCAGACATTTGGAGCCAAACATATAAGGTATCAAAAGAGATCTAAACTAAAAACTTGTGGAAGCAAAACGGGTGCCTTCAAACGGGATTTTTATTAGGTACTGTAGTCGTCTGGGTTTTACGAATAAAGGACTCGTTTTCCTGTAGACATCCATGGTGAAGTTCAGAGTCCGTGCTCTTTTAGTGGAGACCGTCACTTGTTTGTTTCTGGTCATGCCGTTGTAAGAAGCAGTGACAGTGTAGGTACCAGGGACCAGCATTCTCCAGTATTCACCGTCTTTTGCTTCAAGCGACAAAACAACGTTATATAAAACAACTATACCGTGAAATTGTGCGTGGAACTAACGTTCTGAAACTGATGCCATGGAAACATGACATTGTATCTTCGTGCCATGAATAGATTAATCAGGTCTGTAAAACATTTTCAAGCGAAGTTCTTTTATCTCAACCCTTAACTACGGTTTCGGCTGAGCCGCTCCCTTTATCAGGGTGCACTGGTATGCTCTGCCACTGCTTACCGCATGGCGGCGCTGTGGCAAAAGGAATGCGGCCCCAAACGTCTCTAGAGAAGGCTGTAGATTTTCTAATCCAGATAGCCACCCTACTTAAACCACTGTGTGCGCTACTGTCCTCTCTTTGTATCACCTTCCCTTCCCCCCCAGTCTATCATATAGTTGATTCTAGTAATGTTGCTGGCATTGCTAACGACTGACACCCGCCTGTTGGGACGTCATGATTGATCCCGTCCACGTGAATGGTCGCTCCCTCAGTTGGATCAAGGTTACGGTCCAATACAAAGCCCTTTATACCTTTGTGAGCCTGTGGAAAAGATATATTATGTAGACCATGTACGGGCTGATACTATGAAATATTTAAGTTGACATTCCAATTCTTCCACGATGACTCCAGTGAAGATATTTTGCATTCTGAGAGTGGCCACGGCGTAGCTCACCTGCGGGCACAAAGAGAGAAATCATTTATCTATCTTTATTTATTTATTGAAACCAGTAAACAAAGGTTAAAAGTCTAAGATGTTTGCTCAGGTATCAGGGAAAGCTGTTACATATGAACTACATGTGACTCAGGTCAACAAAACGGTTAAATTTAGCCATCATCCGTCTTTTCCGTCATTTGACAGAATTTTTGTTACTCATGACGTCCAAGGATTTTGAATATTCAGTCATTTTTAAAAATCGGTGTGTAGAGATATAAGAAGAGCTTGGAATTTTGCAAAGAAAACTAGTAAATCTGCGGACATTTTGGGATCGGAAGAGCCGATTTGGATATTTTCTAATGCCCGCTGGCGACAGGAGTAACGACCCGGAATTAAGCCAGTAGGCGGGAAAATTTGGCGTCATGCGTCCTGTACCCATTACATTTCTGACCGGTCTCACCAAGCTGACGTTTTTGTGACTACGTGTATTTCCCCCCGCAACCCGTTCAGCGTCCGCTATAGCAACCAAAGAAGACACAAAAGTCTGAAATACTTTAGAATCTATAGTTATCAGAAGTGCGGTAATTTTTGTGGATACTATCAAACTTTCAAGCTCACACGCGCTTTGTGTTCCCTCGAAAAATGATAAAGAACGTTTGATACCAGCAACAGGGCACGACGTCCACGCCACGTCATGGTAATTCGAACAATGTAATGCGCGATTAAATTAGAAATAGTGATGGCGACGGCTATTTCGACCACCTTCAGCGAAGTAACGGGAGAAAGTTACCAGGGGAAACAACGAATCATTATTTTTACTACATGTACAGGGCACATTCGAGACCGGTGTTCAAAATGTTAGTTTTTTTCCGACTCACCGCTTTTCTGTATATCCGCAGCAAAGTTTTGTTGTGCTAAACTCACTACTTCTTTTCTGTGCCGATACCATAAAATATATTAGTGTTGCCTGCGTGCATCATTCGATCTTACAGTACAAGATGACGGAAAACAATGCGGTGGGAATGGGACGAAGATGATTATTTCCGGTAAATTGTTTTCGTCAATCAAAATTCTTATGACGAAAAAAATCAGGCTGGCTGCTGCCTTTGTGAGATATGTTTTTTCACGTTGTCTCACACAGCTAGGCGGTGAGTCACCGAGTTGTCGTATTCTCTACACGGATCGTTATTTCATCTCACCTCTTAACTCTAGCCATGCCAGTGAATTCCTTCTGGATCGAGTTCGAGGGTGGCCGTTACATAGCTCACCTGCGGGCACAAACAGAGAAAAGGGCATAAATAAATGAATACAATTAACTACCAATCACCGAAAAAATCTGATTTGCCTTTTATTCTCATAGAAATCATGAATACTTCACAAACAGCTCAAAATTATTCGACGTTTCTTCTTGATTTTAAACTTGAATAGGCTAAGACTATGGACGATGATTTTGTTGGGACATATCGGATTTTATTCTACTGAATATTGTTCACTTTTGTCTAGATCTGACTGAATGTAACGTGTCATGTCCTGTTTATGCTTGGTTCTCGTGTAAAAGAAACTTTTATAGGTTGAAGGGGCAAGCCAGCTGTCTTGTGATGAAACAAATAGATAAATAAATAAAGACCAGTTGGATCAGTAGTAAAAACAGCTGGATCACTCGCTTGGGCAACCGCGCACGCCATCACTCAAGTAACATGCAATAAGCTAGTTCGGAGTTGCTACTACGCATGTGCAGTGTCAAAGGTGAAGGCCCCCCAGACGTGAACAAAACCCAGCGGGGCGTTGTTATGCAAATCAAGACCATGTCGAGACGAGCAATGTTTTCAAGCCGGGGGCCTTCACCTTTGACACTGCACATGCGTAGTAGCAACTCCGAACTAGCTTATTGACAATACTTATTGATACAACGTCGCTGACCTTCAGTTACCTGGACGACGTAATGGAATCACCAACGTCTGAAGTTGTCAACCGGTATGGCCACGGGATAGAAGACGGCAGTAGCGCTAGCGTGTCCCTGGATATAATGGTCCTGGGTCCCGCTGCACTGAAAATACAAGAAAAATATACACCCGGGGAACAATGTCCCATGGGCCGTTACTGCCCATGCAGGGCCAGACCTCTAGGCCTGATCGACAAGTTAGAGAACACGCTTTCTGAAGCTTAAATACGGTTCTATGGACAGGTGATAGAGTACAGGTGATTTGTGAGGTCACGTGGACTGCTCCTGACCAGGTGTCGCCTCTTAAGGACGCAAAACCTGTGAAGCGTCTCACTTAGAATATTCCTTATTCAACAACATTCTTATGCTATCATTAAGCTTTTAGAACGATATTGTTGTTGATTGAAATGATAGGGCATTGTAGGGATTATTGTAGATTTTTAGGGCAAAATGAGGGTTCTCCTCATTTTATGATAATTAGCATTTATTATTGACACCAGAACTTGGCACAATACTTTCCAAAGATTATTGTAACAGTATATGTACACTAAGTACAAAAAGGACCCCCAGAAGTATATTTATGAGCAAAACAAAGTGGAGTCCGTTTGGACCCCATACGGCAAGATTCGTCGTAAAAATGTATTGATGGTAGGATGAGAGTTAACTTACTACATATATTGTTATACATGTAGGAAAACTACTGTGGTTGAGCAGGAAAATCTTAGAAACATCCTAGTTTAGAAATAAATTAATGAACACTGCACGAAATGGCCTCGTATCCCGGCGTATACGTACAGGGATTCCTCCGGAAATATTCCATATCCCGGTGCGGATTTAGCGTATCCGTTATAACTAACGGATACGCTAAATCCGCGCCAAATGTGGTAAACAGTGACATTAAATGTCAGCCTAATAGAGATTACAACAACTAATGTATATCCAGTTTTCCATGGCAACGGGTTACTGACAGGCATTTTATGCAAAATTCCACTGCACGAAATGGCCTCGTATCCCGGCGTATACGTACAGGGATTCCTCCGGAAATATTCCATATCCCGGTGCGGATTTAGCGTATCCGTTATACTAACTAACTAACGGATACGCTAAATCCGCACCGGGATATGGAATATTTCCGGAGGAATCCCTGTACGTATACGCCGGGATACGAGGCCATTTCGTGCAGTGGAATTTTGCATAAAATGCCTGTCAGTAACCCGTTGCCATGGAAAACTGGATATACATTAGTTGTTGTAATCTCTATTAGGCTGACATTTAATGTCACTGTTTACCACATTTGAGTGATAATTTCCTAGCTCGCAAAAGCAACGCAAGGCCAGGATAAGCTACACGGTGATCCCTTTAGTTTCACCCGCCAAGTGTAATTAACAGACCGATCCCATAACTACATGTATATACAGCCCCATTAATACTATGGGTGCCTTAAAGGGTCGACAGAACGGCCAATATTTAATGGGTCACATGGATCCGACATCATTATCATTTACGCGCACTCGGGATGCTAAGAGCCCTTGGGAGGCGGGGCTCTGATATATCCCCCAAAACACGCCCGCCCATGCTTAAATCATTACCGAACGTGGTGTGAATCAGTCCGCTGGGTAACAATGGGGACGAAGAGTCCGATTTTAAGATTTAGAAATGTTGAGGCAGCTGCACACAGTATTTCGCCGGGACCCCCGGAGATTGTGACGTAGCGGTAAAAAAGAGTGCACCCTAAATGTTGAACCGCGTATGTTTAAACATTGACGTGAATGCTTGCGAGGCACGAATTTACTGTATTGCAGTTTAATAATAGGGCTTTTAGATCGTACGAGTGAGATCGTGAAGTTTAACCATTCAGCGTATTGCGCGTGACCTTTGCTGCTGCCTGCCGAGGTGAGTCGGCTGCAGTTCCGTATGACCCCACATGACTCCATATCAAAGTGGCCGTCAAATTGTTTTAAAACCATAACTTTTTTTTGTTTTCAGTTATTTTCTAGATCGTACTAGTGATTTTGCAGGGTACCCTACTATAATCTCATCCACGTCGATGTCGGTCACTTTGTGGTCCTTTACTATAGAAACCTTAAAGGCCAGATACTGTGGTCTGCTACCTTAATGATTTCTGAGGTTGTCTAACGCTGTGGTTTATTATTGTCAATTGTCTTGTTTCTCGAATCGTTTGTTTGAGCTTGTTTGTGCTCTTGGTTCCCTCGCTCTGGTTTCGCCTTTTAAGTTTTCCTTTTAATTTGATACGTCATACTGATAGGAGGGTTTGGTGTAGCCTCCATAGCGGGCTCTGAACCGGCCTTTTGGGGGGCTAAATAATACACCTTTTGCAGCCAGCCCGTAAACATCAGCCACCCCCGTAACCATTTTGCCGGTAGATTGGTTACGGGGGTGGCTGATGATTACGGGCTGGCTGCAAAAGGTGTATTATTTAGCCCCCCAAAAGGCCGGTTCAGAGCCTGCTATGGAGGCTAGGTTTGGTGGGTGTTTGTGAACGTGTCTGTCTTGGGAGGTACGGCGTGTCTTTTTTTTGTGCTACCGGTTTTTGATTTGTTACTTCTCTTATTAAGATGGTCATTCATTAAGGCTTTGTCGCCACTCTATGTCGTTTTGTTTACCCTAAATCCAAAAGGGACGACACCATGCGCGCTGCAAAAAAAGTAGTGAACAAAGACATTAGCATAATACAACCTAATGTATCAATGCATTTTAGGATACAGCAACAGTGACTACCAACGAAACAGGACCTACGGCAGGAATCCTTGGACGATGGTTTGATTCTTTCCTCAGGGTGGTTATATTCAACCTCTCTCTTATGAACGGCCTCTGGTATATGTACGTGTCGACGTGCATGTCAACCGATTCATATCTCTACTATGTTTGTTGTTGCCGCCGTGGTATATACAATCATACGTTCCTACACATCAATGCGGAGTTCCTGTTTTTAAAATATCAGCATTTAGGCAAGATGGAAGTTTCAAAATGGATTCTTTCAGCCAACATGCAAGAGTGAAGATTTCTTGAGATTGTTTCCATCATAATCCTTGCCAAGAAGGCAATGTGTTCGCTGTCGTTTGTGTGTATGTGCGTGCGTGTCTGTGAACAGCATAACTTGAGAGGTTGTGGAAAGATATTTGTTTTTAGCTTAATAGACTTGGGTAAAACAAAGATCAAGATCGATAATAGTCCGCTACCGGCTTTCTAAGGTACGCCAGCGGTACTTATGTTTTTGAAATCTTTGTGTCCTTGTGCAAATTTATTATACGTGTCCTTGTTATAATCTAAAGCACAAATATTAAGACCTTCCTGTCATTTTAATGGACCGTAGAAATAATGTAGAAAACAGTATGATTACGCATTGGCTTTCGCTCATCACACTTATGAAAAAAAAAAAAAATTGACGGCCATTCTCTTAATTTATCTGACCAAGTCGAAACATTCACATGCGTTAGAAGGATTGCAAAGTTTGTTCACGGCATAAACTGCACGACTTGAATATACCTCGGCAGCGACAACCACAAACAAAGTTGAGATATGAATCAGCTTCCACGTCGACACACACCGGAGGCCAGGTATACGGGGGCGGCTGAATATTTCTCCTCTGCACAAAACCGAACCAAGATCCAACCACCCGACCGAGTTCTCCTGTCAAGTTTCCGTTACGGCTGTAAGTCCTGTTTCTTATTAGTTACAGCTTATAATGCAGCTTTGCTTCCTGTGATTTGATATCTCTACGCAGATAATTCAAGGTGCTGTCTACGATAGTTTTTTTTTTTTAAAACTAGCATAGGTAACATTTGTCTCCCTGTCAGGGGGTGGTGACGGGTGCGGGTGTTCTTCTTCTTCTTCTTTGAGGTTGGGCAGCCAACATCAACTTGCTGAATCTGCTGCTCTTGACGGGTAGTGCTTGTGCTGGGAATGGTTTTCTGTTGACTGTACCGGTTGTGAGGGGGGGTGAAGGTGTCTGGTGACTAGCTGGGTCTAGTGGAGGTGGGTCACCCTGTGTTTAATGTGTTCGGACATAATGACTGTGGAGAATACGTTCAAACTGCTCGAAAACCCCTTAAAAGAAGGACCTGTGATGTTAATTGTGTGCTATGGCCGTCAAACCACCTAAAATGTGCTATTTAGTGCCGTCCGTTTCAAACTGGCTGACCGGTATGTTACCAGTACAAAGGTCCGTGTGCTTGTGGGGTCTGGCGTAAGAGTCTTTAAATGATTTCCGTCTTAAAATCGTTCCAGGTACGTAGTTCCCAGGAATGTAATTTTTGCATACGACCGCCATTCGGGCGCCGGGGGCCGGGGGCCGGGGGCCGTGCGCGTGCATGATCGGCCATTTATACCTGCCAAACAGGACGGCACGGCATGAACACTTTCTTCTGTGGGCCCAACATAGAAAATGCTGAACTGTTGCAAAATATTACAATGTTGATTGATATTTAACAATGCAAACGATGTTGTAAAACAATATAAACAGTTTATGTTTTGTAATGGACATGAATCGTACAAAAATGTCTCGCTTGTACAACACTGGGATTTGTCGCAATGCATGACTGTTATGTAGCAGGGGTATGGTATGGTAGTTCACTTCCGAAAAGCCGTTCCACATGCATATATTTTGGCATTTCCGCACGCATCCGTGGTTGTATGCCCCAGTAGCTCACTTGGTAGCCCGTAGAGTCAGTAGACTCAGTGTGGACGGGAAGGTTCGAACCCCGGTTCGAACCCGAGTTCGTCAAACCTTTTTCATTTTCTTTTTTCCTTTTTTTTGGTTACTTTTTATGTAAGGAGGAAATATATTGTTTTTGCTGGCAAGTTCTTCATCTTCTTCTTCTTCGTTTGCATAATTTATGCAAATTGAATTTCCTTTACGATAAATGCTAGAGATGTCATATTTGATTTGTATGTGCCTTTAGGAAAGGGGAATGCACCACATACATTATGCTTATGAGTCTCATTGGCATATTCTAAGCAGAAACTTTCCTATCATTTCTTCCAAATGCGCCCCAGTCAGCTTTTTAAAAAAAATTCTTGAAGCTCACTTTGAAAACAGTTTATTTCATACCAAACTTCACAAAACTGAACAAGAGTTCCACGACCTCATATCTCCATGAACAATTATATTCATGCAAATGGCTTACACATTGGCATAATATATGCTTGGGCATTAATTATGCAAATTAGGAATTATGCAAACTGCTATCTGTTGATGCTCCATTTTTCATAAACTACATGTTACATGCATTTGAGTCTGATAATGTTCAACACTGTAGATATAGATTTTCCTCATTAGCTATGCAAGTTACGTCACAATTAGCATGATTTGCACTTCATTATGTATATTTCTGTCTTAGCTATATGCATACTAAATATCATATTGACAGTCCTATAATTCTCGAATTAGATGAGATATGGTGTCTTGCATTAATAATGCAAATTAGGAATTTATTTGCATAATTGGTATCTGCTGATGATCCACTTTCCCTGAACTACATACTTTACATGTATTTGAGTCTGATAATGGAAAACCCTGCAAATATAGATTTTCCTCATTAGCTATGCAAATTAAGTCCCAATTAGCATAATTTGCACTTCATTGTGTACATCTCAATCTTAGCTACCTGCATACCAAATATCACGGAAATCTGTAATTCCTTTATTCAGTTATTCCGCTTAGAAGATTTTCACAATAACGCCACTGCAGTTCCATAGCAAGCTGGTAGGGAGCCCAAACCTACACCACTTCTTTATTACATCACAAGCTATCTGCAACCCAAAAATCAAGACCATAGTACGTCCAGGTCAAAAGATACAAAAATGGAAGTTCTGCTGCAGTACCAAGGTCACATACCAGGCGGCCCAAAATCGACCTTGAACATCGGCTTCACAACACCTGCCCACATACCAAATGTCATCGTAATCCATCAGGAGAAACCTTTGTTGTGTTTGGACAGAAGAAATAAGGAAATGTCAGTGAGGACGTAACAAATATAAACTTTTTCTTAGAATATTTTTCTCTGAATTTATGTATCTTAGATACAAATTCTGTGCCATAGAAGAATCATAACAACAAGAAAATTTATTTCGAGGTTTCTAGTCACATATGTGTGAGAAAAAAACAACTTGGTCAGAGAAAAATATTCTAAGAAAAAGTTTATATTTGTTACGTCCTCACTGACATTTCCTTATTCGTTCTTATTCTTGCACACAGAATAATTTTCTTTCTGGAAGATAATTTTTTTTCAACAAAGAAAAAACAAGAATGTCTTTTTTTGTAGTGTATAACATCATATGATTTAATATTCATAATTTATGCTAGTTTTATTTGCTTAATTTCTAGGTTACATTCTTGGTCAACGCAATACAAGAATCAAGTTGTTACGGGTGGAAATTGATGAACAACTATTCACACAAACTCTACAAACATTATTTTCATCATCAAATTCTTGACCGAAAGCAAACAAGAATATGGTTATTGGGGCTGTAGGTTGACGAACAAGTATTCAGAAACATATAGAAAATGTAGTTTTAAGCTCAATCCAGGATTTCTTACGAGCTGCCACTGAAAGTTTGTCCAATGGTTGTTCGCGATAAAACGTGTTACACCTATCTGAAGGGCACTCAGAGGAATATTGATGCCATATAATGCAGCTGCTTCCTAATCCAGGTTCAAGGGGAAAGTTGCCAATATAATTAAATTCTTAGATTCAGGAAACTGTTGTTATCAGAACATAAACACTCTCATCCTCTCGTTTGGGTTGTCCCTGCCTCGAATATTAGAAAGTTATGCTGCAGTAACAAGGCCGGGAAAATATCAAAGAATATTGTCCAAAATATGAAAGTCTTAACGAAAACGCTATTCTAGTAGTTCTCATTGATTATGCAAATGTTTTATCGGCTGGCATATTAAATGATTAACACATTTAGCTTACTTCCAATTCTTCAAGCTTGAAATTTCCATCATTGACTGTCCTTGCATACTATTTTCTCATTGATTATGCAAATAAGGCCTTCGTTTGCATTGTCTATATATGTCGATGTTTCTCAATTTCTCTGGTACATATATAATATGTTTCATAGTTATGGAACGCATTGGATTTATATATTTTTCAAATGAATTATGCGTATGCGATACTGATGTGTACCTTATTTTGTAAATCATTACTAAATGTACCAAAACAATTACGACAATCCGTCAATCCCTTTTTAAGTCATTCCCTTCGACAAATGTCAACAAAACCACACTTGCAATTCCAGAACAATTTACTAGAAGGCTTATATCTATGTCATAGTTTTCCGTCAGCTATCTACTACTCCAATGTGGCGATAGTATTAAGGATATTTGAACAAAACCCTGTAAAATGGAAAACCTACAACGAGCTAACACCTCTATCAGAATCATACATTGCTAGAGAAAGCATACAGAAATTGGAAGGGCCATGTTCACAGAATTGTTTCAAAGGCTAATTCAACTTAAGTTTCATCAAAAGGTCTTTAGGGTACCATGCCCCTATCATTGTCAAAAAGACTCTATATATCACTTTAGTCAGACCCCAACTTGAATATTGTTCAATGGTATGGTCGCCCCACTCAAATAACCTCATCTCTATGCTGGAAAAAGACGTGCTCCTAAATACATACTCAACGATCACTCAATTGATTACAAAGAGGGACTAATGAATTCTTCCCTCTTACCATTGTCATACCGCAGATAAACATTAGACTTATCGTTTCTCTTCAAATGCTTCGCAGGACTATATGACATTGACATCGATAATTTCATTAAGTATCCGTATGTATCTTTAAGATCGAACTCACAGTACAAGCTGCAAATGAACAAGTGTGCTACGACAACATTCAAAAAATCTTATTTTCAACGAATCATTCTCATTTGGAATTCAATGACAGAGGTCTTCAACAGTGCCCTAATACCTCAATCGACCCTTTTAAAAAAGCGGTTAAAGATCACTATTGCAATCTCACCTTTTGTAGATTCGATACTGAAAATCTATGCTCTTGGTTCACTTGCTCATGCCCCAGCTGCTCCCATAATTGATACCAATCTGATTCACCATATCCGTTTTTGCATGTATATCTTTACACTCTTGTTTGTTGACATTATTTCGTATTTAGAATGTGTTTTTTTGTCAATGGTTCTTTGTATATATAGTTTTATTTCATGTTGGACAGAAGCAAGACAGATGATTCGTCCTGTTTCTTCTGTCCTGTTGTTATACATTGTATCATGACGAAATAGAAATAAATAAATAAATAGATAAAAGTGATGTACGTCTCCTTTATTTAGGATCGTCAATCCTGAAGACACCATGTTCCGTACGAAAACGACGATAATACCATGGTTTATGGCTATTCTCCTCTTATTGGGGCTCAGCTACATCACTACAAGGATGTTCAAGGATAGCCTACCACCTTCACATATGCAACAACCTTACAAGATGCAGAACAGGTAACTCAGAGACCAAATAAAAATGATTTCCCAACTTAATTTCTTTTCAAAATATGCCTTTGACTGGAAGGTGCGATATTGCAAAAGAAATTAAAAATTTATCCATTTTCTTCAGTAACTATTTTCTTGCGTATCTTATTACCTGGATCAAGCTTAAGGGAAAGGCAACCATCCCTGTATTCAGGGCAAAACTCATTCCACAATGCACGTCTCCGATTGCTGTGTGTGACCTTGCCATGATGCCTTAAGAATGAAACAACTTTGGGTTTTCGACGGACTAATGTGGTTCATGAAATTGTCTGGAGTTTTGAACCGCCTGTACAAATTCGGGTAATAAAATCAGGAAGCCTATTTATGCAAATACTCGCAAAAGTAACAAAACTACAGTTGTATCTATTCATCTCTATCTCTATCTATCTATCTATCTATCTATCTATCTATATATATATATATATATACATATATATATATATATATATATATATATATATAAATATATGCTAAATTGTATCTGTGCGAAATTTTGTCTCATACAAGGCACCTGGAACAGAACAGTGTATGACGGTACGAATCGTTACCAAGGAAATCTTCAGCTAACCACTGATGACCTAAAGTTTGGGTCAGTTCGGGTCAGAATTACTCAAGGCTTTTAAAACCTTGGGAAACGCCAGGAAATTTTGAGCCGCAGTAGGACCACTGTGCTGCTTTAAATTATAGACGTTTAATGATGTGCACATTTTCCTGAGTACAAAAAAAACCCCACAAGAATGGATTTCCCATATTTACAATTATTTTATTGTAGCATATTCTAATCATTTTTGTAAATGAGGTTTTCAGATACCAATGCCCTTCACCTCTTCCTAAAGTGTTTATGGCACGAATTGTTACCGAAGTACAACGTTTTCTGATTATATTTAATCATGAGAGTAATATTCAATTAATATCCAGAGGACATGTTACAACAGACACCATAAACAGACTTAGGGCATTATTCAACATATCTAAGGTGACATCATTAATAATGACACCATTAATAATCTTTTAAAGGACGTAAGTCGTATAGCAATCTTATTATCGTACGCCATATTGCATGCACGCCATTAACAATGATATGATGATGGCATACATAAACCTACAAGATTTCTCTTTGAACGAAACATGCGAATTGTTTTCTTATACTAGTAATTTTAATTATTGAGAAATAATGTGTGCAAAATATTGTAACTTAAATGTGACTCTGAAACAGCACTGAGCAATGCTGTATCCGCCCTGTGTTTTTCTGTAAGTGCTCCCTTGCATATTCGGCCAGCTATGGTCGACGAGACCTTAGCTCCATGTAAATTTCTCCTTTTCGAATAGAGCATGATTTTATTATACTTCATTGAGTTATATTATCACGATTGAAAACAATCAAAAAATGCTGTGTTTTGGTGTCAATGGCGCATCTATCACATGTACAAACATCCTGTCGTTTAAGCACCTGATATATATATATAAAATCAAACCCCAGTTATGATAATCAATGTATGACTATGCCATTGTACATTGTAAGTGCACTGAATATAACTGCATACCGAAATTATGAAAATCCATTCTTTCTGTCCTATGGCAGCGGTCTCAAAGACATACTCGGAAAAGTATTGAACCAAGTAAAAACAACGCCTCATAATTCGTTGCACCATCTGAATGCTGAAGGATTAGTGCAGCCCAGCGGTAGTGCTTTTGATACCTCCTTAGCTTTCCTACGCACTATGAATGCATACTTATGGTTCACGTCACACCGAAGAAAAATAATTTTAAAAAAACTCGGGAAAACGCTGGTGAACGATAAACAAGCTGGCTCCTCGCCCTTTTAATGCATACATTTGTTTCACGTCACCCTCAAGAAAAAATTGAGAAAGCCTCTATGGGAAGTCACGTTTCCCGTCGGCTGAGCAGACGAATCACATGACCCTATCCCCTAATAATTCCGCCCAAGTTGCCCTTTCACGGTGAGCTCACTACCCTAATCGTGGATATGTTGTCTGTGAAATAGACGGGAAACTTAGTTCTGCGAATGGAACTAAGTGGTCCTGGGAATAGAACTAAGTGGTCCTGGAAATAGACGGGAAACTTAGTTAAATTCTGTTGCACGACAATAGAGCTGGCTCAACGCGCTTTCAGTTCCACACTGTATGACATCTGTTTTGAATTTGTGTCATACAAAGGCTGTATTATTCCCTAGCTGCACTACCCAACTTTCGGTTTATTTCCCCTTGTACATCTTTCCTTACATCGCATTATATACTGAGTATTTGGTGGAGTTTATTGCTGCCACTATATAATCTTTATGGTAATGAATCCACCTCCAACGTTTCAATATCATCAGACAGTTTTGAAACTCAAATAAAAAGCAAATTATTGAAGTTAGAGAACGACCAAAAAGACAACCCCCTAGACAGTCCGATTCTGAGTACGAGATCAGTAAAGCAATTTCAGACCTTAAAAATGGAAAGGCCTCAGGTAATGATCTAATCCTCAATGAAATGTTAAAAAGCTCCCCGCACACTCCTGTAGAACCCCTGACCAAACTATTTAACCTTTTTTTTCTTCCTCTGGTTATTTCCCCCAGAATTGGTGTACTAGCCACATTGTGGCCCTACACAAGGGCGGGGCAAAAGATGACCCTAGTAACTACAGAGGAATTATGGTCACCAGCTGCCCGGCCAAACTATTCACATCAGTTTTAAATACACGTTTAACCACTTTTTTAGATGAGAATAAACTCATCTCCCCCAACCAGGCCGGCTTTAGAAAACACTTCGGCACAAATGACAATCTCTTTGTCTTAGACTCGCTAATTACCAAATATTTCCATTACAACAAACGCCTTTATTCATGTTTTATAGATTTTAGAAAAGCATTTAACACAGTTTGGAGGGAAGGGCTCCGTTTCAAATTGCTAAATTCAGGAATAGGAGGGAATCAAATGTTTATATAGTAAACCTGAAACTTGTGTAAAAACAAAATCTGGTCTAACACCAGCATTTGTGACCGACAAGGGTGTCCGTCAGGGTTGCAACATGAGCCCCACCCTTTTTAATCTATTTATTAATGATCTAGTTAAAGAGTTAGATAACTTAGAGTGTATGCCACCAACTTTATATAATCTTTATGTTTCATGTTTATTGTATGATGATGTTGTTGATGATGATGTTGTTATATTTTCAGAATCAGATAAAGGTCTACAATCTGCAATTAACAGACTAAGTGATTTTTGTAGCAAATGGAAGCACCAAGTAAATATGAAGAAAACAAAAGTAATCATATTTAAGAAAGCAGGTCGTTCTTTTCCAAAACAAAAGTTCTACTTTGAAAATAACACAATAGACAGTGTTCCCTCCTATTGCTATTTAGGCCTAACCCTCACATCATCAGGTAGCTTCACCCTAGCCAAAAAGCAGCTGTCACTTAAGGCACGTAAAACCATTTATACCTTTAAATCTATCATTCGTTCATCAGTCTTACCACGCGGCCTTCTAAAGATATCTGATACCTGCATAAAACCGATCCTTCTGTACGGATGCCAAATCTGGGGGACAGAACAATTACATGATGCGTCGCCTATTGAAAACGTACACAACCAATTCTGCAAAAATGTTCTTGGTGTTTTTAGAAATAGTAGCAATGTAGCATGTAGACCAGATTTAGGTAGATTCCCATTAGATATAGATATATGTATATATATAGTTAAATTCTGGTTACGTCTGGTTCAAATCGATAGATCTACACACACCCTCCAAGCGGACGCACTCCATCTACAGCAAAGTCTTCCGACGAATATCCGTAGACGAACATTGTTACAACGTGTTAAAGACATATTAGATTACAATGGATATTCCTATGTGTGGCACTCCGGTAATACACATTGTAAACC
This sequence comes from Branchiostoma lanceolatum, assembly GCF_035083965.1. Classification (NCBI taxonomy): domain Eukaryota; kingdom Metazoa; phylum Chordata; class Leptocardii; order Amphioxiformes; family Branchiostomatidae; genus Branchiostoma; species Branchiostoma lanceolatum. Next base: position 29,123,116 of record NC_089724.1, read on the forward strand.
CGAACATGTCGGAAAAGCGCTGAGAAGGAGACTAACATATATATATATAAAATCATTTCTTCATACCTTGGTAAACGACAGCGGTAAGTTAAGATTCTATGCAAAATGTAAAACCATGTACAATTTAGAGAGTTATCTTGATCTTGCTGATTTTGATCTGCGCTCAGCCATTAGCAAAATTAGAGTTAGTGCTCATACTCTTGAAATAGAGAGAGGCCGGTATAGAAAATTACCTATTTACGAAAGACTTTGTAAGTATTGCAATACAAATGCCGTGGAAGACGAAATACACTTTATTTCAAACTGTTCATTTCATGATAATGCACGAAATGAGTTGTCTATTAAGACCACTAAAATCTATCCGAATTTCCCTAAGCTTACAGACAAAGAAAAGACTATTCTTCTTTTAACTACCAAAACCCCACAAATTATAGAAAAGGTGGGACATTACGTCTTCCATTGCTTACAAAAGAGAAGTCAAACCCTTCACTAGTTATAGACAATTACATTTGTATAATTTAGATAAGCAGCTTTTATACCTATTTTGTACACTGTTCTTTTATGTATGTTATTTGCATTTAGCCTTCGGGCATGAATTTGCAATAAACTTATTACTATATGATCAGCTGGTGCCCACCCACAGCTTGGCCTACTTTTATTCAAGGAAATTCTATAAGAGGCCAAACCCCCATGCATAACATTGAGGCCAAAGGGAGGCATACTGACGTACTCCGACCTACTAGCCCTCTCTATCTTTTATCTTTTAATCGAATTAGCTGCTCGCCCTCTGGGGCAACAAGAGGTCTCGTTACAAACAGCAACCCCCCCCCCCCACACACACACACACCACACACATACACACACACACATTTGATTTATAGTTGGTGTCACGAATTAACGAATACTTCCCCTCCTCGCACCCCCTAGTGACTTTGCACTCCCCCAAACATTTCGAAAGTTGCTCTGTCTTTGCAGGTATCATATTTAGAAATGCATTTTAGTATAATAAAGCCATAGTTTAACGTCGTAATCGAGAATATCAAAAGTAACTGTGTCTGACAGAACAATCAAAGACTCCGGGAACCCATGCAGTGGACTAATGTAACGCTACAAGTATTTCAGCACAACTCGATGATGGTGACTCTCTGTGCACGATGATGAATTCGTTGCAATATTTTTTCTTAGTGCCTGGAGGAATGTACGATTAGTTCATAGTTTTATTTCAGCGTTCATAAAATTTTTGAAATTGTTTTAGAGACTGGAATAACATTTTATCATATAAAATTATATCATATATTGAATGGATGACGGGTGTTCGATAGGGCTAAAAAGATTATCAAAGCCCGGTCCCGTCGGAAAAATGAAATATTATTACATTTCTGAGTAAGAATTATTAATCATTTAACGTTTGGTAACATAAATTCGCCATTTCTCCGATAATGGTTGACTGAAATCAATCTGGCAGAACAATTAACCATCCTTTTTATCTATTATTCTGTCAGTATCATGTACTATCTTTACACTAATCATATATATGGTAGATTTTGTCTCTAGCCGTGCTGATACAATATTATTTCAACTTGAAACTACCGTCCGCCGCACGCACAATGACGGTGTTGTCGGACAGGTGTGAACATTTTTTCGGGAGAGAAGATTCGTCTTGAATATCTTACCGCTAATTATGTTTTATACAGCAGCTATTCGTTCCATCCTTGGCTTGAGGAGAGTGCTATGGATATAGACGTGTCCAAATAAAAAAAAATACACGAAAGAACGGCCGTACCGCACACATCAGGCCTTCGGTAACATCCCGTTTTTTGAGTCGGTAGAACGTCACTCAAAGTCGATCCCCACCATCATGGTAACTTGTACATTATTCATGGGAAGTTAGCTGGATGCCGTAGCAATGGTTATACTACTATGTCCATGTGTTCCTTGTTGTGTTAGGAGCAAACTTTGAGGAAAATATCGTCTTCAGTCCACTATCACACGCAACATTTAGACAACAAAGTGTTCCTCACAACCTATGACGACAGGATTCTCGATAATAATATGGCGGCGGGAAAAAACACGTGCCGTAGGTTGTAGCAACAAAGAGGAGTTTTGATGATTGGTCACACTAAGAATCCAGTTGCAGGTTAGCAAAAGAGATTGTAATAAGTTGTCTTGTAAATTATTGTGTTTAGCAGGCAGGAGATGTGACATTTGTCTTATAAACCAGCGAACAACCGTGCAGTGTGATTCTCCCACGAAGCCTCCAGACTCTGTCAATAAGGGACGGAGAGTTTTTGACGTCGCCAACATCTAATGCATGGTTAGCGAAGCTTTTCAGCCAGTGTTCTGAATACGTTAGTCTATCCGGTTTGCATTGCTGGCGTTATAACTGATTTTGCATCCAGCACATATCCCTAAAATACACCGTTTCTAAAAAAAAATAGCGAATTGAAGTACCCCGCGAATTTGTGTTACCCAACGTTAATGTTAAAAACTACGGGATAAAAAAATTTCAACACTAGAACCCACGAACCATGACTCCTAGATGTCCATTGCATGTTATTACCGATTAAGTACCTACAGTTCAAATGTGGCGAGTGTACGACGTCATGATTGTATTTTTAAAAAATCATGTGACATATGGCCGCCATTTGGTGTCATTTTCATAAGTTCGCTGACGGACGCAGACGCAGGTCATAAGCAGGAAGGAAGAACAGCAACGTGTCCTCATGCAATGCCATGTCGGTGACGGTTCGGCACATTTTGGGACAAATCTAAAGAGAAACTGGAAAGAGTAGATTTTACTGGGGTGGAATGTATACCAGGACCTCTTCAGTTTCATCAAAAGCTGTGACAAGCCCCAGTGAAACTTTCAATGAACATCTTGTTAAGGAAGGCATTGATACAACTTGTATCAAACTGTTGAAACTTTTGCTTGTTACTGTTGGACAGATTCTAGTTATTTATTTTATCCAAAAATGTTCAAATTTCTGATATTACATATTCAAAATTGCTGAAGAGGGATCATTATTGAAAGTTACTTTTTTGCATTTAAAATAGAATTTAACTACATTCAATTTGATATGTTGTCTTGCCTTTGTTCATCAATAACCAAAGGAACATACAATGTACCTAGTCAAAAGAACATGAAAGGTAAACAAAAGGTTATTTTTGCACTATGTACTCGTAAAACAATTACTGCATGTTGATATTATCATACTACAGGAACTGAAATTGCAATCAAAACCACGTGCATGAAGTAACGTTCATTTACTATTATTTACATTCATTTGTCAAAAAGATAGCATCTGATTGTAGCTACTGTGAATTATGAATGCCGTAACAGAACACATATTATAGTATGGGGTGAACAAATCGATTGGGGGAGGGGTAGTCCGAAATCGCCAACGATTTTGCATCCCTGGGGGTAAGAGATCACCAGAGGGTCGCAAAATCGCGGGGGGTACAAAGTCACTGGGGGTGCGAGATCGCTGTGACACCGGCCACTAGGAGCGCAATTTAGTCAGGCTTATCATAAGTAGGGAAGAGAGTAAAGATGTTCCAGTCAGGTAGGAACTTCGGTTCCAGTTAACGTAGATGGAGCAGAAGCACAATAACATTGATATAGCTGACGTGACTTTATATTGATCCACAATTAGCTTGTCATTTACATGAAGGTATGTGATATCTTTCTGCATCTACAATACAGAAATCTACAATGAGGTATAAAATTTATTGAGTGTTACGTTAACAAGAAGTATGATTTGGAAGTGCGTCAAGCCAGCTCTAAGGAGCTTATTTATCGTTCACCAGAGTTCCTCCATAGAGCCAAATTTTTTGAAAGTGACAAGAATCATGCGTATGAATTGATAGTGGTTATTGTGGTGGAGCCAGCTCTGTGGAGATTAACGTGTATCATTCACAGAAAACTTCTACATGGAGGTATGAAACATTTCTTCAGCGTGACATGAACCTTGTGTCTACATTCATAGTGCGTAGAGGGAGCTGGCGCGGGATTGTACTAAAAGCTCCATTGAGCTAGCTACATGTAGCTAAGAGGTATAGAAATTTTCTTGACAGTGACGTGAACCATCAGTATGCATTCGCCGTGCGTAGAACTACTTTTTGTAGCTCTACGTAGCTAAAAATAGTATTTTTCTTTAAAATGACATGAATCATATGTTTATATTCGCGTAATGCGTGGAGTCGCCAAATTTTCGCTGAGCTTAGTGGACAGGGCTGTGCGAGCAACCTCCATGGAGCAATGATCTAGGTGACGTGAACCATGTGTATGCATTCGTAGTGCGTATAACCGCCAAACCCTGTACATCGTTCTGTGAAGCCCCTCCATAGAGGAGTATTTTTTTTTAAATTTAAGATGTAGTGGACCATGTGTGTGCATTCGTAATGCGTGCAGCCGCCAATCCATGTTTATCGTTTTGTAAATATAAAGCTGCTTCATAGAGGAATAATATTTTGTCTTTAAGGTGACGTTAACCATGGGTGTGCCTTTGTAGAGCGTGGAGTCGCCAAATCTACGCAGATCTCTGCGGACAGGACTTTGCGTGCAACCTCCACTGAGGTTGCTCGTACAGCCCCTTCTTGGCATAGAAGCTATTAAATTTTGTGTGACGTGAACCATGCGCTTATCCTTTAAAAGTGCGTGGAGCCAGCTAGCTCAATGGAGATCACGTCGCAAGGCTGCACTAATCGCCTCCATGGAAGAGACTAGTGTAGACCCTTCCCGCTTATCCGGTTCTACAGCTGTCACATTCTCACATACATACCAATAAAAGCACGCATAAAATAGTGTGTGTGTGTTTTTTTTCATACGTAACTACTAGCAAATGTTTTCAGTATCCCAGCTGAGGCAAAAAACAGCACCAGAGAGGAGATGAAAAAGGCAACAAAAACTTGCATCCCACGACGGAAATATGTCTTCATTGCCCCGCACAAAGTTGGGACCTCCACTACCAGCACGATTTTTCGAAGATATGCTAGGAGCCACGAGCTAGCTATGCTGATACCAAAGGAGGGCATAATCTTATCTTGGGCCACCTCTCCTGCCGAAGAGGATTACATCCACACTCCAGACGAACAGTACGACGCCCTGTTCAACCACTTCACGTATAATAAAACATGGCTACGGTCCAAGTTCCCAGACAGCACAGCGTACATCTGTAAGAAACATTCAATTGTTTTACGCAGAAAAAGCACCGACGCATTTGTCACCCTTTGTTTCATAAGACTACTGTAAAAACAAAAATGGGAATTTTATTTGCTTAACAAATATGATTTATCTAAAAGAGCTTTTGTCTATCGCAGAGGCTTTGGCTATCCTCACTTTTTAGGATACTAAAGAAATTATTTCTGACACTAGAGTAGCCATTTTTGTGACGCTTCAAGGCAGAGTACTGCTCTTGAGTTGACATACTAAAGTTCTGTATTCTTTAGGGCTTTTGGTGAGGCCTACCGGTTACGTTTTTTCTGATAGAGCATAAGTCACCTTTTCAGCTTTAGGCATGGAAATGAATCTGCAAATACATGATTCGTTTATTTACAACTCTTAGTAAGAATGCGTTCAAAGAATGCTGTGAAGTTTTAACTTTTCCAGTCTGCATGTCATCATTTCATATCTCCCTCCACTAAAGATAAAACCATTAACTAACAAACCTTTAAAGCTATTAGATAGTATTCATATGTACTTTTTCATTACACTCACCCACTGGAGGTAAACAAATTAAATTACCATATCTGCAGAGAAAAGTAACGCATTTAATTGGTTTTCTTTGTTTGGAAAACACAGCTATCATACGAGAGCCAAGCAAGCAATTGAGGTCCTTTATGAAATATTACTCCCTTCCACAACTTCTGAAAATCAAGTCAACGAACCCGCTTAAGACGTTTTTGGAGAATCCATGGAAGTACAAGAAACAGTCAGAGGCTTATTTTCAACACTGCAATGTGATATTTGACCCAACGAGGAACTTCATGTCCTTCGACTTGGGATACCCTGCAGAGGGAGCGGAGGATGAGGTATCTATATAAAGATCAGATTACCTAAAGCAACAAAATGTTAATGCGCATGCACATTATATAAATGGTTTATTCAAGAATTGACATACAGAAATTAAAACAGCATTGCAGCCGATGTTACCTTCTTTCAAGTAAACCGGCTGAATTACGCAGTCTAAGAATTAGAAGTACAAAAAGAGCACACTCAAACGATGGAAAATATATACAAAAGACAAAATGTACAACCAACAGCAGTATGTATAACAGATTACACCTTACAAATTGGTGTTCAGTAGTCGGGTTAAGTATGGAATAGCACTACGTTTGCATCTGTCTGATCATGTGAAAGGAATAGTAAGCTGTAACCTCCCATTTAAGCCCTTATTGTGGGATGTTTCACGAGTTGGAGGTAGCCAGGGTCGAAATGTTTTTGAATTCAATAGGGACTTTAAGTCCGTGAAGTTGGGTATTGATACGACCACGCGTTTAACATTCACCCCGTGACGTCATGCGGTATCGGCTTGACATGTCTTTTCCAGAGAACACTTATGCCAGCTTTAAATGCTATTTTCCCGGTCAAAATCACATGATTGCTAGAAAAATCAATGAATCTGTTAGTATTGTACCTTGCTTAAAAATATTGTCCAAGGCTATTTGACCATCGAATGATCATATTTTAGCAAGAGCAATTTTTGAGGGAAAATTAGAAAAAAAATCACTGTTTTTAATGTTTTGGCCCTAAATAATACACGATACCGTCGTATTAGACAAAATAGCCTTGGACAGATTAATTTCGTTTCCAATTATCTCATATGTCGTAAAAATTCAAGGTTAAAGTCCCTGCCCCCGCCGGGGAATTCACAGATCAATGAACAGGAGTTTTTTTTACAAAACTCTTTACTTTTAACCCCAAAATATATGAGATTGAAATATTTCTTGTTTGATATTCTAAATATTTGTTATTTCCATCATCTGTCCAATTTTTTTCGAAAATAGATAGATACATCAAAAGTTACGTGATACAACTGCTAACCTAGCCAACCCCCGGGTGTCACAGGCACAGAAATTCGAAACCTAAATTTCGTATCGGGATATCTGTGGCCTATGCTAAAAGGACTCCAAGGCTGTTTTTCTCATCAGTAATTTAATGTTTTTTTCTTCAGTCAAGTCAATAGCACGTCTTATTTGCAGGTGTAGATGGAAAACAGAATGTTGTTAATATCCCGGCATCTTAATTTTTCTTTATATTGATGTTAAAGGAGCGAGCTCGTCGGTACATCAGTGAACTAGAAGCCGACTTCACTCTTATCATGCTGCTTGAGTACCTGGACGAATCTCTCCTTCTCCTTAGACGACTGATGTGCTGGGAGCTCGAAGACATTATCTATGTCACCAATAATAATAGAAGTTATTCATACAAGGAATACGTCCCCTCTAAAAAAGAGCTTACCGAGCTTCGACAATGGAAGGCCGTAGATTACTTACTGTATGACACTTTCAACAAATCTCTGTGGCAGAAGATTACAGCACAAGTAAGTCAATATCCGTGTTATTTCTTCATCTTTATTATAAACTCACACTGCATGAAATGTCCTCGGATCCTGGCGGATCCGGAATCGTGCATCATGGCGGATACTGACGTTTCCGAGCGAATCCGGACAAATCCCAGTTTACTGCTCGGATACTAAGGTGCACCGCAGATCCGACCGATTCCGGCGCCGCAAACGATCTGTATCCGTGATACGCCTCGGATACCGGAGGATTTTGCGATGATTTTTCGTTTTTAGATATCTGCCCATATGTTAGGATTGTTTGTGCGTTGGTAGTTACTTAGGATCCTGACGAATAAACTGACACTGCACGAAATGATCACGGATCCTAGCAAATCTAATGGATCCAGAACCGTGTATCATTGCGGATACGGAACGTTTCCGAATGAATCCGGACAAATACCAGGGTGCACCTCAGATCCGGCATTTTCGGGACTGTATACGTTTGGATCCTTCATACAGTATATAGATAGAATGTTTAAACGGATCTTTGATTTTTTTAAATATATTTGCCAATATGTTGGGACATCGGATTATTTGCAAGTCAGGAGTTGCCGCGGATTCTGACGGATACATACACCTCTATCCGGCAAGAGTCCTACCATTAGCTCAGACTCCACTTTAAATGTAATTTTCAGTTATCTAACGCAGAGAAAATGTCGTTTTACATTTTTCACATCTACCGTGACCGACCAGTGGTTTGAAAGTCGAAGGTAATGCGGTGTGAACTCTTACGCGCGGAATGATGTTGTCTTCTTCATTCATGTAATCTTTGTCGTCCCCCTCCCTCCTTGTACCCCTGGCAGGGGTTCGATTTGAAATCAAAGAGGACTGCCTTTTGGTAAGTACAGATTATTGACTTTTATTCCAGCTATGTCCTGTGCATCTCTAATGTTCACTGCCATAACTTCTAGAGCTAGGATAAAGAGAAGTGCAGATATAGGACATCCCTGGCGGATACCTCTGTTAAGGGGGAAGGATATAGAACATGTAGAAAATGTTGGTCCAATGGCACTATACAGCTATATATATATTACCATCATAGTGTGATGGTGTAAATTGTAATACATGTTATAATTTGTAAGAACATTGTGGTAATATTGTGTGGATGTGCCTCAGCCTGCGTCAATCGAAATGGATTATTTAGCCACATATATAGTACTTCATTATCGTATTTGATAGGTTTTGAACTTAGAAATGTTGGAATGTGAAATATTGTTTAGTACAGGCATTCCCAAATTTCCTGATATTGAATAATGATGTTTTGGGTATCGTTAAATTGGAAATGCACGAGTATTTACGAATATTTAACCATTCTATCAAAATTTGTGTGTTTGATCTGTTCGTATCCGTGGCAAATCCGAACATATTCTGAGTCGACATATGCCAAAGATTGTAGAAAGTCTGTATGTTGGATCTGTCTGTATCCGTGGCAAATACAAATGTATCCTAGATTTGAAGATGGCAACGATTCCGGTGTAGAATCTGTATTGCAACACAACGTAGCAGCTAGCTGTCCCAGCAGACAAGTACAAGTGCCCAGGGTCAGGTACCTGATCCATACCACCCCTGTAGTTCAAGTTGTGACCAACCCTCCCGTGACTGAACAACAAGCAAACACAAACTCACTGGTCCACACCCTAGAGCATGCCACAAGACCACAAGAATAGCCAAAGCTCGCCACCATCAGAAGAAGACCTGACCCCAATAGGAAGGCCAGTTGCCGAATATTGGAGGGGGAATGTATAGCAGACAAGTGCCAGTGGTGACACGAGAAGAAGAAGAAGCCACCATCAGAAGAAGAAGCCACCATCAGAAGAAGCTGACACACTACAGGTAAAGGAAGCTCACATTTCACCATCAGCAGAAGCTGACACACCAGAGGTGAAGGAAGAGCACCTGTCATCACCAGCAGAAGCTGACACCACACGTGAAGAAAGAGCACCTGCCATCACCAGCAGAAGCTGAAACACTACAGGTGAGGTAAGAGCATCTGTCATCACCAGCAGAAACTGACACCCCACAGGTGAAAGAAAAGCACCTGTCATCATGAGCAGAAGCTGACACACCACAGGTTAAGGAAGAGTACCTGACATAACCAGCAGAAACTGACGCCCCACAGGTGAAAGAAGAGCACCTGTCATCACCAGCAGAAACTGACAACCCACAGGTGAAAGAAGAGCACCTGTCATCACCAGCAGAAACTGACAACCCACAGGTGAAAGAAGAGCACCTGTCATCACCAGCAGAAACTGACAACCCACAGGTGAAAGAAGAGCACCTGTCATCACCAGCAGAAGCTGATACACCTCAGGTTTAGGAAGAGTACCTGTCATCCCTAGCAGAAGCTGACACCCCACGGGTGTAGCAAAAACCTAAGTTATTATCCCCCACGTGCGTGAAGGGAGAGTACCTGTCATCACCACCATCAGCAGAAGCTAACACACCACAGATGAAGGGAGAATCCCAGCCTTCAACAGCAGATGCCAACAGACCAAAGGTGATGGAAGAATATATCAGCGCTCCCCAACAAAAGCGGATGCTGACATGTAACAGGTGAGGGAAGAAGACCAGCAGTCACCTACAACAGCGGATGCTGTCACGCCACAGGTGAAGGAAAAACGTCAGCGCTCCCCTACAAAAGCGAAGGCTGACACACCATATGTGAAGGAAGACCATCGGCACTCCCACACAAAAGCGGAGACTGACATACCACAGGTAAAGGAAAAAGGCTAGCATTCACCTACAAAAGTGGATGCCGACATGCCACAGGTAAAAAAAGAAGGCCAGCGCCTCCTGACAAAACCGAATGATGACACACCACAAGTGAAGAAAGGATATCAGCGCTCTCTGACATAAGCGGATGCTGACACACCACAGGTGAAGAAAGAACGTCCGTGCTCCCTGAAAAATGCGGATGCTAGCACATAGCCTCGAATCCAAACCTATTATAGCTTCCGAGTTTTGCGGAAAGGAGACTCGGGCGCTATAATAAACTCGGCACAAAAAGTTTGGAAACTTAACTTTGGTCGATCATATATCCGTTGTTTCTTGAACAATTTATGTATCATTGAAAAGCTTGCGTGATTTTCTTTCCTATGATACCAAACGTTGTATGGCTGTAAATTAATGGAACGAGCACCAGACCTACTTATGCGAGCGGGTCACATAAAAAAGTACACAGATTACCCTACTAAAGTCAAACGCTCAATTCAGTAGTTTTTCTTCTGCTGGTAGCATGTGGCTTGTGTACGAGTGTAATATGAAACTTGAATCAACAAAACAAATTAATACGAAAGCCAAGGTTAGTCTCCATACAAAATCTAAAACATTGCGTAAAGGAGCCTCAGTTATGAAGAAGGTGGCTTAATACTGAAAAAACAAGTCATGCGCTGTCACCACAGCCCGGCACATCGTCCTCGTAATTGTCACCTGTTTTGTTACGCGGTCCCTGGACATTCTTCCACAATGAGTAGTCGCAGGTCTTATTGTTCTATTGACCATTCTTGCACGCACAGTTCGCCCAAGCTGATCAGTGATCACAACGTCTGAGAGGTGTTAAATCGTGTTGACATCTCATATGCAGGAAGGCCATTCAATCCTCTGTATTCCTGCACCTTCTTGGAGGTGGTCTGAAATGACTGTCATTCTTTATGTATGGACGTGCACTATCATCTTGCAGAATGTCACTCAGTCTCATACTGCAGAGGTAAGGATCTAGGAAATGTGACTGGATGGAGAAAGTTGTCTCTATATCTTGACACATCGATGTTGCTTAGGGTGATTAGCCTGGTTTAAACTCTGGCAGTTGTACCCCATACCATGACACTGACTCCAACAAACACTGTCAGTCTTTCTGTGTAACAGTCAGCATAGGGTTCTCTTCGCCGCCCCAACACTTTCATTTACCCTTCCAACAGTCGAAGTAAATCTACTATCATCTGAAGCTGTGAACATAACATTCCTCCACACTGTGCTGTTCTATTCACGATGTGGACAACACCACCACAAATGGGTTTGGCACTGAGCTGAGTGTTTCACACTAGCAGGGAAATTTGGGCACCTTGTTTCTACAACCCACTGGCATAAGCAGGCCTGGCGCTCGCTCCATGAGATTGCAATTATAATGAGTTGGGTATCATAAGAAAGCAAATTACACAAGCTTTTCTTCAATATATAATGCATTGAAATTGATCAAGAAACAACGAAGATATGATCGACCAATGAAAGTTAAGTTTCCAAACTTTTTTGTGCCGAGTGTAGGTTTGGATTCCAGGCTAGCTGACACACCGCAGGTGAAGGATGAAGGTCATCCCCTGCCAACAACAGCGGATGCTAAGACGTAACAGGTGAAGGAACAAGGTCAGTGCCCAACAGTTCGGCCCCCACCTGAACCACCCCCATCTATTCGACATCCACAGAACTTTATTCCATAACAAATGAAAGTGTAATAGGACAAGTTACACGCCTATCTCAAAGCAGAACAAAACAGTATCTACATGTGCAGAGACTATACATGTCCAAAGGTACTAAATTGATTTGATTTGCAGCTTGACAGTGTTTCGAATTCAGTAATGAAGAAAGATAAGAATAGAACAAATTAATATATGACCAATAACTTTATTTCGTTCCCTTCGTAGAAGATGTTACACAAAGTAAGTCTCGACCCTACTGGTTTTACTTCAATTGTTAACTTACTTATTTCTGTTGCCAGGACTAATAAGGATAACAAGTAGTATAAAAACAATCGAGAATGTTTCTGTTGTTTCAAAGATGTCGAGTTAAATTTACTAGTATCCTTTAGTTAAAGTTATTACCGGTATCCTCGAATTATCCTAGAACCTATATTGGTAGCACAGTAGATAGTAGCACCATACTTTGATTTGTTTCAGAAGACTAGTTATCCCAGGAGCTTTATTGTTAGCACAGATAATATCACCGTCCTTAGTTGTTAAAGATTATGTCATTCCATGGTTCACAAAGTGTAAGAAAGGTCTATAAATGTATTGTAGGACCATTAGCGACTCATGATAGTACTTAAATTGAGAAAGAAACTCTGTTGTGTTAGTTACAATTATAGTTCTGTTTTTAGATGGGAAACAGCAGAACAAGGAAACTTAGGAAGTCAGAAAGGGAGATAGAGAGTGTGTTTTAGTTGGTTTTGCCCAAAAATGAAGTCACGGTTTTTTCCGGGTTTGATGTTCTGAATAAAGAAAGCTAAGCAACGGTTATTGCATTTTTATGCACCTTACTGCCTGTCTAGAGTCGTCAGTCGTGGCATAATGACGATGGGACCTTTGTGGGACAAATACTTATGACATCTTTCTTCCCTTTCTTCACAGGATATCTTTAATTATCTATCCCTCAACTTCTTGCTGTTTTGTATCTGAAATGTTAACCAGACACCATTGGCAAGTATGAACAAATTGAAAGTTATAAATTCCCTAGATGCTAACAGTGGAGAAAGGTAGGTCAGCTGGATAATTCTTATTGTCATACGATTATATGTCTAGAACAAAATGAGAGGATAACCGAAGTTCAAACTAGTTAGTTATAAACAGAAATTTTTGATTTGTACTTACCAAAGGGCAGTCCCTCTGAATGATTAGTCGACTCTCTGCCAGCTGTACAGGGGGAGGGTGGCGACGGATATTACATGAACGAAGAGGACAACGTCGCAATTAGGCGCGTTCGAGTTAACACCGCATTCCCTTCGACTCTCAACCCACTCAAAAATCACTGCTCGACCATGGTAGACTCCGGTGATGCCATGTTAAGCACAAAGTGTGATGAAACGCCGGTCATGTCTGTGCTCTAAACCGAACAAACCGTTTCTCGCGCCCACCTGACGCAGTGTTTTGTGAGTAATTTGGAAATCGGACACGGATCCCGGTCCTGGATCCGTCAGGATCCGAGACAACTTGTAACTCCCCTAGCAGCTTGTGTATTACTGCTCACTCTCACTCACTCAGGTCCACATGCTCCCGGCGCCTCGGCAAACCCGTCTCCTAGCCACCCTGTTTTGCGCTAGAACTGCAGGGGGCTACTTAATTAAAAAATTTGTGGGAGGATAACTCAAGTAGGGTCAACCCTATCTAGATGGGGGGAGGGGGGTAAAAGTGCCCGCGCCAACTTTGACATCGTATAACTGCCGAACGACGTATGTTAGGACTACCATAAAACTTGGTAACATAAAACTAGTTGACAACAATATTTTGATATACATATAATTGATAAATATTCCGATAATAGTATAAGTTAACATTTTTCGAGTTGCCATGGCAACGGGTTTCTGACAGGCATTTTATGCAAAAATCCCTATTTTTTTTACAATGATATTTCTTAGGTTTTCTTGATCAACCACACTAGTTTTTCATCATGTATAGCATTATATGCAATAATATGTAATTTTCATGATTAAATATTCATAATTTATGCTAATCTGATGACGTAATCAGTCAAAATACAATATGGCGGACCATTACACTATTTAGCAACCAACAGGCTTTCTCACTTTCAAAATCGTCACTACCTGGTATTTTCTTTACCGGAAACATTTAGATTAACGTTTCTAGTCTTCTTTCAGTGTTTTTTTGGGTCACAAATGGAAAAATAGTATTTTTCAAAATTTCAAAATGGTTGATCCGAGCAAGGAGGTTAAAAATAAGGTTATTTTTAACCTCCTTGATCCGAGATAGCGGATCCCAAGGGTCGCTAACAACACGTGACGTCATTTTATGACGTCATTTTGACGTAAAGGTATTTACCATTGACGTAATATGTATTGGTATAACTTAAAATCAATAATAGACACAATTTTGTTTAATACCTTTAGGTATTACGGGAATTCCCTATTTTTGCCAATAAAACCACATCAATGACGTCATAATTACATCATATTACGTCATAACGCCCAAAAAATTTTAGGAATTATAAAACTTTACCTGTACATCACTCCCTACATATTTGGGGATGATACATCATACCGTTCGGAAGTTATGAGGGGGGGGGGGCGATTTATTGATGATGCATTTAAGGACGTAATTTGCATGATTAACGAGAAGATGCTGAAATTTCAAAGTGGCAAATGTCGGTAACTTAAGACCTGCAGCGTTTGAAAGTTAGTTAAAGGTGAACATAATCAACCATTAGGTATGCAAACCAAAGCATTTTCTCATTATATCCTTATTTACGTAATCGGTTTTCTTCTCTATGTCCCAGTTCTCATTTCATATGTTTTGAAGCGCCATCGTAAAAAGCACTGCCCACATGTTGACCCCAAAATCTGCCACTCTGCCTATATGGTATCCTCGTATATAGGTGTCCTCGTATATAGGTCGTCATCCCCAAAATCACACATTGAAAGGAAATTTCAACTTTTCCTCATTGATTATGTAAAGAAGGACCTGGTTTGAATAGAAGGCATGTCATTATGTTAATCATAAGTAAACTTTTCTACCTGCCCAAAACAATCCACCAAACCCTGCTTGAGTAATTCACCTCCAGAATTTAGATGAAAACACCCAGAATACCCACCTTTGAACTTGACCTTCATTTCCCCAACCCTAACAACCTACTAAATTTCTTCACGATCTATTTAATTTCTATTGAGTTATGCTCACCTCACCTCACCTAGTCCCATCCTCATCTTGAGGGTGGGGGACTATGGTCGCTTTCAGCACAAGCTTTCTCCATCCTTCCCTGTCCTTCGCCCTCTGGGTATGCATTCTGCAAGTGACCGTCCTGTCCACTCCTTTATGTCATCTCCCCATGTCCTGCGTGGCCTCCCTCTGCTTCTGTTGCCACAGATCTTCCCTTGCAGGATGTGGGTTGAGATATTCTGCGCTCGGGTGACGTGGCCAAAGTACTGCAGTTTTCCTCATCTTTTTGAGTTGGGGGAGTTTTCTTGAGTTTACCAACAAACATACCGACAAAAACAAAAGGTCCACTGCAGCAACATAGGAACCCCCAGAAGACCCATATTCTCCAACATCCGTCAGTTGGCATGAAGAGAAATATCGCCAACACCAACATTCCACAAATAAAAACCAAAAAAATACCCTTCTGCCTACGGCAAAGGCAATGAGAAATCTTTATTTGCATAGTTAATGATTAGAAAATGATAGAATAGAAATAAATTTGTTTTGCCACCATGATAGAACTTCAATACTTTGCACAACCTGTGCTATTTGTGTAGACCAGATAACCAACTGATACACATGTATATATGTACATATCTGAAGCATCTACCATACGTCGGTCATAAAATTTACCTGCATTACCTGTGACAGTCTCAACCGATCACAGAACTCCAACATCCCTGTTCTTAAGATGTATTGAATAAAAGGTAAATATAACGTATATATTTGCGAACACTATCTGACTTGCCTATAACAAACCAAACGCTTCTTATCCATACAGGGTCCGGACTTCTTTGAGGAACTCCATTTTTTTAAAGAGGGTAAAAATCGCGTCAACAAGTACTGTAGAGAACTGAAAAAAGGGGAACCAAACTTCAAATTGGCAGCGTCGAAGTGGAATCCACAGTTTGAAATTAACAACCAGTTTTGCCATGCCATACGATTAAAGGTTAGTATCTGATTTTTGAATGGTAATATAATTCTCGGTGGGAATTTTTCTTGGAGGGTCTAAAACAATATAATTTCTTGATACACGGTTATATTCACCCAATTATAACGTGGTCTTTATCGGTGAAGGGCGTTTTTCATATTGGCTTAAATCAATGGTGTACAGCTCGAGGTCTTTAAAACGACTGAACTTCATTCGAATAAAACCAATGAGCAATCCTACTGATTCAGAGGTTACGATTCAGTTTTGTACTATTTACGATTTATACACAAATATGATCAGTGGATGTGTCGTGTAGTAGTTTATTTGAATCTACAACTACATTTTCTTTGTTCTAATTACAATATACACCGAATTCTGTTGTATCCTATCCTATAGAGACTAAAACATCGCTGATATGCTGACATGTTTCTTTTCATAGGGGGGTGGATTTTTGAAGCCAATGCAAGAAGGGCATGAGAGTGGGCGTAGAAAGATCCTCGCCATAAGACACAACTTGAGAGCACTCACCAAAGGACAACAAACATTCAAATATGTGAGGGATATGATGGCAAAGAAAAGGCAGTAAAAGGAAATAAAAAGAAAGCAAATACCGTATATTTCACTCTCTATCCGCCCGAAATTGATTGTGATAATGAAGATTGAATGTTTCAATATCGCCCCTGTGCTAAACCGGGCAATTCCAAAAAAATACTGTTTGAGAGTCCCAACATGGACTACTAGTATTCGAAAATGACCCCATTCCATGATGGAATTCCCCCAGGTTCAGCCATATCAGAATTGACTGTACCAAACACCCCTTAAAATAGCCTCGCTTAAATTACTTTCCTAACACCGGTGCGAAAAGGTGGCCCATAACAATTTCAGGATCCTTTGCCTTTCATAACGCCTCGACCCGAAATGTTTAAATGTGTTTAAATGTGAAAAAAAGCTTTGAAATGATTTATATGCTAAACACGTAATTCAAGACGGATTTTCATAACACGAGGCACTCCTATAACACATTTCAAGTCATTTGGCTTGAGGCCAGTAACCCATGACCCAAACCATAACCTTTTTTGGTTAAGAAATAAGCGAGCCAAAACAAGATTTCATACTTCTCACGTTCACCTCAGTGAAATGTACTGTTTTCTGTATGTTTTCTGCAAATATCTTCTTTTTTTTTGCTGGTCATTAATTTCGGGAATGTGGTTTTGATTAACATGTTCCTATATCTACTAATTGCATGAAGACCTTTATTGTACATTCGTGCCCCGAGGGGCTAGGTACAGGTCGTTTAACATAAACCTAACTAACATGTAAGTGACATAAACAGTGAAATATATACAGTACATGGTTTAAACATACATGGTAGACGAAAGTGATAAGCTAAGCTAATCCAGTAAAGTCAACTTCTTCTCGCGTCTTTGTACATGTGTAAATGTATGAACAGATCATATTTCTGATACAAGGGTTGTCTAGACGCAACAAAAATATGAATTTATCCGTTGCATTTAGATATTCAAAGTATGGGAATTTCTCATTAATACATTTGAAAATAACATTTCTTTCTATACCGTAAAGTTTACAATCTAAAATGAAGTGCCGCTCATCATCTATTTGATTTAACGTACAATTTTGGCAAAGTCTATCTTTTAGAAGCGTGCGGTTGTGCCTTCCTGTTTCAATATGTTATTTGTGACAACTAAACCAGAATTTAGTGACAGCTACTCTATGCTGTATGTTGCTTATAGATAGATACTCTTCTTCCTTGTAAAGGGGCTTAAACAGTCGGTAAGTTCGAAATTTGTTGCTATAAGATTTCTATCTATTATCATTGTGGATTTCGGCTGAGAATGTTTGAGCGTTAATATCTTTCAAACGTTGGCTAATGGAATTGATGATAGGAGCCATGTTTGTTCCCAGGGATGCTTGGGGGCTCCAAACGAAGGCAAAACCACACCCTTCTAGTAATCATTTCCTGACACTCTACGGCGAAGGTGACGTACAGATGATAAATGATAAATGTATAACTGTGTAAACCCAGACAAACAGACTAAATAAAATCGATACCTCCCAGTGAATTTGTAGCATTATCCATTGACCCAATGCCATGGAATGTCTGTGATATTTGATTAATGAATAACTCCTTCCAGCCTGGGGGAAGAAACGAAATTAAGAAATACCAGTAAAAAACAATAAACATTCCACACATTTACATTTAACGCTTTCAATATGTATGTGAAGGGAACTAAGCATAAAAACCGTATGTGTTGGTAAATGGCATAAAATATCAAAGCTAAACCGTACATAACTGGCAATGAAATAACTGTGACTTATACAAATTTTCGGCTGACACCATAAACCTTGCTCATGATTCACATAATTGACCCGTCTACTAGCGCAGTGGCGTCTTTGTGGCGTAGTGGTAGATCACTCGGCTGTTAAACGATGGGACCCCGGTTCGATTCCCGGTGTGCCCAGAGATATGTTCGAACTTGAGCCCCGACGTTGTGCCCTTGGGAAAGGCACTTTTTGTCTTCAACTGGCGGACGAGAGCAGCGCCAGGCAGGCTGGCGTTATCAAGGCGGACCTCGAGAGTAAGAGTCATCCGGCAGCTCGCAAGCATCCCAAACAGAACCAGCACGTCTCCCTTGCAATGGTGTCTCTGGAGAAGACGGATGTGCAAAGTGTGCGGGTTTCAGATTCGCAACCTGTCATCCGCCCTAAACAAATCCCCGCGAATGTCAACCCTCCTCACTCAGGTCATCATACTCGAATATCTGAATTTGTATCTGTACTGTTTATGTATATGTATCTGTATCTGAATACGAATAAAGATCACGAGTGATTGTCACACACTTCTAGGACGTGACATTGAAAACAGGTGACTGCAGCGACGGGTCATAAGTGCCACAAAACCTATGTATGGGATTCTTTGTGTCTATATTCTCAATTCTAAGCCATTCCCCTTCATAAAAATACATTCGTAAAATTATAGGGGCTATTGTACAAACTTCTTTCCAATGGCATTTCAGGAAAAGTCTTTGATATAATCAAGGATTTATACAACCAGTCCGAAGCTAGTGTCAAAACTAAGACGGGCTTGACTGAAAATTTTCCTGTTGAAATTGGTGTACGTCAAGGTTGCGTTCTAAGCCCCACCTTATTCAACCTTTACATTAGTGACCATATAGAGGAACTAAATGCAAAACACCTAGACGCCCCCCTGTTACAACTCTCAAAAGTAAATAGCCTATTTTATGCAGATGATATTGTTTTACTATCGGAAAGTAAGGAGGGACTACAGAACGCAATTAATACTCTTGGCCGGTATTGCCAACAATGGAAGCTGACTGTCAACCTGGCGAAAACAAAAATTATAGTATTTAATAAAAGAGGCCTTTTATTCAATAATCTTAGTTTTTCACTATATAATAAAGAGATAGAGATAGTTTCATCATATTGCTACCTAGGAATTATGTTTACAGCAGGATGTACATTTACCGCTGCCACGAAAAATCTACAAAAGAGAGCCTTAAGAGCAATGTATAACATCAGAAGTACGCTTGGGGAGACTAGATCTTCTGTATCTCTGCATTGTAAACTGTTTGGCACATGTATTGTACCGATATTATTGTATGGATCTGAAGTCTGGTGCAACAGTAATATGAATGACAAATCTCCGATGTAAACTGTACATTTAAAATTCTGTAAATATGTCCTTGGTTTTCGGAGGAACGCCAGTAACTTTGCATGTAGATCGGAACTGGGTCGTTTTCCGTTACAAATAGAGGCTCAAAGCAGAATGTACAGTTACTATGTTAGATTGGTTAACGAAGTACATACAGATAGTCTTCAATACGAAGCTTATATGGTACAACAAGATCTAGATCGCCGAAAAACATCCTGCTTGTTATCTAATGTAAGAAAAATGTTAGAGGAGTTTGGTTTTGCCTTCCTATACATAAACGGTCCCTCAAACACACATTCGCATTCAAATGACCTAAAACAAAGATTAAAGGATATTTACATCCAAAAATTTAATTCAGAATTACACGCTAAAGGACGAAGAGAAAACCAAGGCAACAAATTAAGAACATACAAAACTTTCAAAATAATATATGAAAGAGAAGCATATTTAAACATTGCAAACTTCGAACATCGCAGAGCGATGTGTAAATTTCGCATCAGTGACCATTCCCTACATAGAATCTGGCAGGCAAAACCGTACCCCTCCAAATAATAGAACATGCGAATTCTGTGACGATTTATATGTTGAAGATGAAAGCCACTTTTTAATTGATTGTTCCTTATATAAAGATGAGCGGCAATAGTTGCTTAATATAATAGAATATTAGACAAGAAATGTACAAAAATGTCAAAACAGGATACTTTTATATACCTGATGTCATGTAAGAACGAATATATAATGGACAAAGTATGTAGTCATATTTCCAAATGTTTCAAAAAGAAAGAAGAAACTACTGGGTGATCATCATTTAGTTTAGCAATATCCCACAGTTTGTATGTTTTTTATTGTTTTTTTTTAGTTTTTAGCATTAGAATGTAGCATTTTATCAATTTATGTTTTACATTATGTTCCTTACAGACCACGTGTGGTCTTCTGTGCATTTAGCCCTTCTGGGCAGGAATATGCAATAAAGACTATTATTATTTATTAGCAGCGCCTACATTTTCAGAATGTACTCCACCAACGAATAACAATTAAAATTCACCCACCGTTGTAGATGCACATACACTGCACGAAATGGCATCGGATGTTGACGTTTCCGGGCGAATCCGGACAGATCCCAGTTTGCTTCTCGGATATCGAAGTGCACCGCAGATCCGACCGATCCCGACGCCGTATACGTCTCGAGGCGTGATGCGCCTCGGACACCTGAGGATATTTGCGCGGATTCTTCGTTTTTAAATATTTGCCAAAATGGCAGAGATTTTCGGAATGTTTGTCCGTAGTTGCTTCGGATCCTGACGAATAAAGACACTATGTGGGCGCGAGAAACGGTTTGTTCGGTGAATAAGGTCCTTTTGTTTTAGGAGCTCATATTGTTCTTTGGTGGAGCGGGATAGCGGGGATAAGTGCCTTAAAGTTGGATGCGTTGACCTCCTTTCCTGTTGAGGGCGGGATTGTACATTCTCTCATACATTGCTTCTCTAACCCCCGCTACCCCCACACGACGAACAACATTAGCTCTTTAAACAACAGGAGCTAATTGATTCATTAGCATACAGCCTTGTCTTAATGTAGTATTCTATTGAACCATCTGAAATTGTCTTCACAACATATCTATTCATAGTTTTGGTATAAACCTGGTTCTACCAGATCCTTCCTTAGTCACTGACGAAAGATAGTGGATGCTGTCTGAAACGTCTGACGTTTCGAAATTTCACCAGTTGCTTGAGTAACAATTTTTGGCGCCTGGATGTCTAGCCTTCATCAACCAAAATAAATGATGGATGACGTTTAGCGGTCTTCGTCAGATTGACGATCCACCCACCCTTTGATTGAAGAGTTGGATAGGGTGCATCGGAAAAATACAAAGAACAAACAAACCACCACGAAATATTTGGAGCATTGGTCGCTTTATTGTTTTTCTTTGCACAATAATGATACAAATAAGGCTGTGATAGTCTTCTCTTAGACTACCAAAATCCCATATTTTGTATGTGTGAAAGTCGTTTCCATTAGCAGAACACCATGTTCACATCTCATCCTAATTTTGCAAATTACTTACACATTAACATAATCAATGCGTACTGCAGAACGCCTTTAATCAACTTAAACATACCACAGGTATGCATTTCCCACCATGCACTGCAAAGGAGTTATGTCATGTTCACATTGGAAATACAAATGAGGCCATTATTTGCATAATTGGTATCTGTATCGTTATCAAAGGTGTAATACGGAAACACTGTAAATGTAGAATTCCCTCATGATCATTAACCATGCAAATTTCCCTCATTTGAATCTCATTGTGTACATCTTTGTCTAAGCTACCTGCATACTATATGTCTAATATATCTATTTACCTTTGTGCAGTTATCCTTCTTTAAAGAACTCTTGCCATATTTCTGAATAAATAAATAAATAAATAAATAAATAAAATGAATAAAAGTACTAGCCACAAACCTATAAACATCAAATGATCTCGGGTTATGAGTGTTGACAAACTCAAGATATTTCAAGAGTACAAACACACGATCTAAAAGCTTCATTCTGGTGTCTGATCTTTATTAATAACATTTTAATACCTAGTCAACTAAAGGATACCTTTTCACTGTGCACATATACTTCCGAATGGTATTCATAGAATATAGATTTTTTAGCTTCACATTACCCAGGTTTCGTTCTTTATTAAGAAAATTTCCATTGCCTCTTTGATTACGCTGTTTATTCAGGAAAGAGCATATTTCCTATTCGTTTGTACTCCTCAATAATACACTTGCACTTGGCCGTTTCTTCGGGTCCCTGTTTCGACACTGCTGATGCACTTTGAATAAGTGTAATCTGACAATATCACTTCCATTTACCTTTCCTAATAAGTAGTCAACAACAGTTGGTATTTTCCAAATGTCAGTTTTTTCATCATATGAAGGCATCTTTGAATATTTATATGGATTATTTTCGAAGGGCCAATGCTGTTCAGGTGCAGCAAATTAGGGCTTAATTTGTCTTTTCCTACACTTAATAGATGGCTGTGATTGGTTTACTTCCGGCAATGAATCCAAATCATTTAAGACAAGTTTAAAATCATCTGTTATGAGAAACTGTGCCAGAGTCTTTAAAGCTGGTGTGAGTCGCACATGATCCGTGTGCCAACTGGACTATTGTGCAAAAAATGTATTGCTTCTACGTAACTCAAAGCCATGCTTAATCTTGTCCTAACATTGTAAAACCTGCTGAAATTCCTACTGTTTAGGAGTTTCTGAATTCCATTTGCAGATCCGAGTCTGTGATACTCTGTGATGAGAGTTGTGTTGCATGACCCAACAAGCTGCACGACATGAGGGGACTGTTTCATGTTCTTCAGCATCTCAGCATCATTAAGGAAGTACTTGAGGAAATACCTACTCGTCAGGTTACTGTACGCCACTGTGTGGCCTCTCCAGGTAGCTTTGTGAACCTAAAAAAAAAGAAATGTCTGACATGTATTACATGAGTCTTCAGGCATGTATGCTGCTGTTGATTAGCATATAATGTTGACATACGTACATGTACGAAAATACATTACACGAAATAGCCTCGGATCCGGAATCGTACATCATGATGGAAACGAACGTTTTCTGAGCGAACCCGGAAAAATCCCAGTTCACTGTTCGGATACCGAGGTGCACCGCAGATATCGATCTGACCGATTCCGGTGCCGTATACGTCTTGATCCGTGATGCGCCTCGGATACCTGAGGATATTTGCGCGGATTTTTCGTTTTACAGATTTGCCCATATATTCGGATGTTTGTGCGTCTGTGTTAGCTTAGGATCCTGACGAATGAAGACACACTACTCTGATGTGTGATAGATCCGTTGTTGGATCCGCCTGTATCCGTCTGTATTCGCCAAAATACAGAAAAATCACAGCACGTATTTTTCAGGATCCGAGGCCATTTTGTGCAGTGATATATCTTAATTTCCGATGGATATGGAAAAATATATGTCATCCACTAATACACATGGCAAGGGATTCGACATCTCAGAACGCAGCACATTTCAAAACATTAAGGAAAAAATTACATAGAATGATATTCCACCCAAGGGAATCCATCGATTTGTGTAACACAGAATTTCCTAACAATACAAAGGTTTATTTCAATTCAATAATTGGTCATGCTTCTTGTGGACAGCCTCTTCCTATCCTTTTTAGAACAAGGAAGAAAGATAACATCGGTGTCCTTTTATTGAGAACTCCTTAATGAAGGACAAACGTCAACCTGATAAATGAATTTAATTACACCCCTGATGCCTGGGACTACGTACAGCATTTTCTCTGAGCCCTCAGTTCTTCCAAATATAACAAAACATTACCGCTAGACCGCTATACTACTGATCCTTTTTCTCTCCTGATAAGGTGATAAATGTATACATTTACATGAAAAAATGGAGATATAGTTTTGGGTGTGTCTGTCTGTCTGTCTGTGTGTTTGAGTTTCCGCACCACTGTAGTCAGCATAACTCAAGAACCTCTTGATGGATTACGATGATATTTTGTATGTGGCCGGGTGTTGTGAAGCCAAAATTCAAGCTCGATTCGGGCCCCCTTTTATGTGACCTTGGTACTGTATCAGAACTTCCGTTTTTGTATCTTTTGACCTGGACGTGCTATGGTATTAATTTTTGGGTGGTAGATAGCTTGTGATGTAATAAAGAAGTGATGGAGGTTTGGGCCCCCTAGCAGTTTGTTCCGAAACTGCAGTGGCGTTATTCTGAAAATCTTCTAAGGAGAATAACTCAATAAAGGTACCTAGGATTTCCATGATATTTAGTATGAAGGTAGCTTAGACAGAAATGTACACAGATTATGCTAATTGTGACTTAATTTGCATACTTAATTTACATAACTAATGAGGACAACCTTCATTTGCAGTGTTTTCCATTAAAAGACTCAAGCACATGTAACATATATAGTTTATGGCAAGTGGAGCATAATTAATGCAATCGCGCCATAATTCATCTAAGTGGAAAATGATAGGACTGTCAATGTTGCAACATGTGTAAGTCAGATAAAGGTGTTTATGACCAAGCATATATTATGTAAATGTGTAATCATCTGCATAGACAGAATAGTTTATGGAGATATGAGGTCTACGATCTCTTGTTTAGATTGTTTCAATATTCTCCATGTTGCCAACGCTGATGAAAACTGTAGCCATCATACCACATTAGCAAACAGACAACAGTGCACCCATAGTAGGCTATAGCAGATTCTGCTTTGAAGGATAAGATTTTTCAAGTGTCATATCCGGTATGATGCAAAGGTGATGCATACAATTGATACGTATACGTATATATAAACGTGGGTCAACTGGCACTAGTAACTGTATATCTCGTGTATTACACAATATGTCGTTCACTTTTCATTTCATTAAAAGTGAGTTCTTGTTAGGAATAAAGAATCGCTTTGAATCATAGTCATGTCTATCTCGAAATGTTTTTTTTTTGTGTGTCAATGATAAAAGTGACACGTGGATATCAAGCATGGTAACAGGGAGGGCCCTAACATTAGACGGTTTTTCAGGCTCTTGAACACACCATGCTCCGTTGCTAGTTGCCAGAAAGTAGTTAGGTTTTGATGTATGAACCTAATAGTATATACCAACACACACACAAACACTCACGCACATAAACATAACCTTCTCGGTGAAGTTAATTAGATTTTGGACAAATCGGACGACACTGTGTATCGGTAACGTTGTTATATACTAGTGCTTTGCTTTGTCTCTGTTGTCAGTTTGCTAATGGGGCAGTGTGGCTTTGATGGCGCCCAGAAATAAGACGCCAACTGGGGCACCGTACTGTAACAGGGTAAAATCTCATGACCCAGAAGATGAACTAAATGGTATACAACATGAAGAAAGCTAAAATTCAACATCGCACGTACCTTGGATGTTCCTGCGACAGTCAGTGTGGTTTATATGGTATGCCATCGATGGTGCATTAAACGATGTATATATGCGACCAAGCCTTTAAACTAGCAAAGCTTCTACATTAAGTATGACATACACCCGCATCCTAAATCTAGGCGTAACAATGACCATAGGTTAGGTGCATAAACAATCAGAAAGGTAACGGTATCGTTACCTTCTTCGCGGCGCCGCCTCCAATTTTGCTCTGGACAGCAACCTCGTTAGCTATTTCTCTGCACCCAAGCCATGGCATACAATTTTCCATCGTAGCCAGTCTAAAACCGTCCTGGGGGCACAGCTCTCTCTCTCCAAGCTTGCCCATTCCATTCTTCGAAGTCTCTCCCGCCACGTCGACAACATCCGGATTGGACCCGTTGTTTTTTACCTGTATCCGATCTAACGTTTCATCGTCTTCAAAGCTGAAGATCCCAGACGGCAAGTTCTCGTAAGAGTCCCAGCAGATTAACAGAAGTAAGAAGAGGAGAGGGGGGAGGAGACAGCCCAGTTTTTTCAAACTTAAACGATGCATCGATACGCCGTCAGACCTGTAGCTGGTATTAAGTATACAGCACACCATCTAAACGTACGGTTTACCCCAAAACACGAGCGTAATATTTGCTTTCAAACAGGCATATCCGTGTTTTAGGGTTGGTGGAATTAGCTGTCCGGTACGATCAGCGGAAACTGATGTCTGGGTAATTTTGGGGCGGAAAAAAGTCCGACTGTTTCTGCTTTTAGTTGCGTCCCTTAGCAGACATTAAATAGAGTTACGAGAACACATACCTTCGTTGATAAAATATAGGGTTTCTAATGAAGAGTGCAGAGAACGCAATTTTAAGATGTGTCAAAACAAATGTCTTACGTATGTTACATTATATATTAATTTGATTAATATCAATACGTACATTTCATTTGTGTGTTATGTTCTGCATGTATATAATTATTTTCAAGTTAAGTAGAAAATGCATATTATAACTAGAGTTCCATGACCTCATACCTTCGCCAAATGATATTAACCTAATATAAGTATATGGCTGACATATTAGGAGTGTTTCTCATCAATTACAAATCATACCAGTTGATCGTCTTCACTCAAATAACAGAAGTTGTCCAAAATATGAGCTTAAGAAGGTTATGCAAACAAATGTTATCAATTATGCAAATAAGGTCCTTATTAGCATAATTTGATTCAACGATGTTCACATTCACATAACTTCCAGATGCCAGAAGTATGAAATTGCCATCATTTACCTGTATGGAATTCTAGTAGTTTCTCATTTATTATGCAAATTAGGCCTACAATTGCATATTTTCTATCTATAAACCTTCCTCTCCTCCTCAGTTACAAATGTCACATATTTGAATAGTCATATCATGGAACACAGCATTGTTTTAAAAATTGTTTCATTAATTATGCACATTTGAATCTGATTTGCATGATTATCGTCCAATCATACAAAGTATCACCTAAGCTATTTACATACCAAAATCATATTTGCTTCCTGTTCCCGTCTACTGTGAATGTTACAACGTTCCTTATATTTCGCTATCTACTGGTATTTCATTTCATAATGTTACATATGTTTTAGTTCGTTCCATTTCGTTCCATTTCGTTCCATTTCGTTCCATTTCGTTCCATTTCGTTCCATTTCGTTCCATTTCGTTCCATTTCGCACTTTCGGGGGACCCATAATGTTAGCTTAAGTCGAGAAAAATCCCACAAAACATACACTTTTCGGGCTGGGATCCTTATAGCTACTAAGATGAAAATATACAGAATTTTACCGGTCGTGACCGCAATTCTGGACGATGTCAACTTCGATCGCCTGGGAAAACGCGCGTTGAGAGGGGGTCGTGTGTTCTGTCCAGCCTTTCTTTCTTTTCTGTCTAGCTTTACCTTTCTTTCTTGTTACATCTCTCCGCATGGCGATATTTGACATTTCCGCTGAATGCAATCCAACAAAAAAAGACGTGAAAATGTAGGTTCGAGCTTAAGGTCAGTTTGGTTGGGAATTTAGCAGAATTTTGGCGGCTTCTTTTGATGAGTTTTCTGAAATATCAAAACCTAAAGTACGTGAGTGAAGATGGAGTGTTTTCACTTTGCGCCATAATATCTTAATTTCCGTCGGATGATATTACAGAAACGTGAAAATATGGGCTTGAGGGCTTTACGAGTATAAAAATTTGACAGAACTTCGGTGGCTCCTTTGACTTTGACAACATTTTAGTGCCAAGATTAGCTTGATGAAGTTCGTGAGTGAAAGCAGGGGGCGTGTTTCATTACATCACTTTTCGCGAAAATATTTTAGATTTCCACAGGATGAAACCCCACAAAAAAAGGAAAAATATCGGCATGAGGTCCTTCAGTCCTCAAGTCAATACTCTTTAACGTTTTTTGGGTTCCATCCGGGCAACAGATATCTGAAATATTGCCGCGCAAAATGATTTAAAGAAACGTCAGATACAGTGGAAAACACACCTTCACTCACGTACTTGGAGTCCTCAAGACTAAATTCTTGGCATCCTAAAAGATCGTCAAAAAGCCGCCGGAATGCTGCCAAATTTGTACCCAAAAGGACATTGATCTCAATCCTATATTTTAACGTTTTGCAGGATTTCATTTGGTGGGAATATAAGATATTGCTGAGCGAAGTCGATGTAACGCTGCACAGAAAACACGCCCCTCCCTCAAACTAACGTAATTTCAAGATGATGTTGGCATTGTCACGACAGCCAAAAGGCTCAAGAGTTATATTCATACCTAAACGTAGCTATAAGGATCCCAGCCCGAAAAGTGTATGTTTTGTGGGATTTTTCTCGACTTAAGCTAACATTACTAGGGAAACTACAAGCACGCGGTGTAAACATATTAGCATTCTATAACTGTAG
This sequence comes from Branchiostoma lanceolatum, assembly GCF_035083965.1. NCBI lineage: Eukaryota > Metazoa > Chordata > Leptocardii > Amphioxiformes > Branchiostomatidae > Branchiostoma > Branchiostoma lanceolatum. Next base: position 29,151,779 of record NC_089724.1, read on the forward strand.
CGCGCGCTCAACATCCCGGCAGGAACTGTGGAAAAGTAGCAGAAATTCACAATTTTACTGGCCGATATGGAGTCCAATTGTCCACAACAATATAATCTACTTGTGCCATGCAAATATATCGATGGATTTCACCGAGGAGGAGAACATCTCGCCGCCGAAGATGACTCAACGCTGCTTTCTATTGAGGACGCCATTACCGCTAGCTCGGACTTACCGGGTGTGTACTTTTCCCGCGCTTTCCCGCGCTCGAACCACGCGCTCTCGCGCTAGATTCAAAATGGCCGCGGTATTTGGAAAGGGGTCTATTGGCGAAATTGGTAAAATATGCCTGCCTGAAACATGTTGCAATGGCAACGCAAGCCATCACAAACTTTATTCAATCTTTATTATAGAATTGATACCAACTTTATTCTCCAATTTACCAAATTAACTAGTCCTAGCAAAAGTCGTCGTTCGGCAGTTATACGACGTGAAAGTTAGCGCTGGTACTTTTAGTCGCCAACCCCTCCCCCCCCCCCCCCCATTTGGATAGGGTTAAACAAACACACGGGATTCTCTGTATATTTAAAAAAAAGGCATAACGTCTCAGAACTCCTCTTGTAAATTTCATTTTACGCATAATACGAAGCTGTAATGACAAATAACAATGAAATCTCTGAACTAGCTGAACTTGATTGCATTTTTTGTCGATAATTTACTCAAAATTGCCTTCAAAGTGTATCTATGTCGTCCTGGCAGGTTTGAAATCATAACGGGACATCATGAAGCAAACTTAAGAGAATACTTTATTTTTGCATCGTGAAGAGCTCTCCAAAGTGAGTTATTATATAGGCATAGGGTACGAAAATATCAGGCATTACACAATGACAGTAATTTCTAAAAATTACTCAATATGTTTATTACATCAGCTGAAGTATTCGTAACGGCAATGATTACACACCTTACATTGACTTTATGGCATACTAACTAATAACTAGAATATTTTCAATTCACTGATGGTATCATTAATTGGATGTTTCATACTGTACAGTTACCAAAACTATAGACCCGAAAGTATCTAAGTAAGGTATTTATCCATATATTAATTGCATCTCATAACCGTACATTTGCTATTCAAATGTCCCTTTTCCTAATTTACCAATGTTCCATGGTGTAAATTTACGCACAACTAGTTGAAATATTTATGGTTAATTTAATAAGAAATGTGTAGAAGTAGATACGGAATAATCTTTTAGCTACAATATAGCGACATCAGAAGTAGCTGTTTTTTTTAAAACACCACAGTTTTGTGGATGAAGATTAACAAGGAAAATAAAAATTGTATTTTTCTCCACCATATCTGTCGTATGGAAGTGAATAAATTGTTTTTCCCAATGTTGCTCCTCCTCTAGCAGAAATCTTCAAATCAATTTATCTCTGTCATTATTCTGGCGAAATGACCTAGAATTCAGCAAAATGGTAAGATGGGCTAATACCTCCGGCAATGTTTTTTTTCCTTCCTTATCTACGGATTTGAAATGATTTCATCGAAAGTTTTAGACCAGAAAATGTATATTTCGGCCTACTGCACGTGCGCTGGTTTAACAACCGATTGACGAGGAATTTGCAATATAGGGACACTGGACATATGACCATAAGACTTATTTGCCACTCTCAGTATACATTAATCTGACATGTGTGATTATTGGCAATTCTTATACAAAAAGAGATCTTTTGCACTCCTAAAATGATTTTTCTTATTTTTGTTATGTTTTTCCTTGTACAAAGAAAATGCTTCTGTCAGCAAGAATATCATTCTGCATACAAGAATCTGTTTTAAGCACAAGCAAGAATCCCTGTTTTAAGCACTAACAGAAATTGTATCTAAGAATTGTCTCTTAAACCAAGAAAATTCAACAAAATTATTCCAGTAGAATCAAATTTTCAAGTATAAATATATCCTAAGAAAAGGATCTGTAAGAATACCACATTTTACTAAACAAATACAAATCTTTAATAAAGGCTGTGAAAGAAAAAATAATGATCTTGGAGAACATCATACTTGCAATATTTTCTTAACTTCAGAATAAAAAAGGAATAGAATTATTTGCGTAAGAATTGGCATGCAAAGACTTTAGCCGAAAGTTTCTTGAATTTTCTTGTTTTTCTTTGTATAAGAAAATATTTCTAAACATAAGAAAACAAGAATGATAATAAAAATGATGTTTAGTAGTATGGTCATGTGCCCAGGAATTGCAACCAAACGGCCTTAAAAAATCGGTATAGTCATGCCTGGTATAAGCGTGCCTCAGACATAATCGCATTGGGCTGTAAACATTGTTGACATTCTTTTTTTTGGTGATTTTTGTGTGCAATTTTTGATACCAAACATTTATATTTTGGGCTCTTGTGCCCTGCTAATACAGCCGAGTAACCTGTATTTGGTGAAGGCGTTTGTGGGAGATATACCCACAGAGTTGGAACTCAGTTAGACTTTTGTGATATTGCTTTTCAAATTTTTTATTTATTTTTTTATTTCGGAGTAGTCTTGGTTCAAAATATGTATTATGGAAGAGTCCATTATTGCGCACAGGAACATTTGTTAAAATTCAATTTGGTGATTATAGAAACATGCATTAATTTAGCTGAAGTGTTTTAGGACTGGCCTATCTTATATGGGTACACTTTTTGAGCCGAAGAGTTTTGAACTGGTCAATCCTATATGGGGGTGAGCTGGAAGAGTATGATATTCAACAGGGGTCATTTTTTCCAAGACGCGATTTTGGCATGCCGCAGGGCTCGAAATACTGGGTGCATGTGCACCTGTGTGCACCCAAATTTGGAGCTGTGCACCTAATTTTTGACTGTGGGTGCACTGGTGCACCTAGATATTTTTGTAGTCTATGGGGTAAAGGTACCATTTTACACTAGTAAACAGTATCAGAAAAAGCAATAGAACCCTTTGTTGCACTTTATTTGATGTATTACTTGTATGAAATTTGATTACAGATTAAAGTTCTTCATTACAATTATAAGAGAATTAAACTGTTATTATGTTTTGCTGACATTCCACTTGATTTTATGTGGTGCACCCAAATTTCTTTCTGTGCACCTGATTCTCTTGGTTGGGTGCACCAGTGCACCTATTTCAAAAAATGAATTTCGAGCCCTGGATGGGGTGGTGCAAAAGTCCCCTTCTTGAGCAGAAATGTTTGGACTAGTCCATTTTACATGTGGGTATCTCTAGAAGAGTCCGTCCTTGTGCGCAGGTAACTTTTTTTTATTTCAATTTTTGGAATCGGAGGGAGATGGAGTGAAATATGCTGTATTTGCTTAGAAATGTTGCCTTTCTAGTTCAATAACCAAATAGTTTCTCCCCATACAGAGTGTAATGCATGATGGGAAATATGCAGACGATAAAGTCCCCGGGTACAGAGTTTTTCTTTAATTTTTCTTTATATGATAGACTGTCGGTGACACTCTCAGCACTGTTTAGCCGATGTTTAGTGCGCCAAACGTTTGAGACGTTTGCGCAAGCAAGCAAATAAAGCTGATTTCTCTCCATCTCCCTCCCTATGGCGAAATAGACTGTTCCGTATCATTTGTTTGCACAAATGGACCATCCCAAAGATACCTCTACTCGCAAAGTGACAATCCCTGCTCCAAAATAGAAACCTAGTTTGAAACCCAATGAAAGAGAACATATCCATGCAAATAGACTCTTCCAAATTTCAAGTGATATTTCTCATATTAGACTTTTCCCTTCATCTAAATTTTCTATCTCTGTATGTTGATACCTTGGCCGTAGTACCATGTCCCAATATTTTCTACTGCGGACATACCTCTCACAAAGCAGTTTGCCAACAGTGAAAGCGTCATTCCATTTACTTTTTTCAACGACCATTTTATCGCCTTTCCGCATTTCCTCCGAATGACAGAAACGAAGAACGTCGTTATTGACACCAACGAATTCATTTACTTCGTCTTGGAAGTCAGTGCTCTCTTGACTTATCTGCCTGTGAAGTGACTCATTGAAACGAGTGAATAACATCAAATCAGCGTAATTGTGCTTGTAGAACGTGCGTTTCATGGCGTCTGTGATGGGCGCTTCAGTTTTATATCTTTGCTTTTTTGCATGCTTTGCCGTTGTGTAAAGAATGTCGTAGAATGTCCAACACATGCGTCGCTTAAGTAGAATTAGGGATTCTGGTAGATAATTCGAGATTAAAACGGTTGTAAAGTCGTTTTCTATGCCTTGTATGAATTCTTCAACGGCGGTATAGTTGTCATAATCCGCCTCTGAAAGTACCAAGTCACGTGCCATGCAGTTCCTAAAGCAAAAATGTTCTCTTGCAACAATATTTTTGACTTGGTTGTACCGCGAATCCCAGTAGCTCGGTCTAGCAAGGTACGCTGTGACGTAATCAATTCCATCGGGAGTTTCCTCCTTAAGTCCAGGAAATCCATTTTGAAGATGGAAATATTTGAAAGCAGACTTTAGCCGTTGTAGTGGTTCCCGAAGAATGGCAACATACCTTTTAATTAATTGAAAACAAAAGGAAAAGTTATAGAAATGTTGCCAGTGTAACAGAATTGTATCATGCACATACCACATAAGGATCAAAGAATGTCATATTCAATAAACTGCATATCTGTTTAATAACTCTACATTGAAAGAACCGCTACATACTGCTAAGCACATGTTATGTACAATATTTTATGTTCTAGCAAAATATATCATCCTCTTGCTTCTGAACATTCGACAGTTATACTTAAGAATGGTTTTATTGGTCAGAAATTACCCGCAATGGCAGCCTTTCTATCGCTGAATTGATGCAAGGTTTACAGGTTTCGCATAATACACAACATATACATATCTTCTCCACACTTGCATTATGTGGAACTGTCGCAAGGGTCTGGGCGGCTGTCATTCGGCGCCACCAGGTGACCTCAATACGACCTTCCCCAACCGAAGTCAGGTACCCATTCACACTTGGGTGGAGTGAGGAAAGTCGTGTAAAGTGCCTTTCCCAAGGGCACAAGATCGATGACATGACAGGATTCGAACTCGGGACCGCTTGGTTCTGAGCCGAACGCTCTGCCGTTCAAAACGACCATTGAAATGTTTCAACTCACTTGATTGTTCCAAAGCCACCTATGATTTGACGGTCCTTGTTTGGCGGCAGTGCAACAATTAAGTTATGCTCGTATCCAAATCGATAAAACATGTCGGATATCAAAGAAGATCCACACTTGTGAACCTTCATGAAGGCGACGTTAAGGTGAGGCTGACAGGTTCCCTTGCTGTGTGACAAGAAAAGCAACACAAAATGGGTTTTGGTCGGTAAATTTTGTTTACAGAATAAGATGTCATGTTGGTGTAGGATCTGTTTGTGTGACTGTGTACTGATGTGTGTGTGTGTGTGTGTGTGTGTTTGTTTGTTTGTTTATGTGTGTGTGTGTGTGTGTGTGTGATGTGTGATGTGTGTGTGTGTGTGTGTATAATGTGTGTGTTTGTTTATGTGTGTGATGTGTGTGCGTGATTGTGTGTTTGTGGGTATGCTTGTGTATGTATGTATGTGTGTGTGTGTGTGTGTGAGTGTGTGATGTGTGTGTGTGCGTGTGTGCGTGTGTGTTTTTTGTGTATGTATGTGTTTGTGTGTGTGTGTGTGTGAGTGTGTGTGTGTGTGTGTGTGTATAATGTGTGTTTGTGTGCGTGTGTATGCGTGTGTCTGTTTTAAATTAGTCTTACGGTAGCCTGAGGTGGAACTACCAATGTAGCTTAAACAAGTGCTTCCGCAAAAAGTTGCCATTTTCGCCTCAATGAGCATAATTATTTACAGGTTGTTAGTTGAGGAGTGTATTGTAACGGGATGTGATTTAGATTTTTAATCCGTCACTCTAGCCCTCGATCCGTTAACATAAACTTTAATCCCACAGGATAACCCTTAATCCGTCACCCTTGCCCTTAATCCATGACGAAAGCCTTTAATCCCTCAGCATTGCCCTTGATATGTCACCATAGCCCTTAATCCGTCACCTTTGCCCTAAATCCGTGGTCATAAACTTTAATCCGACAGCATAACTCTTAATCCATCACCAGAGAACCTAATTCGTCACCCTTTCACTTAATCCGCCATCCTTACCCTTAATCCGTCACCATAACCTCCAATCCATCACCCTTTAGCTAGCCCTTAATCCGTCGATCACACTAGCCCTTATTCCGTCCATATAACCCTTAATCTGTCAACATAGCTCTTAATCCGTCACCCTTGCCCTTGATCCGTCAACATATCCCTTAATCCATCACCACAGAACCTAATCCGTCGCCCTTTTCCTTAATCCGCCATCATAACCCTTAATCCGTCACCCTACCCCTTAATTCGTATTATAACGTATCGCACACCATCGTAAAATGAAATCATAAATGACATGCATTAGGTATAGGTGACATGGCACAGGTCTAAATTATGGTTGTACCAACCATCCGATCAACCATACGTAGAAGTATCCGTTGAATGGTGTATTCCGTTACAATGAATATTAAAAAAATCGAGGCATGGTTTGGAATCTACCATCATAATACAAAGGCGTTGTATACATCAAAAGGATGTTTAAAAAGAAAGAAAAAAAGAAAAGCGTTCCCTCACGGATTCGAACCGAGGGCCATCCAGCCCACATGTATGTGTTCTAACTTCTACGACCGTACCGATCGATATATCATGTCTAAAGCTCTCTGCATGGTACAATTTTTTCATAATCTTTTTCTTCATTTTCTTGACAAAACCAGTTTCTTCTTGTTCAGCTTTGTGGTATAGATGTAATATGACCATGTATATAAACAGGGATTCAATGTACCACCTTACAAGATCCATGGATCGCATATAATTTCATGGATGCATGTTCCATGATTCCAAGATCCATGCTGCCTACCATGCATGGTACCATGGTATGATTCCGTCCCAAGTCCATTTTCGCCGGTAACGTTTTGCGTAAGAGGTACAGTCAAATACAGTGATTGAAATCAAATGTCTCATTTTCAGCGGCCATATCAAGGAAGTAAAGGAATCTATAGACCATGAAGCAATGCCAAATGGACCAAAAAAGGACTACGAATAAGACAAGATATTCAGACAGTCTAATTTCAGTGAGTGTTATTTTGTCTGTTATTAAAAAGGAAAGAAATAAGAAGATTATTTCGCGATTAGTTTTTGAATGGACTTCTTGTAAGGAAATCAAGGAAGTTTTTAAGCATTAGGAGAAACTGAACATGAAAAATGAATTAGTCATACCTCGAGCAACGTTAACGCAAAGGGGCAGCTGTTTTATCAGTCACATCCTGGAAGAAACGGTACAATGTCTTGTTAGAAACAAATCACCTGTACAGTTCTTTTTCGACCCTCTAGTCTACTGGCATATCGGACGGCAATTATAGAGTCGGAAGCTTTTTCTTAGCACATTACACATCACACATATGTGTCACTTCTCCATCTCATCCTGCCATCAACATTGTACTGTAAATCAAGTACAAGATGAGCAATATTTAGTCCTAGATTGTAAATTATACGATAGCAAAAGAAGTGTATTTTGTAACATTATCAAAGAAAAATCCCCATGTTTCGAACATCTAAATGCTACAGACAAATTCATATCTTTATCACGCCTGGATAATCCTTGTATAAGAAATATTGTCTGTTCATACATTTACACATGTACAAAAAGCGAGAAGAAGTCGACTCTACTAGACTAGCTTAGTTTAATAACACGTTTGTCTACTCTATATGTTTACAGCTTGTATTGTTGTATTTATGTCCTTGTATGTTCCATGTGTTAAGTTAGACGACCTGTACCTAGCCCCTCTGGGCATGAATGGTCTTTCATTCATTCATTCATTCATTCATTCATTCATTCATTCATTTATTCATTAATTTATATGCAGCGAGTGACCTAAAATTAGGCAGGAAGTCAGTTAGTTAAATGCACCACAAAAAAGTTAGCATATTTGACTATTTTTAGACCAAAACTTTAGACTTTGGGCTGCAGTGCCCTGATATTAAAGCCAACTACGGCCACAGCAAGTAATATTTTCAGTATGATTTATGCGCATTGATTTTTTGTATAATAAAAAAAATAATAAAAAACATTTAATTTCTATCCACTGACAATGTCAACATACCGTGAATAGAAAAAAATGTCTTACACGCCTGTTAGTTCTATGCCAAAAGGAAGTGGCTAAGGATGATCCGGTTAGTAGTAACAACGTTTGCAGTGTTGACAGAATGACCCTAGAGAAAAGTGTTTTTCTGTTCGTGCGTGAATGTGCGAAATTTCTGGTAGGTCATATATTAAAGCAAATCAGACATATGTATATAAAAACACACCATCTTTCAGATATTCGTTAACATACAATTTTTGGAGGGGATGTGTTAGGGGGTTAAATGAAAAAAAAGAAATCGAAGACCACTGCACTCAAGCGAAAGATGTATTTCCTGTGGTATCGGGGGATTTTATCCCAAATGCATTACCAATATACAGAGACGGGGGTTGACAAAAGTTATCTGGCATGTATGACCCGCTACTACGGTCATGTGTCTCTGACGTCATGTTCAAAGAGTTGATGGGTCCATTCTGTGAATAAGGTTGACGGAGTAAGCCTAAAATTTGGCTCCCCATTAATTATTGTGTTGGACGTAAATTTTAGCTCTTAAAGGGAAGCTACACAAAAAATTGAAAATCTCTGTATGCTATGCTTAATTCATTCCAAAGTCAACTTCTTACCTCAAGTTGTTTGACATAAGTCCGTCATAGTTCTGGGATTTTCCACAGTTTGCAACTTATGCCGTGCTGACGCCTTCTCGCCTGATAATCGAATTATATGACGTCAGTGTTTCAACTTTTTTCACCTGATGATTGAATTTTAGAACACTAACGTCATATGATTCAATCATCAGGTGAAATATTTGAAATACTGACGTCATATAATTCAATTATCAGGCAAGAAGGCGTCAGCACGGCATAAGTTGCGAACTGTGGAAAATCCCAGAACTATGACGGACTTATGTCAAACAACTTGAAGTAAGAATTTGACTTCGGAATATATTAAGCATAGCATAGAAGGATTTTCAATTTTTTTGTGTAGCTTTCCTTTAATTCACAATGACTTTAACCAACACAGATGAACTTTCATGCTTGTTTAAACTAACCTTGACCAGTTGGTAAAGCAAGGTGCCCATCAGGATGACGAGAAGAAAGAAGACGACATGTGGTCTCCTGACATGCATTCTGGGATGTCGGAACTAGGGAAGCCTGGAACGTAAATTGGTGTCACATAGATTCTGCCACCTCCCACCGATTTTAAGTCCTAACTTGCATTATTCCCATCTAAGTCTGTAAATCTATGCATACGGAATGTGTATAATTGATATCATTGATATCCGTCGTTCCTTTGTTCAGTTATACTCTTGACAGATATAAACAACAAGGATGCCCAAAAAAATAGTATCTTCACCAAGGTTATGTTTTCGGGTACGTCTCTGTTGTCTTATCGTGGACCAGAATTTTTCTTTCGGCGCCAAGGCTATGCACCAGGGGCCCATGCTTGGGCCTGATCTTCGTCTTTTCAAGACTTATCCATATACCAAATATCATTATTAGTTTTGACCACAAGTATTAGGAAACACAAACACACAATGTAGTCAAGGACATCAAGTACAGAAGTATCGTCATTTTCAGTTTTATTCCTCATGACTTTGCATGTGACATTTCATAGAAATATGCACATGAAGTGCGTCATCATTTACAAAGGCGCTCATGATTTGTAAATCCACATATTAAAAACATTAACTATAATATTACGAATTTGATATAACTTGCACGAATAGATTGAAAATAAGGTACCAAGATAATTAAGTTTCACTTACAAATGAAATTAAAAATTAACAACTTAAACTGGGGTAAGGCGACGAGAATGAAAGAAAGAAAGCAACCTACAACCCAAACATCTATTCAACCAACCAACCAACCAACCAACCAACCAACCAACCAACCAACCAACCAACCAACCAACCAACCAACCAACTAAAAAACCAACAAAACAAGAAAGATTTTTAAAAAGCTGACCGGGGTGCATTTGGAAAAAAAGTGATTAGGGGGTGGAACTGTGGTGACTGGATGTAATGAAATTAATTAGTTGCCTTGGTCAGTTGAATGGGATTAAATCGACGAAGTATTCAGAGCTTAATTATATTTATTATGAATGAAATGTCTTGTTGTTTTGACATTTTTAGATAAGATCTATTCAATAGGACAAAAAAGGTCCTCATTAGCATAATTATGCAAATTAATGTGTATTCACATTTACTATAAAGGTACCTACATCAAAAATACGGCATCCGTAGCAATTATCGTAAGGAAAGTAAATGTTCTGAAAAAATAGTGCAAACAATGTCCTCGTTATTATAATTTATATCGCAGTGTATTAACCTTTCCTATAGGTACCTAGTACACTAAGGGAAATATAAGGTTCTCCATAAATTATGCAAATGAGGTCCTCATTAGCATAATACATAACCAGGTGTACTACCTACACCTCAAATATGATATCCGTAAGGGAAATACAAGTTACTTATTATAATAAATACTTGTAATATATGTAGTTTATGGCAGGGGGAACATAAACAGATACAAATTATGCGAATAGATTCCTAATTGGCATAATTTATTCAAAAGCGCCATAATTCATCTGAGTGTTAAAAGACTGAAGAACTGCCGAAATTGTGACATGTGTAAGTTAATTAAAGGTGTGCATGACCAAGCATATATCATTTGCATAATTAGAATAGTTCATAGAGATATGAGGTCTCCGAACTCTTGTTAACATTCTGAAATTTGCATGATACGGTTTGCTCCATACACCACTGGAGACCATTCTTGTATGAGGGGGACATTTAAAAAAATTAAATTTTGGGCTTGGTTGATTAATAAAAAGGTCCAGGTTTTTTGAAGAGGTGCTTTTCTGAATGATCCAGTATCCATATGGGTGCCTGAAAGAGCTCATCCATGCATAGGTTTTCAAATTGGGAGAGATCCATTTCTGACTGGTCTTCAATTCAATTCTTTGTCTAAATACCAACACTGCAGACCTACAACAAACGTTAGCCTGGATGGCATTGATCTTTACAATGGTCATTACATGGTCGTACTTTATAGTAATTAAACGTTATTTTGGAATGCTCCATTTTGCATTGGACTCGCAACAGTCGCATATTGCAATGGGAGGGAAATGGGCGATACATGTTGTATTTGCTCGCGCATATGTTGCCTTTCTAGTGTTAATTTTGTTTCTTTTATACATGCATACAGATATTTAGTCTTGCGTTTATTGTTTGCCTTTGCAACATTCTTCGGCTAGTTGGGTAGCCCTGGTGGTACTTTTTACAGCCAAATAAACGAATCAAATGAAATATATTACAGATGGATTGTATGTTAGTTGACATGTAGCGATCACAACATATCACAATGCGTACCATTATTGCATAATATTCTGAGACTAAAAACAGGACTTACGGTAGGAACAGCCGCAACGAAATCTTGAGGGAATATTCGATCGTACGTGTGGCTGAATCTTGGTTGGTTTTGCAACGAATGGAAATATTCAACCACTCCGTTATGGACGGCCTCTGATATGTGTCGACGTGTAAGCTGATTCTTATCTCTACTCTGTTTGTTGCTATCGCTGCCGTAATATATTCAAGCTGCGCAGGATACGTTATCAAACGCCGTGAACAAACATTGCAAACTACATGGCGCTTAATCTCAGTGGGATAGAATCTAGATATAGAACTGTATTGTGCGATTATTATAGCAGGTACAAAGTATGGCAACAACAGTAAACATAGAACAAAGCATAAGTATAGAATAAAGCTATTCACTACAACAAGATGGCTATCTTAGGTTTAACATGATTCAAGTTGGGCTGATTTTGAGTATCATTATTTTTTCTAATAACAAAACAATATTTTATATATTTGCCTACTTTAACACTATGAGCTGTTGCATTTAAATATATAGTCAAATCTATCTGTGGCATTGAGTGTCTTAAAATCTACTTGAATTGAGAGAGGTGAATAACTCATCGCGTAGAGCATCATATTTAGTGCATTCCATAAGGAAGTGAAACTCATCATCAATTCCATTTGGACAGAATGGACAAAACTTTTGGTCGGGAGCTACATTAAAATATCTACCTGTTTCTATATTCGATCTACGGCTACTACGTCTTAACTATAAGACACTGATCGTCAAAAATGGTAAGACACATGATGTTTTCTACGTTTCATATGCATGACCATTAAAGTGGCAGCAATATCCTAATATTTGTTTTTAAAGGCATGAGAATAACGGAAGGACTCGTACATGCTAATTGAGTAAAGTGCAACGAAAAAAAATCATTTTTGTAGTAACTGCATGAAACTATCATTCGATCGTTTCCAACTGCTAATATTTTGAAAACAGGAACTGACCCCGGATGTGTAGTAACAGGCGGACCTTAGTAATGTTTACCTTTCCTCAAACTGTCCTATTCATATGCGTACCTGCAGTCAGTCTCAATTGATCTTACATTGCACATTTTAACAATACCAAGTGTGGGCAATATCATTTCCAGCATACTTTCGCTCATCTTTTGGTCTAAATTCTCATATCCAAGCGATCCAAGGTGGAGCGCGGCTGACCAAATCGGAAGTTTGTGGTTTTGACGGCCAGGCGGCAAAATGATGATTAAAGATGGCGCCAGTAGGAACAGACTATTGTTATATGGGTCGAAGTTTCCCTATGAGATGATTTTTTTCTTCATAGAATCACACAAGATGTCCACCTATTTGCCATTACAGAATTTGTTTCAATAAGTGTATAATAATTTCAAAATATTTGACTCAAAACTTACCAAAACTGAGACGTTTATGTTTCTTTCCAACAAACTGGTCGCCCATCCTGAAAATGAAATATCCAAAGATAAATTTTGAAATTTGTAAACAATTGTACCAAGCCACTTTTCGGTGACAAACTCTTTACAGAAAACGGTCAGAAAAGCACCAGCGATGTTGTACAGCGGCTCTGGGAAGGAAGATACACATAGCTTTCGTGTTCAACCTTTAACCCTCATTTGACAGTTTGGACCCCAGGCATGCATCTAGAGTCTATTCCAAGTCAGCAAGATGGCTGTCATTGTCATAATTTACAAATGTTTTCAATCTATAGTAATTATTTGTGTGAGAGATTTTATACTTAAGAGCAGCTGTCTGTAAAAACCAAGCAAAATGAGGGAAAAGTGGCCAAGTTAGAAAAATGAAATTTTCTTAGATTTTGTGTGGTGGTAGGGTCTTGGCCCAAACCTACAAAAATGGAAAAGTTTTGGGTCGGAGGTTACCAGTTGCCATGGTAATGGCCATTTTTCAAAATGGCGGATTTTCGCCCTGTGAAGGCCTCTCTCGCTCAAAATGGACCATCTTTGGCCTACTGTAACTCCAACAAATGAACAGAAATGTTGCTGCCTCTAACATATCATATTATCCATATCTTAACAAGAAGAATGATGTTAAGTGTTGCTCGAAATGTTTTGGCAGTGAGATGTAACAAACGTTTAAAGATGACCTGTTTTTGTAAATTTTCAAAATTGACAAAACGCCATTTTTTAGACGTTTTTAGAAAGCAATACCTCCTTAAAAGGCACTTTAAATAAGTTGATTTTTGGCACAGCTTTAGTTCAGATCTTTACAAATATCATATAAAAAAAAAAGAAGTTTGGGTTCTCAATGGGGCGGGCCACAGTGACCCGAAGACTAAGCCAGTGTTTCCATTGTAGCAGAATTTCAACTACAGTATTGAAGGTGAAATAAACATGTGCAACTTGGTGATTGAGATAAGAATGGCTTTTCTTTAACATGTTTATGCTGCAAGAAACCTGATTGGCACTTAGAAAAGTATTTTGTAACAGTTGACTGTTGGTTGCCATGGCAACGGCCATATTTGTTCTTAATGGTGGATGTTCACATTGTTGTAGGAGGAAAACATCCGTAGCTTTGCTATATAGGTAAAGACATATTACGTAAATGGTAACTACGTTGACGTCAAAATGACGTCATTAAATGACTTCACGTGTTGTAAGGGACCCCTTGGGATCCGCCATCTTGGATCGGCCATTTTGAAATTCTAAAAAATACTTTTTTTCCACTTATGACGCCAAAAAAAATAGACTAGAAAAATTAATCTAAATGTTTCTGGTAAAGAAATTGCCACCTAATGACAAATTTGAAGGCGAAAAAGCCTGTTGATACCTAAAATAGCGTAATGGTCCGCCATCTTGGATTTTGCCCGATTACGTCAAGAAATAAGCATAATTTATGAATATTAAATCATGAAAGTTATATCTAATTACATATGATGCTATACATATAGGAAAACTAGTGTAGTTGAGCAAGAAAACCTAAGAAATATCATTGTTTAAAAAAATCAGTGATTTTTGCATTAAATGCCTTTCAGAAACCCGTTACCATGGCAACACAAAATATGAAAAACTTATACTACTATCATAATATTGTTGCCAACTAAATTTGAGGGAAATTCACCAAGTTTGGTAGTCCTAGCATATGTCGTTCGGCAGTTATACGATGTCAAAGTTGGCGCGGGCACTTTTAGCACCCCCCACCCCCCAGTCTGGATAGGGTTAAACATTGATATATTATATGGTTGCGATTTTATATGTTAATGATACAGAGCGAGCCTTTGTAAATACTGTAATAGTGACAAAATTCTGGCTTGTTATGCTTGCTGGTTTGTATAATAAAGATCCAATTAAATTCTCTCACACACATACACTACCAAAAATGCTTGTTTTAAGTTCCAAATAGCTTCCTCAGGCCAACGCCATCAACAGATATACTCCAGGTATGTTAACGGGGGGTGCCCAACCATCGGACGTTTTTTTACACGCTGGAACTCACGGCGCTCCATTGCTGGTTGCCAGAGAGTGGTCAGGTTTTAATGAATGAATTTTGAACACATTCATCAAAAGACCATACTTGGACAAGAAATGTATTCATACTGTTCATGGGCCCTTCATGCTCCGCGTTACATGCGGAAGACGCTGTGAGACATTTTCACGAATGTACCTTCTGATTTAGTGCTACGCCAGATAGTGTGCCTAACTTAGTACGCTTTGGTAATTTTGCTCTCTTCGGAAGTTGGTGATGAAGTTAGGGAAATGTAAATAAGGCTTGAAGTCTGCTATATTTTAGCTTTCTTTTGACCGGAAAATTTTGACTGTGTGCACTTCTAACGTCATGTGAGAAGGGCTATATCTAGCGCATCCCAGCTCATGCTCCCACGGGAAATAGGCTACTACGCGGCCCGACGTACGTATTGAATGCGACCCGACTTACGAAATCATTACGAAAAAACGACACCGCTTACATCAACAATACTCCGTCTACTTATTGGGAAACATCTTCGCCATCTCTGTATTCAGTTTCCTTTTCATAGACGGTACCAATCACATGTTAGAGCGTAACAAAACTGTGCGTTGAATCGTTCCGCCACCATCGCGGCCCAAAAAAAATGGCGGGAAAACAACGTCGTCAGACGACAGCAATGTTTACGTTGTTTTTCTTTGGTCGGTTTTCTTCTCAACAAACACTTAAAGACCCACATTTTTTAGTGTTATATGAAATTATTTTTCTTATTAGTATGACAGCTGTGTGACTTATGTATCTGCTTGGCACAGGTCGTATATTTAGGTGCCGGGCCGTCTAGCTACGCAGTGACCCTCTACTCAGCGTTGCCATCATTATTGTCAAAATACTACTTTTCGACAAAACAAGAAATGAATATGTACACATATGTTTTGAATGTAGATGACAATTATGTGCATGGACTTGGGTTATTTACCTTCCTTATCAGCATAGTCATTGGACACAAACACGGCGTACTTATGCAAAATAAGATCAGTAAAAAATCCGTGCGATGTTCGGGCGCGTGCAATGTTCGGGCGGCCCCCGTTATAGCCTGTCTTGCATGAACATTACTATTTCTTAAGTAGATACTCTTAGTTTTGTGTTTATGGTTGCATGATACAGCCAACCAGTAATTGCAGAACAAGTACGTTTAGTGCAGTAATACCTACAAGGTACTAAAAATGTTGAAGTATAACATTTTCAAGCAAATGCACAAGCCCCCCTCCCCATGCATGTGTAAGGGGGAGGGGGCGACATAGGAAAATGACAGTCATAGTCTTTGTGTATTTTTCTAGGCTTAGAAACCTGTTGGACCAAAGAAGATGCCCCCGTCTCAAGTTTGGAAAGTCATTGATTATAAGAAGGACAGCTACAACACTGCAGAACTGACAGTTTTAGAAGGACAATTAGTTATTTGTATGAGTACAGAGAAAATGTGCTTTTATTAAATGTGAAATATCATATATATATATATATATATATATATATATATATATATATATATATATATATATATCGAAACAATTGTATTGCAAACTGGCTGATCTTCGCTTTGCAATCTTTGGTTAAGAATGGGCATTAGACAGAAAAATCCAAACCGTGTATTAAACAATTGAATCGATAATAATAAATATGATTGGAACATATTTACATTATATTATCATTGATTTAATTGTATTCTTGATTCAAGAACTCCATTTTAGTTAAGAAACTGTTTCTAGGTTTAAGGAAGTCATTCTTGAGGACAGAAAGGTATTCCTATAACAAGAACCTCACTCTTAGTGCAAGAAACTCGTTCTAGGTGTAAGAATTCATTATTGAGGTCAGAAAGGTATTCCTATGTCAAGAACCTCGCTCTCAGTGGAAGAAACTCATTCTAGGTGTAAGAAATTCATTCGTGAGGACAGAAAGGTATTCCTATTTCAAGAACCTTACTCTCAGTGCAAGAAACTCATTATAGGCATAAGAAGAACAGCTACAACACTGCAGAGCTGACAGTTTTAGAAGGACAATTAGTTATTTGTATGAGTACAGAGAAAATGTGCTTTTATTAAATGTGAAATATCATATATATCTATATATATCTATATATATCGAAACAATTGTATTGCAAACTGGCTGATCTTTGCTTTGCAATCTTTGGTTAAGAATGGGCATTAGACAGAAAAATCCAAACCGTGTATTAAACAATTAGATCGATAATAATTAATATGATTGGAACATATTTACATTATATTATCATTGATTTAATTGTATTCTTGATTCAAGAACTCCATCTTAGTTAAGAAACTATTTCTAGGTGTAAGGAATTCATTCTTGAGGACAGAAAGGTATTCCTATAACAAGAACCTCACTCTTAGTGCAAGAAACTCGTTCTAGGTGTAAGAAATTCATTATTGAGGTCAGAAAGGTATTCCTATGTCAAGAACCTCGCTCTCAGTGGAAGAAACTCATTCTAGGTGTAAGAAATTCATTCGTGAGGACAGAAAGGTATTCCTATTTCAAGAACCTTACTCTCAGTGCAAGAAACTCATTATAGGCATAAGAAATTCATTCTTGAGGATAGGAAGATATTTCTTGTACAGGAACCTCACTCTAAGTGCAAAAAACTCATTCTAGGTGTAAGAAATTTATTCTTGAAGACAGAAGAAATAAGAAAAAGTCAGTGAGGACGTAAGCGTTTAGAATATTTTATTCTGAATTTATATCTTAGATAAAAAATTCTGTGCCAAAGAAGAGTCATAACAACAAGAAAACATATCTAGAGGTTTCTAGTCACATATGTCTGAGGAAAAACAACTTGGTCAGAGAAAAATATTCTAAGAAAAAGTTTACGTTCTCACTGACTTTTTCTTATCCTTTCTTGTTCCTGCACACCGAATAATTTTCTTTTTGGAAGATAACTTTTTCCTGGACAAAGAAAAAACAAGAATGCCATTTTTCGTAGTGTAGAACATGTTTTCACTTCGGGAGGCTTTCCCAGCTAGCCCGGCAGTAGGAGTGCGCGATTTTTTTGGTCTGAGGGAGAGAGAAAAATTCTTATCTGCCAAAGAAGATGTGCATTGATACCAATGATCGATTAGACTCATTTTAATACATGGTTACTTCGATCAAGACATAGATGATTTTTTTCATGATGAAGACTTCAGTGATTTTATTTTCTCTTACTCCCCCCTCCATCTGCATCGGTTTTGTTTCCTCTGTACAAGGTCATAAGCCCTGCTAGGTCTAGCTTATTCCATAATTCCAGTTCCATCCGAAAATCATGATTGGCATAAAATACGTATTTCTCCCGATCTTTCTCGTAATAGTAACTGTTATAATGTCTGTGATCAGCAGTGATGAAGCCATAAGCGTCCGTGATGTCACAGGTATGCAGAGCGGTCAGCAACATGATAGCTCCCTTTGAGGGTTGGTAGATGTTTTCATACCGTCCATTGCCACGTGAAGAATTCAACCAACTGTAAATCAAGATTTTAAATATCACTGTTTTAATATTGATATTACTATCTGTATATCAGGCCACAACAAGTACTTTTTATGGATGACATCAGCGTGATCAAAAATTTCTGCCTGTTTAAAAAAAAGGATTTTATTCCTACAGAGATATTTTATATGACCAGAAAGTACCAAATATGGGAAATACGCCTTGTGGTTGGCGTCATTGTACTTGTGGTGACACCCAGCCTTGAGTGTAGTTCCCAACTTGGTAAGAGATACCAGTGTACAGCACTTGTGTCGCTTTGTGCACTTCTTGAATACGAAGATAAAAGACGTATTGGCTCTCAGTGATACCATGCTTTGTTGCTTCAATTCTTGTTATATTGTTTACGGTGTTTATTTTGGAATGAATGAATAAATGATTAAATGAATGAATAAATGAATGAATGGTTTTATTGCACGAAAGCTTCATTAAAAATATTTTGCACCCTGGCGGCTGAGCTGAATTGTTATTCTTTTTTACATTTCCGTTTATACATATGGAGTTAAGTAATAAAACTAGGTGTTTCTAAAAAAATTGCTACATATACATAAAGCACACATACTAACTAGAAAGGCAACATTTGCGAGCAAATACAGCATGTTTGGCCACACTCCTCGCCATGCAAAAAATGGACTCTCCCAAAATAACAATGGACCACTCTAAAATACTTCCACTAAAAAAATGGATCACCCCTGTCCAAAATTGAGTTTAAAAACAATTATCCGTCTCTCCATACAGGAATGGAGTCTTCCAGTAGCACCTCAACACAATATGGACCAGTCCAAAACCATATCCACTCATCAATTAACAAATACACTTCTGCTAACAAATAGACTTTTTCATAATCATTCCAGCTCAAAATTGGTATTCCTATGTCAAGAACCTCGCTCTCAGTGGAAGAAACTCATTCTAGGTGTAAGAAATTCATTCGTGAGGACAGAAGAAATAAGAAAAAGTCAGTGAGGACGTAAACTTTTAAAACATTTTTCTCTGAATTTATATCTTAGATAAAAAATTCTGTGCGAAAGAAGAGTCATAACAACAAGAAAACATATCTAGAGGTTTCTAGTCACATATGTCTGAGGAAAAACAGCTTGGTCAGAGAAATATATTCTAAGAAAAAGTTTACGTCCTCACTGACTTTTTCTTATTTCTTCTGTTCTTATTTCTTATTCTTTTTTTCTTATTTTCTTATTTTCTTATTTTCTTATTTTCTTATTTTCTTATTTTCTTATTTTCTTATTTTCTTATTTTCTTATTTTCTTATTTTCTTATTTTCTTATTTTCTTATTTTCTTATTTTCTTATTTTCTTATTTTCTTATTTTCTTATTTTCCTATTTTCTTATTTTCTTTTAGAACATTTTTCTCTGAATTTATATCTTAGATAAAAAATTCTGTGCCAAAGAAGAGTCCTTTCTTATTTTTGCACACAGAATAATTTTCTTTTTGGAAGATAACTTTTCTTGGAAAAAAGAAAAAACAAGAATGCCATTTTCCGTAGTGTAAAACATGTTCTCAACTCGGGAGGCTTTCCCAGCTAGCCCGGCAGTAGGAGTGCGCGATTTTTTGGTCTGAGGGAGAGAGAAAAATTCTTATCTGCCAAAGAAGATGTGCATTGATACCAATGATCGATTAGACTCATTTTAATACATGGTTACTTCGATCAAGACATAGATGATTTTTTTCGTGATGAAGACTTCAGTGATTTTATTTTCTCTTACTCCCCCCCTCCCTCTGCATCGGTTTTGTTTCCTCTGTACAAGGTCATAAGCCCTGCTAGGTCTAGCTTATTCCATAATTCCAGTTCCATCCGAAAATCATGATTGGCATAAAATACGTATTTCTCCCGATCTTTCTCGTAATAGTAACTGTTATAATGTCTGTGATCAGCAGTGATGAAGCCATAAGCGTCCGTGATGTCACAGGTATGCAGAGCGGTCAGCAACATGATAGCTCCCTTTGAGGGTTGGTAGATGTTTTCATACCGTCCATTGGCACGTGAAGAATTCAACCAACTGTAAATCAAGATTTTAAATATCACTGTTTTAATATTGATATTACTATCTGTATATCAGGCCACAACAAGTACTTTTTATGGATGACATCAGCGTGATCAATAATTTCTGCCTGTTTAAAAAAAATGATTTTATTCCTACAGAGATATTTTATATGACCAGAAAGTACCAAATACGGGAAATATGCCGTGTGGTTGGCGTCATTGTACTTGTGGTGACACCCAGCCTTGAGTGTAGTTCCCAACTTGGTACGTGATACCAGTGTACAGCACTTGTGTCGCTTTGTGCACTTCTTGAATACGAAGATAAAAGACGTATTGGCTCTCAGTGATACCATGCTTTGTTGCTTCAATTCTTGTTATATTGTTTACGGTGTTTATTTTGGAATGAATGAATAAATGATTAAATGAATGAATAAATGAATGAAGTGTTTTATTGCACGAAAGCTTCATTAAAAATATTTTGCACCCTGGCGGCTGAGCTGAATTGTTATTCTTTTTTACATTTCCGTTTATACATATGGAGTTAAGTAATAAAACTAGGTGTTTCTAAAAAAATTGCTACATATACATAAAGCACACATACTAACTAGAAAGGCAACATTTGCGAGCAAATACAGCATGTTTGGCCACACTCCTCGCCATGCAAAAAATGGACTCTCCCAAAATAACAATGGACCACTCTAAAATACTTCCACTAAAAAAATGGATCACCCCAGTCCAAAATTGAGTTTAAAAACAATTATCAGTCTCTCCATACAGGAATGGAGTCTTCCAGTAGCACCTCAACACAATATGGACCAGTCCAAAACCATATCCACTTATCAATTAACAAATACAATTCTGCTAACAAATAGACTTTTTCATAATCATTCCAGCTCAAAATTGGTATTCCTATGTCAAGAACCTCGCTCTCAGTGGAAGAAACTCATTCTAGGTGTAAAAAATGTATTCTTGAGGACAGAAGAAATAAGAAAAAGTCAGTGAGGACGTAAACTTTTAGAACATTTTTCTCTGAATTTATATCTTAGATAAAAAATTCTGTGCCAAAGAAGAGTCATAACAACAAGAAAACATATCTAGAGGTTTCTAGTCACATATGTCTGAGGAAAAACAACTTGGTCAGAGAAATATATTCTAAGAAAAAGTTTACGTCCTCACTGACTTTTTCTTATCCTTTCTTATTCTTGCACACCGAATAATTTTCTTTTTGGAAGATAACTTTTCCTGGACAAAAAAAACAACAAGAATGCCATTTTTCGTATTGTAGAACCTGTTTTTACTTCGGGAGGCTTTCCCAGCTAGCCCGGCAGTAGGAGTGCGCGATTTTTTTTGTCTGAGGGAGAGAGAAAACTTCCTACCTGCCAAAGAAGATGTGCATTGATACCAATGATCGATTAGACTCATTTTGATACATGGTTACTTCGATCAAGACATAGATGATTTTTTTCGTGATGAAGACTTCAGTGATTTTATTTTCTCTTACTCCCGCCCTCCCTCTGCATCGGTTTTGTTTCCTCTGTACAAGGTCATAAGCCCTGCTATGTCTAGCTTATTCCATAATTCCAGTTCCATCCGAAAATCATGATTGGCATAAAATACGTATTTCTTCCAATCTTTCTCGTAATAGTAACTGTTATAATGTCTGTGATCAGCAGTGATGAAGCCATAAGCGTCCGTGATGTCACAGGTATGCAGAGCGGTCAGCAACATGATAGCTCCCTTTGAGGGTTGGTAGATGTTTTCATACCGTCCATTGGCACGTGAAGAATTCAACCAACTGTAAATCAAGATTTTAAATATCACTGTTTTAATATTGATATTACTATCTGTATATCAGGCCACAACAAGTACTTTTTTTATGGATGATATCAGCGTGATCAATGATTTCTGCCTGTTTAAAAAAAGGATTTTGTTCCTACAGAGATGGTTTATATGACTAGAAAGTACCAAATATGGGAAATCTGCCGTATGGTTGGCGTTATTGTACTTGTGGTGACACCCAGCCTTGAGTGTAGTTCCCAACTTGGTACGTGATACCAGTGAACAGCACTTGTGTCGCTTTGTGCACTTCTTGAATACGAGGATAAGACTTATTGGCTCTCAGTGATACCATGTTTTGTTGCTTCAATTCTTGTTATATTGTTTACGGTGTTTATTTTGGAATTAATGAATGAATGAATGAATGGTTTTATTGCACGAAAGCATCATAAAAAATATTTTGCAACCTGCCGGCTGAGTTGAATTGTTATTTTTTTTTACATTTTTCGTTTATACACATGGAGTTAAGTAACTATAAAATTACAAGCAATAAAACTGGGTGTTGTTCAAAAAAATTACTACATATACATATAGCACACATACTTATGACGAATACATAGAATAATGACGAAAGGGTTTACACGTCTAGCAATGATTATCTTTGCGTGTTTGATAGTTTGACAAAGTAAGAGATGGGTAAGTCTCTGTAACGGCTGGTTTTGCATCTGATTTGTTCTGAACATTTCTGAGTTTCTAGTCCGTTCGCTGTTGACCAGAACCAGCTCTTGGAGTGAGCACTTCAAGGCTCACCGTTTTGGCGAATATCAGGCACAAGTTCGCCCTTCTTTGTTGAAGTGACAGTAAGTTTGTGATGTGTTGTTCAGTTACAGAGTCAATGAAACGTTCCCCGAGGATTGTCCGTAGCGCGCTTTTCTGACGTATAGTCGGTGTCGATGTCAGCCCCGGGTAGCAGACAGGTGCACAATACTCCAACGCCGGACATACACCGACTATTTAGGCATCCATTTTTTTTTTCTACCCATCTTGTTTTTTTTCGCTCTTTCATTAAAGATGAAGTCCGCAGCTTAGAGGATGTCATCATAAAATCTACTTGTTGTGGCCTTACTGAATCTTCTTGTTTCAAAGTCTGCAACTAAAGCACATCCTGCAGTTCCAACAAAAGCTGTTATAGTACCCAAACGTATGACACAAGAGCTATCTGCTAACCAAAATTAGTGACCAAAGCTTGTCAAGAACATGGGATATCAAAACTGGAAGTTCCAGGGCAGTACCATATAAAGCTAGCCTACTAGGGGAACCCAAATCATTTCAAATGTTCATGAAGACAAAGCCACATACCGAAGATCAAGACAATTCATCCACGCAGTCTCGATCGTGTTATCGTGTACATAGACAGACAGTCGCACACACACGAACGCTCTCTAAAACTTAACCTTCATGGCTAAGGTAAAAAGGAAGGTCAGTCCACTCTCACACACTTGCGTGTATCAAGTCCTTATGATTTCCTAATTCTCATAAAATGCATCCATACCCCAACATTTCGACATATTTCGATAACTGTATCTAATGTGTAACGCACATCTAGCGTAGGAATAGCGAAAAAAGCACATCCATTGTGTGACAGGTGCGTATTATTTGCTTGTACAGTGCTGAACACTATTTTTCCAGCTGCGAATAGTATTGCGCACTGCATATGCAAATCATACGACAAAGTTTGACAGGACCAGTAGCTAGAGATCCACACTTACTTGTACGTCAAGTACCTAATGAAGTCAGGGTGGAGCATCCGGAACTTCGTGTTCGCAGGTCTCTCACCGTACTCCAACGGGGGGCTGGATTTATTTCTAAAAAAAGAAAATATTTATCTTTTATCATTGATATTTTGAGCTGAAGTTAAAAATCCATCTATCATCATCGCCAATGACCTGCTCTCCGAATAACATATTCTTTCTAAAGAGTGCGATCGCGATGGAACAAATCCCATTTTACAACCAGTACAAATGATTAAACATGTCGCTGAGGTTTTCAATGCCGGACGGTTAGATTTAGAAATAGCCCGGTGCCATCTATGTTGCGGCTCCTGAATGCTAGGAAATGAACGAATTGTCTATTTGATAAGCAAACGAATACAGTCATAGACTAACTAAATGCTTTGAAATTGTTTTAATGCCATAGTAAGTGATTTTAAATGATTTGTGTAATGTCGGTGAAAACAAAGTGCAATATGTACAGCGGGCACAATTCAGCCTGTGGCTGCAAAGCCTTTTTATGAATAATAAACCATTTGATTGATTGATTGATTGATTTCAGCCGACCACACACAAGCAAACACGCGCTAAATGACTCTTCCTTACTTTACTGGCTTCCAACTGATGGCTGCGTCAAAGTATGCGTAGTCTTGTACATTCTTGGCAACGGAGATATACACCGTACTCTGAAATAGGGAAAA
Organism: Branchiostoma lanceolatum; assembly: GCF_035083965.1. NCBI lineage: Eukaryota > Metazoa > Chordata > Leptocardii > Amphioxiformes > Branchiostomatidae > Branchiostoma > Branchiostoma lanceolatum. The sequence goes on from NC_089724.1 coordinate 29,176,496, forward strand.
ATGTTAAAATTTGTTCTTAGATTGTTACTAACGATAAGCACTCACTGCTTGTGTTAAATCGTATCAGATTCACTGCAAGAAATGGCCTCGCGGTGGAACTGGAATCGTGCATCATGGCGGATACTGACGTTTCCGAGCGAATCCGGACAAATCCCAGTTCACAAATATTAAATATTTGCCAATATGGCAGAGATGTTAGTATTGTTTGTTTGTTTGTGGGTAGCTACTCCGGATCCTGACAAACACGGACATGACGGAATGACCTTGGATCCTGACGAATCCAGCCGATCCGTCAGATACGGAACGTTTCCGATTGGATCCGATGTACCTCAGATCCGACAATTCCGGCACCTTCATATACGTCTGGATCCTTGAAATGTTTCAGGTACAGATACAATTCTAACTCGGATCTTTCATTTTCTATGTATTTGCCATTATGTTCGAAGTTCGGATTATTTGCAAGTCAATAGTTGTCTTGGATCCTGACGGATACAGAACCGAGATCAGTGTCCGAACTCAAAATTACCAAATTTGTCAAAATGGCAGAGATGTTCGACTTGATTGTTTGTCGGTCACTTGCTTCGGATCCTGACCGACAATTACACATTTCACGGCAGGATCTCAGATCCTGATGAATCCAGCCGATCCGCAATCGTGCATTATAGCAGATACGGAACGTTTCCGATTGGATCCGCTGTACCTCAGATCCGACGATTCTGGCGCCGTATACGTCCGGATTCTTGATACGTTTTGGGCGCAGATACAATGTTTACTCGGATCTTTCATCTTTATGTATTTGCTAATATATTCGAAGTTCAGATTATTTGCAAGTCAGGAGCTGTCACGGATCCTGACGGATACCGAACCGGTATACCGAATGGCGTTTCATCACTCTCTGTGCTTAACATGGCATCACCAGAGTCTACAATGGTCGACCAGTGATATTTGAGTGGCTTGAGAGTCGACGGTAATTCGGTGTAAACTCAAACGCAGGGAAATGTGACGTTTTCTTATTCCTTCATGTAATATTCGTTGCCCTCCTCCCCCTTGTACTGGGAGTCAATACATCATTTAGAGGGACTGCCCTTTTGTAAGTACAAAACAAAAATTCCTGTTTCTAACTAGTTTTAACTTCAGTTATCCTCCCATTTTGTTCTTGACATATCATCGCATGACAATAAGCATTCTCAAGCTGACCTGCCCTTCTCCACCGTTGGAATCTATGAAATTGATAACTTTCACACTGCACGAAATGGCCTCGGATCCTGACGTATCCGGACAGGAGAACTCGGAGATCCGGAACCTCAGATCCGTAAAAATCCATACGGATACGAGGCCGTATTGTACTAAAACAACTCAAATTTACCTGAATTAGCTTGCATGTGCAAGTGGTATGCCACATCAATGTATCGATTGCATGTAGTCTAATGCAGGTAAATTTGAGTTGTTTTAGTACAATACGACCTCCGTATCCGTCTGGATTCTTACGGATCTGAGGTTCCGGATTTCCGAGTTCCCTTGCCCGGATACGTCAGGATTCGAGACCATTTTGTGCAGTGATCAATTTGTTCATACTTGTCAATGGTCAACAGACATTTGTGTCTGGTTAAAGTCTCAGATACAAAATAGCAAGCAGTTGAGGGAAAGATAATAAAAGCTATCCTGTAATGTCCAACAAAGGTCACACAGTTTGTGGATAGTGAGCTAGATTTTATGTGGATGCACTAGTGTGTTTCAGTGATTATTGCATTCAGTTTTAGCTGTACATGTTTGATCAATATCATATCCAAGTCATAAATGTAAGTTTTACATATTCAATTCAACGCCGCCCAGATTCATTTTTTTACAAATGTGATTATGTGATATGTTTAATATTTGTCATTGTTTCCCTTTATATATATATCCAGTACAGCATCAGCAGATACTTCCGTCAGAAATGCAGCACATGTTGTGAGGACCTTGCCTGGGAACAAAGCAATCAGCTGTCAGATGCTCAGCTGCTGAGTACCTAAGGCTCCTTCGGTAAGGCTAAAATCTATCATCAATATCCATTGTCCCTTGTTTTTTGTTAGCTGCTGTGATGTAACGAAGCCCATCACAGTTATGTCAAAATCATGTGACATGTTTCTTAAATATGCGAATTGATATTTATTCATCATCTGGTTTTATCATATAGGAACTGGTTCGTCACAAGATGGACTCCAAGCTGAGTCCAACATGCAGATACAGAAGAAATCAGCCTTGCCTCTACCTTTAAAAATACCAAGAGTGCACGGAAGAAGTGAACTCAGATGTAGTCAGAGAATGGGGAGAGGACGATTATACACATGCAGTTCCGCGGCATATACTACTTAGTAATACGTTTAAAATGTGGGGTGACATCATTGGAGTTTTTCAGACAGTATAATGTTACTTTCTATTTTCAACCTCTGTATTTGAAGTTAATTGCATCTGATAGCTTTTAAAAGAAGAGCTGGCCACAAAGACTTTCATTACTTTAGTAGAATATGTAGAACATGTAGAAAATTTAGCCCAAGGGCACTAAACAGCAGTAAATATTACCACCATGATGTGATGGTGTTAACTGTTATACATTTTATAATTTGTCAGAGCATTGTGCTTACACAACACCCAATTTACCAACATTAACCTGCATATGCAGTGGTGCTTTGAGTATGTGGATGTCCCTCAGTATGTGGCCTGCCTCAAACGAAATGGATTATGTAGCCACATAGTACTTCGGGAATCCGTATTGCATTTGATATATATTTGATATGTTTTTGAACTTAGAGATGCATATATGTTGAACTATGAAATAATGTTACATACAGGCTTTCCCAACTTGCTGTCATTGAATAATGATGTTTTGGGTTAAATTATGAATGCACGCGTATTTATGAATAATCAACCATTCTATCAAACTTTGTGTGTACATATGTACATATTCGTGGCAAATACAAACATATTTTGAGTCAACATATGTCAAAGATTGCAGAAAGTCTGTATGTTGGATCTGTCTGTATCCGTGGCAAATACATGATGTACGTATCTGTCAGGATCTGAGACAATTTTATACAGTGTCCTGCCCCGTATCCGTCGAAGAACTATTTTCGTATTCCTCCGGATCTGATGTTCCGGATCATAGTGCGCCTTAGTCGGATCCGTTACGGATTCGTTTTTGGGTCCGCCTGTATCCGTCAGTATCCGCCATTTTCTTTTAACAAAATGCAAAAAAAATCCCTGTACGTATCCGTCAGGATCTGTGGCATTTCCGTACAGTCTGCGGCTCCGTATCCGTCGAAAATACATCATTTTCGGATTCCTCCGGAAATATTCCAGATACCGTTTCATTTTTTGTCGGATCCATTACGTTGGATCCGCCTGTATCCGCCAACAATACAGAAAAATCCCTATACGTATCCGCCGGGAACCGTGGCCTTTTCGTGCAGTGTCCACGCAATATTAATGTAAATATATGTCCTTACGGCACACGTACTTTATAGAACTAGGGCTACCCCTTGCATTGGTTTAGTTAACGACTGTATAATTAGCCAGTGATTCAGGGATAACGCGGGGTAGTGCGTTAATATGCCAGATACAACTTTTAGATCACTATAATAAATTGACTCATCTGCATAGTTTGACCAATTGTCACCTTGTCTTGTGGTGGATGGGTAAAGCCATACTTCCGCGATGTTTTCAGTGAATTCTTCAAACTGTTGTGGCAATGGAAATAAAAGGATGTTCTTTTGCCAACATCATCTTCGAATCCCTCAGTAATGGCGGCGTTCACTCTATTGTTTAGATGACAGAGAAACGCAACATGTCGTCATTTCATGTTTTTTTCTATTAGAGTCCATTCCAAGTCACCGCGAGGGTTGTTATTGTCATAATTTAGAACTATTTTCAAGTTATTGTTATTATTTGTGTAAGAGATTTGATACTTTTGAAATATTTTGAATGTGAATTTCAACTTTCTAAATATTTCTTAAGTTTTCTAAAGCTTTAGAAATATTCATGATGTAGAATATGATATTTACAATGGTTTCTAAATAATGGTAACAGCATTCTACCATTATTTACAATTTTTTACAATTTCTTACCATTTTCTACCATTATTTGTAACATCTCTATAAATAGGTCAGAGGGCTGGGAAGAAAGCAATTCACACATCCTTGCGAAATTTAGGGAATAATGCTTTCCACAAAGGACCGAGCGGTGTCCTGCAGTGAAGTCTAAAGATGTACAAAGGCAGACAGAAGAGCCAGATTAGCACCTACTTTTATGGGGGCAATCACCATTCTACCATTGTTACCCATTTTCTACCATTTCTTGTTAATATTTCTAAAAGTTAAATAATCACATAGATGTTTATAAATTATTACAAATAAAGAGGTTTTTGTGCAGTTACTTTCAAAATATTTCTAAATTATCTAATTAAATTCAAATAAATTCATATTTTTGTATTTGATCTTTTAGAAAAATTTAGAACTATTGTCAGTCAGATATTCTTTTATTAGAAATTTTTCAAAATGATTACAAATATTATTATAAAACCCTCGCGGTGACTCGGAATGGACTCTAGCATTATGTATTTAGATGAAATTCTGAGGCCAGCTAATGAGGAAGAAATGTTTAAACCAGTAGCTTTTGCACGTAGCAGAGTAGGTAGATAACAATAAAATATATTTCACGCCTGGCTTGGATGACTTAGACTATATAATTGAAGTGGCACAAACAGATAGTGTCTACAACAGATGCTTTAAAGCTGAAAAAAAACCTAAATAATTTGTTAGACTAAATATATACCACCCTAGGAAACCAGACTAGGATTTCGCCGCTAGTCATTTACTTCGGCGTCCCTAGCCAGTCAGCCCACTCGACCTAAACCAACGCTACGGGGAGTTGTGGCCCCGGGGAGTGGACCGGCCCTTTTCCGGGCGGGCTGACTGCCTCTTGCCGCCAACTACTGGCTAGCGACCCGATCCTAGTCTGGTTGTCCAGGGTAGGTATATTCCAGACTGTAGGTTTACCCAGGCAGTGTCCAAGATATGGCATGTTGTATATCCAAGACTACATTTACCCAGGCAAAGTTCAATATGCATGTGGTATGTATCAAAGACTGTAGATTTACCAAGTCAGAGTTCTCGACAATGCTGCTTTATCTAGAACCGTGCCCAGGCACAGTCTTTGATAGTCCACATGTATCCAGAATCGTGTCTGGGGTAAAAGCACGTTCTTGGATACACGGGGACTATCCAGGACCGTGCTTGGGCACAGTTCTGGACAGTCCGATTATATATCCAGAACCGTGCCCTGGCACGGTTCTGGATGGTCCATGCGTAGTTGAACAAGAAAACCTGGAAACCTCAGTGTTTAAGCTGAATATTAGTGAGTTTTGTCAAATATACCTGTCAGAAACCCGTTGCCATAGGAGCACAAAAATACCAAACTTATAGTAGTATAAGCAAAAAATTGTATTCAACTAAATTCTATTAAAAGTCACAAAGTTTGGCAGCCCTAGCACACGTCGTTAGGCAGTTATGCCACCTGCCTGTGCGGTATGACATGCATGCAAACACCATATTTAGATCGACACCAAAAAGCGTCAAATTTACCACATTGACGGCTTAAAATGAAGCCAACGGTTTTCCCAAGGTTTCTGTCTTAGGGATTTTTCGAAAATGCAGGCACTGTTAAAATATGGTTCTTGAAAGGTAAAAACATGGAATTTTTGGCCTTTTCCTATTCTTAAGAATATTTCTAATTCGAAATATAAAAAGTCCTAAGACAACAAGTTGTATTTTACGGTTACGTTCTCTAAACTGCAAAAATAAAGGTTTTTCAGTAAATTTTTGGGCCAATTTAGATCAGTTGTATGGTTTTGATTTTCCCGTTCGAAATGTGGGATTTATGAGGCTCCAGGCTAAAGTCACCCGAATTTTTCTACAGGAATCGAAACGCTGAAATTTGCATACGCAACAGAAATTTTATTTCATTTGAACGAGAGGATCGTTTTGAAACTATCTACCACAATTGGACAGATTCACAGGCTCCCCGTCATCGGCTCGCTGGAGCCCGCGGTCGCCTTCGGTAACCTGATACCCCCTTACTGATTGGGACTTAACCTTAGCGACTGACCGGTGTGGAAATACAGCGAGAAACTGAACTTGATATACCAGTCAGACACTCTGTCAAAGAACCAGAATATTACAGTAAAACAACACAAATTTCATATGAAATTCCTGACGTATAACATGTACTAGTTTTGCAAAATTAAACTCAATGTTTCGCCGCAAGGGGTGCATTAGGGGTATTACTATTGTTCGTTGACAGTCAAACACAGTTGACTAGATACTCTAGCTAAGATCGAATAATTAACTTAATGACAGGATTGTTAGAAAAGCATACGGCACTTCAGTCGAATAAGAACATGACTGGGCTACTCAAGTTTAGGACATACTATGTAGACATGAAGACATTCTACCTTGAGGGAGAAATACCAGTGAACTACATACATATCATAGATTTAACAAGATTGGCAACATAAAAAAGGTGTTGCCATGGCGACGGCGGTCTCTGTTTTTTTTAGCCTACATGCAAATAAGGACCTAGCATTAATCATATCAGTTAATCACCTTCTCTACCCAAATAAAACAAGTTGTCCAATGTATGAAAAGTGCAAAATGTTGTTTTTACAAAAAAGGATATCGTACCATTTTCTCAGAAATCATGTAAATGAGGCCTTCATATGCAAGATTTGTGTCTAATACTGTCCACATTTAATTAACTTCCAAATGGTGCAAGAATGAAGTCCCCATCATTTACCACTATGGTTTTATAGTATTTTGTCATTAATTATGAAAATTATTGATATTTATCGATATTTATATCTTTCACAGTTACATATGTCATGTGTTTGAAAGTCCTATAATGGTATGATTATGTAAATCATCACTTAAGCTATCTACACACCAAGTTATGTCGATCCGCCAGCCCCTTCTTGCGTTATTTTATTTCAAAGTTTGTAACAAAATTAACTCCTGCAGTTCCAAAGATCAGTCTAGCTAGGAAGAATATTCATGATAAGCCATTTGTAAATAGCATAACAAAACTGAGAATCAGGGCACACTGTCTAGAAATTGAAAAGGGTCGACATCACAATACACAAAGCACTCACAGATTGGTTCCCAAAAGTCATGTCATGAAAATCTTGAATATGAATTTCATTTTGTGATGACCTGTCCTACTTATGATAAAGAGCTAGATGTGCTGTTACAGACTATTACTACTCAACAACCTATCTTGTACACAAAACGATGTTTTTCATGTATCGTTGTCATGTCAACTCCTCAGTACCGCATACAAAGGTCAATTCCATTATACTTTATTTCAAAAGTGAGAAAAAAAAACACCCATTCATGACTGTATTGTAACTCATACACTGTTATCGATAATATTTTGTACTTGTAATTGTAGGGTTGATTAGCCTTGCAGTAATGTTGGTTTACTAATCTAAATTGTAAATTGTACCGAGAAATAAGATATTCAATACCTTGCTCATCTGGGCTTCAAACGCAAATACGCCACATGTCACTGATAGTGCAAATGAAAATAAGGGAAAAATTCGCGACGGTGCCGTCATGACCTACCGCCGCAGTGCCGCCACAGTGCCACCACAGTGCCGCCACAGTGCCGCAACCAAGTGAGAGGGGGGGCTTAACATTCCAAACATTCCTGTTCCCTGCTCAAAAAAATCCTGTGGACATATATATTCCTTTACAATCCCTAGGATCCATACAAACTGCACACAATGCTATACATTAGGCTCGCCACTAAATCATCGCCAAAATCTGCTTATAATGTACCTCCACACAAAGTCGTGTCCGTCTATCTCTCTTCCCTTACCGGACCCCCTCAGGATCCCACCGTTGCCGACCACAGCACAGCGGACACAGCCGGCATGGTCAGGCGTCCAGCCCGGGAACATGTAGCGGTGGTCAGATGTATTGAAGTGACGAAGACAATTCTTTACATCTTAAGTTAGAGAATAAAACATCCATGTGATCAGGTAAAAATGGATTAATTCCTTATTATGGAAAAAGTGAGCGTTTTCAGCCATATGTTGGGTGCCGCAGGACAAGGGTTAACAATGACTGCTCAAGAAAGTAAAGAAATAAATCCATGCATTTTCATAGATGCACCAAAGAAAAAAAATTAGACTTTCTATATGAAACAAACAACAACAACAACAACAAAATAATGAATGCAATTCTAGTCAAACTAAATTGTAAAGAAAAAAAATTGATATATGGCAAAAATGAAATAGAAAAGTTGATTCTGAAAAAATACTCAATTTGACCATATAAGAAACAAATATTGTGTGAAGACTGAAGAAGAAAGGTTTACTTATATCTGAAGAGAATTCTTGACTCAGAGCATTGTACTAGAAACACTTTCTTCACTAAAGAACAGCGAGAACGATTTCTGGATGTTTCTGGATTTATCCTATAGATAAGAAAATCTCTCAATATCTAAGAAAAAATACAGATAAAAAGAGTTCCACGACACCATTTCTTCGCCGAATGACTTTAACCTTTTCGAGTTGCATAATATGAATGTTTCTATTTATTATGCAAATAAGGACCTCGTTTGCAAGAATTTTGCCAGTTGATCGCCTTCTTCCTAAAAATACAACAACAGTTGTTCAAAGTATGCGTCTTATCCTAGCAAAGAAGGCTATTGTAGCATTTCCGCATGAATTATGAAAATGAGGCCCTCATTTGCATGAATCATTTCTTACAATGTCTAAATTTACAGAGCTTCCAAAACCGCACCCAATCAGTAGAAAACGGCTCATTACCTCAGCTTTCCTACCAGGAAGGTAACTTAAAGATGTGACTGTGACGAAACATTTGGTGTTGACGTGATATATTTTTGAGATAAGAAATGCATAATTTGAGGCGCAATCAAGGTTAAAATAATGCTGTCAAGTTACCCCCATAAGGTATATTTTTCCAGCCGAAAAGTCTATCAAACAGCTTGAGTCTGTCATACTCCTCAGGGTTAATGTGCTCGCTCCACATCAGTACGGGAATGTCGGGAATGAAGTTCAGTCCACCGGGAACCAACTCTGGGTTCCTACGTATGGCACTGAGGCATTTCTAGACGAAAAAAAGAAAGAACAAGAGTTCGGAGACCTTATACATTCATAATATACTATTAGAGTTTTTCCTCTTGGGGTTTTAACCACCACCACTCCCCCCCCCCCCCCCACACACACACAACACATTGCAGGTTATGCATTGAAACAAAGGGTACGAGTTTCATGCTACTTATTTTAGTTAGATTGTTTCACAATAACCCAATTAAGGGAATTATATAATTGCAAATCTAAAAATTGGTACTTACCAGAGTCCCACGGTACACAACGATCAAGGCGGTATGTAAGAAAAATCGTTACCATGTTTGTAGGGAAATGGTTTTGCCCGTCGTGAGTCCATTTCATTAGCATCAAAGAACAATCAAAATCAGATACACAAAAAATATACAATCCTCTTGTCCACAAGTTTATTAGTCATTTTGTACATCATGCAAAGTCTGGACGTTGTCCTTCTGTATTCAAGTGACATCCATTGCAGATCTGCTTTCATTTTGGTGACACTAGCACCCCTGTCATAGTTGTTCGTGCAGAATCTGGCAGCTTGGTTCTGCACCCTCTCCAGTTTATCTTTGTCCTTCTTTGTGTATGGATCCCAAACTGTTGCAGCATATTCAAGGTTTGGTCTTACTAGAGACGTGTATGCAAGTGATTTTACCTTTGCTGGGCATGCCCACAAATTACGTTTGATCACCCCCAATGTCTGTTTAGCCTTAGTTGTTACCTTGTTAATATGGGTGCTCCACTTTAGCCCCGTTGTTAACGTAACGCCTAGGTACGGGTGGTTCTTTGCTGTTGCTAGAGCCTGTCCACAGAATTGGTAGTACCAAGGTAACATACCAGGGGGCCCAAAATTGACCTTGACATTCGGCTTCACAACACCCGCTGACATACTAAATATCATCATAATCCATCAAGAGGCTCTTGAGTTATACTGACTGGAGTGGTGCGGAAACACAAACAGACAAACAAACAGACAGACAGACACACCCAAAACAATATCTCCATTCTTCATGGAGATGACAAGCAATGACGAGATCGTACGACAACGCAGCCGGGTGTTAACAAGGGGTGGATGGGCGTGACTGCAGCCCTCACGCAGTGTGACAGAAGTACGAATGACGGGCTGGGTGAAGGGAGATGGGAAAGAGGGGATAGGACTGGTATTAATTAAGAGGGAGGTAGGGGGTACCCTTGTGTACGCCGACAGGAAGTGATATATATTTTTTGTGTATCGGATTTTGATTGTTCTTTGATGCTAATGAAATAGACTCACGACGGGCAAAACCATTTGCCTACAAACATGGTAACGATTTTTTTCTAACATACCGCCTTGATCGTTGTGTACTTTGGGACACTTTTAAGTACCGATTCTTAGATTTTCAATTATAGAATTCCCTTTATTAGGTTATTGGAAAATTTCAAAACAGGGGTGCTTAAAACATCTTGTTGCATCAGAAAATCAGGGCTATTGTGGTATTTGGTATCAATACCCCCCCCCCCACGCGTACCATTTCATGTTGACGTCTCTGTTAGTCGGAATTCAATCACAACTTGTGATTACGTCGTTACTGAAAACTTCTCTTCCAATACACATTACGTATGAATATGGCACCATGGGATAACTGCATTTAATCAACACACATGGTCCCGTGTGCAATGCATTTAAAGAATGGGCAAAGTGAATGTACATGGAAGAATGGGGCTTTGCGAAGAACAATGGCTTCACTCGCCATTACGTAGTCTACAACGCTACAGCCCTTGGGCTGGAAAGAGGAGGATTTACAAAATTAATCTCGAAGTATTCTTATTCTACTATCAATACATAGGTCAATTAGGTTTTTCCCGAAAACGTTTGGTTGCCCGACATCCATATTGTTCCTAGGGAGGGGATGGTCAAAGTCATAGTTCAAAGGGAGAATTTGGGAATCTAAAGGGGCGTCGTTTACAATATAATCTGGGAGCGTGCCTACTCGGGTGTTAAAGTCGCCGCCTACCAGTATTTCTCCAAGGTCACTAAAATAAGCAATTTCTTCCTCGAGTATATAAAAATATCCCATGTTCTATTATTGTGTATGGTATCCTTTTGGGCTAATATATACAGATGCCAAATATATGTCTTTATCGTGATTAAATAACTGTCTGTCTATTTTAACCCAAAAAAAGTATATCTTCACTTTTACTTTCCAATTTAGTGACCAGACCTTTATAATCTTAAATTCGCTATGTCCCTATTGAATTCAAAAACGTTTCGACCCTGGCTACCTCCTGCTCGTGAAACAGTCCACAATAGGGGCTTAAAGAAAAGGTTACAGCTTACCATTCCTTTCACAAAATCAGACAGATACAAACGTAGTGCTATTCCATACTTAACCCAATTACTGAACACCAATTTGTAAGATGTATTCTGTTATGTATGCTACTGTTGGTTGTACAATTTGTCTTTTGTATATATTTTCCAATGTTTGAGTGTGCTCTTTTGTACTTTTAATTTTAAGACTGCGTAATTCAGCCGGTTTACTTGAAAGAAGGTAACATCGTCTTCAATGCTGTTTTAATTACTGTATGTGCATGTCAATTCCTGAATAAACCATTTATATTTAGTACATAAAGTTAAACTAAGTTTTAACTTAGTTTTAACTTGGCGTTGTTAACAATTTTACATATAGCTTAGTCTCGTGCATTTTTTCCATATGAGCTTCAGTTTTGTGCTGTTTTTTTATCTCCATGAAAAATGGAGATATAGTTTTGGGTGTGTCTGTCTGTGTGTTTGTGTTTCCGCACTACTGTAGTCAGCATAACTCTAGAACCTCTTGATGGATTACAATGATATTTGATATGTGGGCGGGTGTTGTGGAGCCAAAATTCAAGGTCAATTTTGGGCCCCCTGGTATGTGACCTTGGTACTGCAGCAGAACTTCCGTTTTTGAATGTTTTGACCTGGACGTGCTATGGTCTTGATTGTTGGGTGGTAGATACTAGTAGCTTGTGATGTAATAAAGAAGTGGTGTAGGTTTGGGCCCCCTTGCAGCTTGCTCTGGAACTACAGGAGCATTATTGTGAAAATATTCTAAGGAGAATAACTGAACAAAGGAACGGCGGATTTTCGTGATATTCAGTATGCAGGTAGCTTAGACATATATGTACACAATGAATTGCAAATTATGCTAATTGTGACTTATTTGCATAACTAATGAGGAAAATCTATATTTACAGTGTTTTACATTATATGACTCAATTACATGTAACATATGTAGTTTATGGTAAGCGGAGCATCAACAGAAACCAGTTATGCAAACAAATTAATTACTAATATGCATAATTGATGCAAAAGCGCCATAACTCATATAAGTGAAAATGATAGGACTGTCCATATTACAGCATGTGTAAGTAAGGTAAAGGTGTTTATGACCAAGCATATATTATGCAAATGTCTAAATCATTTGCATAAACAGAATATTTCATGGAGATATGAGGTCTCCGAATTCCTGTTGTTAATTTTGTTTTTTCTATATATATTAGCTTTGCGTTTTGTGTACGCCTTCATGTGTGTGTTTGACGTGTTTTGTGAAATTATATATTGAACTTTGAATACAGTTACCAGGGCTAACCCTTTGTATGGAATGGACTCTTCCAGCGGCGAATGGACCAATAAGTATCACGCAAATTTCAGAATGTAAACAACTACAACATTGCGAAAGATTTCTTCTGTGGAAGAGTTTCTGCAATCTGATAGTCGAGAAAATTTTGCATTTGATCATGGACAGCTCTTCGGAATACAATGGAGTTGTGCAATAGTTCAACAAATTTCTGCTGGACACACTGCAAATTTCTGATGCTTATTTTATACTTTAACACTAACACATACAGCACCAGTGATACCATAATTTTAAAAAAATTGCTAACAATAAGATACACAGCCACTTGTAGGGAGATGAGCCTTTGTGTACTCTTGGTGTACTCTTAGCAAAAACAAGTAAACAAGCCATTGCTATATACAGAGAGGAATGAAGAGCATAACATTTATGATAGAAACACTGCAAGAATTTTTTTTTTATTAGTTCAGGCATAAATTTGGAACCTTCTCAATTGATCATAACTTCAGTATTACACAACAGTATTTACAACACAAGGACCGGAGTCAAGGGACAGTGAAGTTGTTTTAACAATCATGGCCACATCCCACCCTGCACAGATGTAAAAGTAGTGCTCCTAATTGGATTGACTATATCAACCAATCATATCAAGGTTTTAACATGCATTAGTGTTTTATAAGGCGCTCTCTCATTGGCTGTACGAATTAGTCCCACCTGATCAGGAATAAAGATGTGACCATATATGGCATCACCATATATGGTCAAATGAGGAAAACAGCCAAATATGTCTCCCAGATTCCCCCCCCCCCCAAATCGTATTTTGAAGTGATGTATGCCACAAATACGAACAATGTTTTATGAGTATTTGTTCTATGTAACCCATAGGGAATTTCAGGTCATTCGGCTGTAATTGAAGAGCACGGGAAGTCCAAATATACAGCTTTGGTCTGGAAAAAAACTATAAAATCATTTTGAAACCTAATATAAAAAAAATGAAAAAGAACAAACATCCGGGGGGGATATGTCCACTCTATCTTTGTGCCAAATTTCAGGTCATTTGGCCAAAATATGATAGGGATGACATATGACAGGAGAGAAGGAGGAGGAGAAGAAACATGAGAGAACTAAAAAGGCCATCATTTGCTTCCGAACAAATACAGCATGTTTCGCCCATCCCCATGCAAAAATTAGACCGTCCCAAAATAACACCCGGGCAAATCGAAATATAGACTAGAGAGGCAACATTTGCGAGAGAAAATACAACCCACTTTGCCCATCTCCCTCCCGATGCAAAAACTGACTGTTCCAAAATTACCCGGCCACAAAATTATCTCTAGAAGTTCTGCGAGACGCCAAGAGCCTTCCGCATAGTTAGCACCTTCTTACCGCAAAGGCTTGCGAGATTTTTCTGCGAAACACCTCCTGCGTGTTCTCGCAGACTTTTCACTTTTCGTCGCGTGCTATTCCGAAGTAATGAATTGAAGTACTTGACCTATATGAAAATTAGGAGACCCGATAATGTAACGTTGATTTCTGCCTGAAACTGCAAAAACAATGCGTAATAGCAAAGCTCGGCCACATCGAACATGTTAACAGCAGCATGAGATGGGACCATTACATGTATATTCTAACTTTAGTTGAAATTGTGATGGATTTTATTCATCTGTATAATCTGTAACATCGTTACATAGAACGGACTTGATCCATGTAATTCAAACCGTAGGTTTGCTCTTATATAACGGCGTATTGGAAGTTTTGCAGGGGGATCTTCAATGATAACATTTTCTGACTGACCTTAAACCAACCCTCCTGTGTTGTTGAAATGAATAAACTAGGCAGCTGCTGTTTCTAAAAATATTGTTTAGGTGATTGCTTGCTGCCGTTCTAGCTAACGGACTTACCACTTTTACTGAATGTTGAATCCTTCCTCCAGCTGTGCCGACAGACGGGCGGAAGACAAAAAAAGGGTGTGACTAGAAATGCCGCCATCTGCTCCTGAGCAAATACAGCATATTTTACTTCCTCCTCATTCAATAATGGACGTTTTGTAATGATCCAAGCTACATTTGTTTGAATATGTCGTACATATCGCGCGTGTTCCTGCAACAGGACCTTAGGTAACCTGAATAGAACACATATTCTTTGGGCAGCAGCAAATGGGACGCGCGGAACCTTAGATAGAACGTGGATTCTTTGGCCGACAGCAAATAGAATGCGCGGAACCTTAGATAGAACGTGGAACGGGGATAGCACTTTTGGCCCGTTTTTGGTCTGAAAAAAGGCCGAACAGCATTTTGAAGTGATGTATACCATAAATGTGATTTAGTTCCTATAGGCACCCATGTACCGAATTTCAGGTCATTTGCCTGTAATACCAGGGCACAGGAGCCAAAAATATAAAAAGTGACTAAAGATGCCCACCAAAAACTCCAAAAAAATGATTTTAAGGCCTGTATCAAAATAATTTGAAAAAAGTATTTGCCATCTTTACCTCCATGCCAAATGTAAGGTAGGTTGGTTAAAAAAACGCGGAGTTGAATTCATTTGAAGATCTGTCAGGAGGAGGAGAAGAAGAAGAAGAACATATAAAAAAACAATATGTTGAGCCCATACCTATAGCCCATACCTATATGGCTCAACATAATACATATTACATCGGATTCCATACAATGGATGAAATATAATAAATTAAAATAAGATAGAATCAAGACCAATCTATAAAACCTCATTGCTAACACCAACAAATATGCTGTATGAATACAACATAACATGGCGTTCTAAACAATGGAAATTAACGGTCTGATCCAGTTCTGCTGTCAAACAACAACACTCTCTTAATCCCCAGCAATTGTATGGACAGGAGTAGGCTCTTGATCAGTCACCTTTCAGCGATGCTCGACTCCCGTGTGAAGAAATAATTGACATTGGGTGCGAAGCGAAGTGGTCTTTATTTCTAAAGCATCTCACCCGGGAGCCAACGTAATTTTTCATTGTTATGTTAATCCCAAATCAAAGACGGCACAGGCTTCAAGTATTTTTGTATTTTGGCGCCTTCGCCCCGAAACGAAATGTCCTGGCTCTTACCTTCCTTCGATGCAGGCAAGCAGGATGCTTGGATGCTTGCTTCAACACTGTGTCGCACACCAGAAGACCTTATATGGCAATACGTTCCAAAATTCTTGTATAGCCGTTGCCTTATATGGCAAGGGAACACGAAAAGGCAGGCAGGCTTGATTTGCATGACACATAGGAGGGCGACCGCATGTAACTGCTACAACTGTTCGGAAATATCATTGCATTGTGGTTTCGGACTTTGATATCCTGAAAAATGACCATATTACATCTATACCACAAGATTGCAGAAGAAAAAAAATAATTTCGTCAAGAAAACGACCAAAAATGGACATAAATGATACCATGTAGTGAGGTTATAGCATTACGTACAGAGACACGTGTTACACACTACAGCTTAGCTTATCTGGTAAGGCGTAGCGCTTCGGACCCAGAAGATCCGGGATCGTGTCCGAGCATGGATTTATTTTTCCTTTTTAGATATTGAATATCAAAAATATATATTGATATTATAGTAATCTATCAATATCATATTTATAAATATCATTTTCTTTATTTTTCATTAATAAATAAAGAAATATTCTATATTTATTTATTTTCAAATATTCATTTGATATATACAAGGCCTTTGTCTTATGAACAGTCCTTCATAGATCCAAACCCGGCATTCGAATTTTTCTGTTCATTGTAATGGAAAATACCGTGCAGCGGCTCCTATGCGCGGTAAGATGATTCTTGCAAAACACTCGCCACTAAACTTCTATCCCCGATGTAAACAGAGGCTCTTGATGTTGTTTGCAAAACAGCGATCCTTTGTACGTGTATGTTACAGTAGCAAATGCTCCATTGTTCAGTATCGACTTCATTCAGACAACACGGACGTGGAAAGTGACGCCGTTCGGCACAAAAATATGGGAATTTTCATGAATTTTAGCAAAATTATCCAGGAAAATAAGGAAGAAATGTTGTAAATGCGGAAACCAGAATAATAGGGATGAGGTAGCTGTTGATTTGTTTGACATTTGGTAGTCATTTTAGATAGAACCTTAGCTGTTATGAACTTCTGTTTCACTTAATTACCATAGTGCTGATGATTCAATGGTGCTTTTTCAAATTGTATGTTTTATTGCGTGCCATGTACATAATTACATTGATAGCTTTTATAATGAGCATATTGTACATTTTAGAAATAAGTACAAGTTGTAGGCCAACACCAGCTTTTTCAAAAGCACTTAAGTTAAGTGACGTAACTTCAAAATTGCTTTCCCCAATCTGCCTTTCTCTATAAAACAGTACTCCTTTCCAAAAATGACAATTTTTCTTATAGACTCAACAGCCCTTGAGTAACTTTCTCTGGCAGATTTTACTTCAAGAAAAGGAAAAAGACAATTCACACTCATAAACGTAGCCAAAACGCCAGCTTTTTTGAAAAGCACTTGTTTTAGAAATTGTGTGATTTTGAAGACGATTTTTGAAGGGCTGTAGATCCCCGCGGAACAGTAATAAACAAGCCGATATTACGGAAGACAAATCCCCACTGATAGAGGATACGCAACATTGAAGGAGGTTTTATAAACTCACGAAGGCTTTGACAGCTTCAGTCAAGCTAGCTGTACATTCACATGCAATATTTTCAAGCCTACAAAAACGATGGTTGGCTTTTAAAGGCACGGCTTGACAAACTTCTTGATAGAAACCTATGACAAAAAGGTTGATTAAAAAAATTGTTCAAATAAGTTATCCATTCTAAGGCACATTGCCCATCGTGTCGAGAAAACCAGCCTCTCAAAATTTAGTAGCACCAGCACTTACCTTTCCCAGGCCATTTAAAGAAACATGACCGAAATCAAAACGATACGAAATAGAAGCAAAACCTTAATTGGCCACGGAAAAATCGACCGGGCCACACGCAAAAAAAAAAGATGAATGGAAAGATAAATGCCTTTACTACCCAGGATAAATCCAGTTTATCGGGGAAAGGTCTCTTAATTATGTAATTATATTTCACTCACCATACCATAGATATGGGTAGAGTGAAAGGTATTTTTTTGTCAGGTTTCTTTTCCTCGTACTTCTCCTGTCATTTCAGTTAAATCGTTTCAACATCGCTTTGTTTTTATTTAGTTTGATATTGGAATTTTCACCTGAAAACAGCCAAAGAAAACAAGCCAAACAAGCAAGGAAAATAATGGCCTGCACATAGCAGACAACGGTAGTCATAATTAACCTCGCAAGGGAATAGAGATGCCGACTTAGACTTGTCATACTATTTTTACAGTACCTTTAAGTTAATAAGTTGAGCGAAGGGCTTTACCGATTTTGTGTAGGTATCGTCATTTAGGAACCACATGGTACTTTGTTTGTCCGGGGGCCTTGTAGGTTGCGCTGACGTTACTTCGTCACTTCGGGTGGACTTCTTTACTTGAGAGCTTTGCTTTAGCATTTGAGTGGTCTTTCCCCCCTCATTTGTGGCAATTCTGGGAGAATGACGATCGACAGTGTCCAAAACACCATTTAATTGCCAGAGTCCATTCCTGCGATAGAAAAAAAGATGATCAGGAGACGCAAATAAATGAATACACACTAGTCCATTCCCAGTCACCAAGAGGGTTTTAAATTATTATTGTAATAATTTTGAAAATTTTCAAAAACATAATATCTGACTGACGATAGTTTACATTTTTTCTAAACGATTGAGTACAGTTAGAAATATGAATTTATTTGAATTCAATTAGATAATTTAGAATTATCTCCACAAAAATCACTTTATTTAGAATAATTTTTCAACACCTAAATGATTCTTTCTCTTTAAGAAATATTTACAAAAAATGGTAGAAAACGGTTAACAATGGTAGAATGGTGATTGCCCCATTGCAAAATTAGATGCTAACCGGCCCTTCTGTCTACTTTTTTACATCTTCATCAGCTTTCACTGCAGGACATTGGTTGGTCCTTTGTGAAAAGGATTCTTCCCTACACTTTGCAAGGATGTGTGAATTGCTTTCTTCCCAGCCCTCTGACCTACTTATTAAGATGTTACAATTAATGGTAGAAAATGGTAGAATGCTGTTACCATTATTTAGAAAATAATGTGAATATCATATTCTACATCATGAATATATCTAAAGTTTTAGAAAATTTTAGAAATATCTCGCAAGTTAAAATCATATTCAAAATATTTCCAAAGTGTCAAATCTCTTGTACAAATAATTACAAGAAATTTAAAAAAAAATCTAAACTATGACAATAACAACCCCTGCGGTGACTTGGAATGGACTCTATTAGAAAGCATTTTAAAGCTCTCAGCGTCTTCACTAGTTTATTTACACGATTAAAAAAAATACGAATCCATTTCTTCGGAATCTTTAAAAAGCATATATAGATTTATCTGTCTTCAAATTCTTCTTTCTTAACAGGTTTCTACTTTCCTTGCTCTTGTGACCGTTTCATGGAGTGGGCTATTTTTTTCTCACTTATTTGTAACTTCCATTATGGATAATGCTCTTTTGGTCATGCTATTTTATTGTCATAGTCAGTGGTTGCATGGGGAAGGGATATCATGCTGGGCATGGGAATAATGTTACAACAGATATCTGTAGACAGGATATTTCATCGGTACCAGTACTCTACTGACCATGACACTGGTACCCCTACCCTGGGAGTCCAGGCACCGTAATCGGCGCGCCACGGATCACCGCACGCGCGCCCAAGCTTTCACGGCCCACCCTCTCGCTGCTGCCCGAAGACCGACCCTGCCCCACTCTCCGCTGCAAACCCAAGCTCCGCTAGCCGATATAGCGGAGCTTGGATTTGCAGCGGAGAGTGGGGCGGGGTCGGTCTTCGGGGAGCAGCGGGAGGGTGGGCCGTGAAAGCTTGGGCGCGCGTGCGGTGATCCGTGGCGCCCCGATTACGGTGCCTGGACTCCCAGGGTATTGTACCCCACGTTGCCTCACCTTGTTGCCCAGTTGGACGCCAAACCCACGTTGGTTGGAAGGTAAGAGAGTACCATGAAACCAAGCGCCCCCAACAGGCACAGAAGGAAGAGCCACTTGTAGCACCTCATCTGCGCGATGGAAACCGAATCACTCATATCTAATATCATCATATGGGGAAGAAAGAAAATGGAAACCTGCGTTAGTAAAATCTCTGGGTAATATACTCTCTTTTAGATGAGATCAAAACAAAAATAAAATTGATTGCATGCTCACATGAAAATTGACAGCTAGCCAGATCTAACAAATAGGCAGCTCTGTTAGAACTGATGCCTACGCGCTATGAAAGCTGCACTAATATATAGGACTATATCAGACATTACGATAGATCTGAACCAAAGAGTTTATATCAGGGTAACGCAGAAGCTTATATTCCAACTAGAGTACAACAAGCAGATATATGCAAGTACCCTTGTAGAGAATATATTCTTCTTTTTTTCAAAGAATAGATTCTAACTTCAGATTCACACCTCTCATTGAAAGCCGTTCTGGAGCCCCCGTCACAAATCAAGAATTGAGCTCGACGTGTCGGCGAGCTCCAAATGAGGTTTTTCGGCCGAATTATGGCCGACGTCCTGGCGAGGGCCGCGGGCTTAAGCCCCTGTCACGTTAAACTTACGTCGCACCTATGATGCACCTACGATGCATTTCCCATACAACGCACGATGATCGCAGGTAAATCGCAGGTAAATCGCAAATCGTCGGGCAATGTTCAAAATTTCATTCATCATCGTACGATTTTTATAGCCCCATTACTGCGGCCTTTTTATCTTTTGATTAGGTGACGAATTCATAAATTTCGACCATGTTCTGATGGTTTCAGTTACCCTAATATATTGCCGATGTTGATGCAAATTGTAACCATAAGAATAGCAACCAGAAAACAGTGCGCCCGTAGAAAAGCCTGTTTAGATTTTCCACGTGTCAGGTCCAGAACTACGCGCATATAATTGCTTGATGTCTGTATACACGTGGGTTTATAAATAGATCATACCTCAGTCCTATCCTGTCTCTATTTTCAGTTTCAGTTTTTGTTGGACTTTTTGGTCTATTATGTCCTTTCTTTTTGATGGACAATGCAACTGACCTGCTATATTCTTTCTCGGGACCGTCCGCAAAGTGTTCTCTTGGCAAATTAAAAACAAAGACAGGATAGGACTGAGGTCTGATCTAATCATGAACCCACGTGTATACTGACACCAGACAATTGTATGCATCGCCTGTGTGTGGTACTAGATCTGACACGTGGAAAATCT
The DNA here is from genome assembly GCF_035083965.1 of Branchiostoma lanceolatum. Classification (NCBI taxonomy): domain Eukaryota; kingdom Metazoa; phylum Chordata; class Leptocardii; order Amphioxiformes; family Branchiostomatidae; genus Branchiostoma; species Branchiostoma lanceolatum. The sequence continues at coordinate 29,197,572 of NC_089724.1, forward strand.
AACCTTGGAAGCAGGCTCTTCCACGGGCTCGTTGTTTTCAGGTTGCTACCGTGTTCTGGTGGTTACACTTTGCATCAACATTGGCAATATCAGGGGAAACGTAGGTACGACGTGAGTTGAATGTGACCCTAGCTTTAGGGCTATTTTTAGGAGCTTGGTCGACGCTCGGCGGTCACTGGAAGCTGCGCTTAGATTCAGCGAGGCCTCAGCAATTATTTGTTAACTCATAGAGCTCATCATCAGCTTGCCCATAGCCCGCCCGAGCAACGGTCAACGCAAAGCCAACAACTCGGCAAATATTTGGGCGACAATCATACGATCTCAGACCCTTTTCTTGTCGATGGGAAGTCGCCCAAACTCACCGGCCTCGCTCGAGGATCGCTCGAGGTTCCTACCATCATCGGACGACCGTCGTCGGTATTCCGGCCGTAAAGTTGTAAAGTTGTGAGTGCTTCGGGCGAGCGTTGTTTTGGTGCACGGAAATAGGCATTTTTGGCTGAAGTACGACCGACGTCCTGTCGATTCCGCGGGCTTTGGCCGATATTTAAAACCTCGGTCGACGCTCTCGGATCACAAAAAGCTGCGCCTAAATATTCAGCGAGGCCTAGGCGACGGTTTTGAGCTCGGGAAGCTCGTCAACAGGTCACCCACACATCAACCGAGCAACAGCTAACATTCGAACTAAGGTCGGGCGGCAATCGGACGATTTAAGAATTATTATTTTTATATGTCAGTGGTCTCTCGAACTCTTCCTCCTCGCGCGAGTCTCGCTCGGGATTTGTACAATAATCGGACGACCGTCGTCGGCGTGCTTTGGGCGAGCGTCGTCCTGGTGTCGGTGAGAGCTTGGACGGGCACGGGCCGACTCCCTCTTGTTTGTATACACATAAACCGAAACGACAGTTTGGTTGATAACATAGCCGATGGTAAAGAATACTGTATGGAATTATCAAAGAATGCTGCCCAATCTTTTTTTTATGAAAGACAATACATTTGCAAAGTTATATCTTCACTGAAAAAAAAAATATATAAATGTATTGTGGACACCGTGGACATTACTTCCTGTTTCTTTTCTGCTGTTAGTTTGGATGTGTTGATGAAGATATTCATCAACTTAGGTTGGAATAAAACTGATTTGTTTTCCTACAACATGACTAGTTCAAAGTACAAATTCACTACATTTGGAAAAAAAATTTAATAACACTGTCTGCCGAAACACGCCAAAAGTTAGGACGGCGTTCGCCCGAATTGGGACTACATTTATTTCCGTTTGGTGAAAATCATAGCATTTACGTTAAGCAGGCGCACGCTCATCCACAGCGTCCTTTTCTCTTTATCAAACCCACGCCCATGGCATAGCGTGTGTGCAAGTCTTTGTGTCCTGGGAAGGAGAACGAATTTTTGCGCAACGCATTCGCCGATTTCACAATTCCCAAGATGCTCCAGTGGGGTGTCGTAAACTTCATTTTGCGGTAATTCTTCTTAGCGCGGACCAACAGAAAACCCAAGTAGGAGGGTGGTAAAGCTGCAGGAAGGTACGTTTTTTGTGTTGATTCTCATCAAACATGTCATTATCTTCGCCGAGTACTTGTACTCGGAGAAGATTATGTTTTCGGTTGAAAAATCTGTTTGGTGGGTCTGAATGTATGTCAGGAGCATAACTCAAGAAAGCTTCAATGAATCTTTATGATTTTTGGTAGGCGTGTAGTGGTTGTGCAAAGAAAGGTCAAGTTCGAAAATGCTTCACCTTGCGTTTTGCAACAGTACTGCAGCGGACTTTGCATTTTTGTGTGTTAGTATGTAGGCAAAAAAAGTGACGGAAACGTTGATGGATCTTCATGATTTTTTGCAGGTGTGTAGATGTTGTGAAAACGGGGGTCAAGTTCAAAAATGGTTCCCCTGGTATTTTCCGTCGGTACTGCAGCGGGCTTTGTGTGGATGTGTATTTGTATGTCGCCAGCATAACTCAAGAAGCTGTTGATGGATCCGTATGATATTTAGTGGATGGGTAGGGTTTACAGAAAGGAAGGTCAAGTTCGATAATGGGCCTTCTAGCGGCTACCTAAGGTACTGCAGCGGAGATTCAAAATTTAGGGGCATATTTTCTGAAAGTGCTATGGTCATGATTTTTGTGTGGTAGATAGTTCATGCCACAGAAAGTAAGTTCTGTAAATTTTGGCCCCCTAGCAGCTTATTAAGAACTGCAGTGGGTGTTTTTGTTTTGACATTCGGACATGAATAACTTGAGAAGGGGTCGACAGATCGTCGTGATGTTTGGTATGTAGAGAGATCAGATGGTGCTTTACATTATCAATTACTAATTATGCAAATCAGGAGGTAATTTGCATAATTAGTAAGGAAAGTTTGTTAACCCACTGCATTTCAATGGGACATGGGACAGTGTCAGGTTATGTAAACAGATGGCCTTGCATAAACGTACATGTAGGTCAAATAAATAAACTATTCTCCAAGCAGAGGTGTGGGTCCTCCTGGTTTTAAACGCGTTCAGTTTAAGCATTTTTGTTCAACACGGTTGGCGACATAACGAAATAGGGACAAAATAGAAAGCCTGACTAAAAACACCTAAAAACGCGCCAGATTAGACTATTCATATGTATTGACTGTACCATTTCATCATCACTTTCAGCTTTCAACACTGCAATATCGAACCTTTGTTGCCCATATAATATCAACCAACTCATATTTTTCATGACCAGTTATAACATCTATTAGCACACTCTACACATATACTAGTCCTGTACCACCAAATGATTTTTAACCCTATCTAGACTGGACTAATTCGCCCAATCATAACTTCCAAATGGTATGGTGCATGATCAAATTTGCAGGGGGTGATTAGCACGTAAATATTAATCACTCTCCATAATAAGCCTTGATTATTTGGCGAAGATAATGTGTTCGTGGAACTCTAGTTATTACATGTTTTGTATACTGGGGAGATAATACAGAACAATTCTTAAAGGTTTTACCAGTGTTTGTCTCCCCCTTCCTCTATGACAATTATACAAATTAAACTTCTATAGACAAACACTGGTAAAACCTTTAACTTAAGAATTGTTCTGTATTATCTCCCCAGTATACAAAACATGTAATTATGACATGTTTGATGAGAATCAACACAAAAAACGTACCTTCCTGCAGCTTTATCGCCCTCCTACTTCGGTTTTCTGTTGGTTCGCGCTAAGAAGAATTATTTGTAGTGAACTCTATATAAAATGGACTAGTTAAAAAACCCTTGCACTAAAATTCCTTTTGCATAATCACCCCAGTCAAAAATTGTATATTTTAAAAGTCCATGCGAAAATGGACTCTTCAAGCGACACCCCCGTGTATACATTACCAAAAATCGTTTTTCCAATTTTCTTGTTTTTCCTTCTTGAAAGAATTTTTTTCTATCGGCAAGAACATTATTTTGTATGCAAGAATCCCTATTTTAAGCAAAAACAAGAATTGCATCTTATGATTTTTTTTTCTCCTTGCTCAAACCAAGAAAATTCAAGAAAATAATTCTAGTAGAATCAAATTGTCAAGAAAAAATATATTGAGAAAATAATCTGACAGTGTACACTATCAAAAGTCTTATTTTTTTTCTTATTTTTCTTGTTTTCTTATGTTGAGAAAGATTTTCTTATACAAAGGAAAAACAAGAAGATTTAAGAAATATTCTGGGAAGTCTTGTCTTCGTCAAGTCCTACACAACGAATGTTATTCTTTTTTGTTCTGAATTTAATAAGATATTTCTAGCATGCTGTTTTCCGTAAGAATCTTTTAGAAAAATAAGAAAAAAAAGCTTTGTCTGCCTAAATGTAAGATTCGTTTTTGTTTGGTCAAATTTGGCATTCCTACAGATTCTTCCCATAAGTTATTTTTTCTTGAAAATTCAATTCTACTAGAATAGTTTTCTTCAACTTTCTTGGTTTAAGTTTTCTTGATTATCTCCATGAAAAATTATTTTTTCATGGGGATATTGTTTTTCATGCGTTTGTTTGTGTGTTATCCTGTGTGTATGTTTGTGTCATCGGACGCTTAAAATCAGCTTAATTGAAGAACGTGTAGATGGATTGTAATAATATTTGGTATGCACATGTGGGTAGGTGCTGGGAGGAGAAATGTCAAGGTCAATTTTGGGCCCCCTGGTATGTGTCACTGGAGCTGCAATGGCGTATTTGTAAAATAATCTTCAAAGGAGAATAGCTGAAGAAAGGAACGACAGATTTTCATGGTATTTGGTACGCAGGTGGGATGGACAGAGATGTATACGTACAAACTGAAGTGCTAATTATGCAAATTTGGATTGGATTTGCATAAGTAATGAGGAATATCTACTCCTCCATTGCACATGTAGCAAAGCTCTTAATATTATGATACCTCTGATTTCCTCCACTCACCGGTCTTGATCAGAGAGTGTCAATCCCAAAAGTAGCGCTTAAGTTCTGCTCTTGGAACGTTCAAGATGGCCTTCGCAGGAAATGTCACGATGACGAGTTTGTGTCTAGTTTAGAAGAATATGATTTTGTTTCAAGAGACTTGGCTTAAGCCAGGCGAAAAATGTAGAATAGAATCCTTCAATTATTTTAGAAGTGATAGAGACCTAAAAAAGACCGCCAAAAGGAATTCAGGCGGGGTAGCTATAATGTTTAGAAACAAATTTATGAAAGGCCTTACAAAAATCCAATCAAGACATCCAGATTTTCTCTGGTGTAAGTTAGACAGAGCATTCTTTGGCCTGGAGCAGGATCTGTTTGTCGGGTGTGTGTACTTCTCACCGGAAAATGCATCGTCCCCAGAAACGAAAAAAAATTCCCTCTTTGATATCCTACAAGAAGATAATGTAATATTTCCAATCAGGGACATATAAAACTGCTTGGTGATTTAAACGCCAGAACAGCGTCCCTGCAGGAGACGGTAATTCAAGAATAATGTCTGAACCACGATTTCATAGATATAAAAGAAGACATACCTCACAGGTCGAGCTTTGACAAAGGGATGAATAGATACGGCAATAATCTAATTGATCTTTGTTCAGCAGCCAACATGATTATCCTAAATGGTCAAGTTCAAGGAGACTTATCCGGTAAATTTCCCTGCCACAAGTACAATGGATCTAGCGTAGTTAATTACTTCATTGTTCGTTCGGAAATTCTCCGCAAAGTCCAATATTTGAAAGTGAATGATCCATCTGTGTTTTCAGACAATTGTTTGCTTACTTGTTCAATTTCAACAAACTAATCCCCGTACATCAAACAAGTTCATATCCCAACACGTCCTCTGCCGAATAAGTACGTCTGGGATGATGACTCAAAAGCAAAATTCTCAGAAGCGCTCCATAATCCATTAACATTATATGACATGAAAAAGTTTAAGGATAAATCATTCTGCAGTGTGGAGAGTGCAGTAAAAGAAATTGCCGGCATTATCACACATGTGGCCGACAAATCCCTGCGAAAAATCACCTTCAGGAACAAAACAAAAAAGGAAAAGAAATGGAAACCATGGTAAACTTCATCATGCGTCTCTCTTATACGCGAAATCAATAACTTAGCTTCTCAGTTTTTAAAATGTCCATGGAGACTCGATATTAGTCAAGCGTATTTCTGCAATCTAAAAATTTACTAGAAGAGAATCAAAACGACCTTTTAACGAAAGGAAATGGCACAAGATAAGCAAGCTCAGTAAAGAAAATCCACAAAAGTTCTGAAGGGAGTTGAAACTACGAAAGCAGGATGAAAGTGATAAACAGGACATGGATCATAACATTAGCCCCGAAGAGTGGAGAACTCACTTCAAAAATGTAAAAGACCACGAGCTCGTTGAAAGTAACGAATCTGATAAAGATTTTCATCAAGATGACAAACAAAAACACATTCTGTAAATAACAAACCCACAGATAATATCACAGACAACATTATCCACAATTTAGAGAAACTAACAGGAAAACCTCTGGACTCCGACATTTCAGTTGAGGAAATTATAGAGGGGCTGAGTTAATTGAAATGTAGCAAAGCATGTTGAACAGATTCTGTCTGAAATGAAATGTTGAAATATAGCAATACACAACCATTACGGAACCTTTTTAATACAGTTCTTAACTCTGGAAATTTCCCGCATCAATCGAGCCAGAGCATTCTCGTACATAAGAGTGGCAATGTATCGAACCCGTCAAATTATAGAGGAATTGCCATTTCTAGCTGTGTCGGCAAATTATTCACACTTATACTGAGCAACCGTCTACAGCGACTTTTAGAAAACAACAATGTTTTGTCCCCCTTTCAGTCTGGATTTCGAAAGGACTTTCGGATAAGTGATAACATCTTGCTGAAAACTCATATAGATAAACAGCTATCCGTACCCGGAGGAAAATTATATACATGTTTTGTGGACTTCAGAAAAGCCTTTGATTCTGTGTGGAGAAATGGCTTATTGTACAAAGTCTTATCCTCAGGTATTGGTGGAAATTTTTTCAAAATTCTACAATCAATGTACAATAATATAGAATATTGTGTGAAGACAAATCATCTTGTGGTGTACGTCAAGGTTGCAATCTGAGCCCACTCCTTTTTAATCTGTTTGTAAATGATCTTCGAGCTACATTAACATCACCATTATGCGACCCTAAAACCTTAAAAGATACTCCCATAAGTAGTCTCCTCTGGGAAGATGACCTTGTGCTCGTTTCACAATCAGAAGCAGGTCTGAAACAATGTCTAGAAAGACTCGATACATTTTGTTCCACTTGGAAACTATCTATCAATAGAAGAAAAACCGAAGTCATGACATATCTAAAGAAATATTTAATGTACTTGACTTGACTTGACTTGACTTGTGGGTATGTGCTTTGAGGTCGCAGCTGTCTAATCTGTTTGTCTATTATCTAGGACAAGTATTCCCCAAGTGACAAGTCCCAACACCTGGTGGTTCTTCAGCCCAAAACCAAGTAGATGGAATGGTAGCTCTACTAATGGTATTGCAGAAAGTTATACATACCACATGTTACATAGTACGGATGTTATATTTGAGATGTAGGTACCTTTAGAACAGGTTATTACCTGGCAAAAAATTATGCTAATGATGACCTAATTTGCATAATGTATGCAGAAACTCGTATTTCCCTTTCCGTAATAGCTGCAGATATCATAATTGAGATGTAGGTACCTTCAGGAAAGGTTAACACACTTGTCCATGAATCATGCTAATGATGACCTGATTTGCATAAATTTATGTATAAATGTGTATTTCTCTTACCGTAAAGGCTGCGCATGTCATATTTGAGATTTAATTACCATTAGGAAAGGTCAGAAACCTGATGATAAATTATGCTAATGTGGGCATAATTTGCATAATGCATGCATATCCCTTGCCGTAAAGGCTACGGATGTCATATTTCAGATGTAGGTAATTTAAGGAAAGGTGAACACACCTGGCCATAAATTATGCTAATGATGGCCTTATTTACATAATGTATGCATAAACTTGTGTTTTCCTTACCGTAAAAGCTACGGATGTCATATTTCAGATGTAGGTTATTTTAGGAAAGGTGAACACACCTGACCATAAATTACGCTAATGTGGACCTCATTTGCATAATTCAGGTATAACCTTGTATTTCACTTACTGTTAAGGCTACGGATTTCATATTTGACATGTAGGTACATTAAGGAGGGGTCAGAAAACCTGGCCATAAATTATGCTAATGAGGGGTTTATGCATAATTTATGCACATCTATTACCATAAAAGCTACAGATGACATATTTTAGATGTAGGTACATTTTGGAAAGGTGAACACACCTGACCATACATTATGCTAATGACGACCTCGTTTTCATAATTTCTGCAGAAACTTCAGAATTCCATTACTCTACAGTAAATGCTAAAGACGTCATATTTGAGGTTTAGGTAATGGGAGGGGAATATCCTGCATTTTCGCAAAAATGTTGCCTTTCTAATTTCCATTGCGCATAAAACCCTCTGGCACATAAAACAAAACAACCAGTGGCAACAACAAATAACTAGAGCAAATAAAACACATCATATATAAAAACAAATTTCATGGAGATTTTGGGTCTTCGGACTCTTGTTCTTAGATGCGATTCTTGTTTGTGCTTAAAACAGGTACTCTTGTTTGGCAATAAACATACTCTTCCAACACCATTTATATTTACAGTAAGATAGACCAGACCTAAAACTCAAACTCAAAAAAGAAAACTTATTAAACATCTCTACATTTACATAACTGTACAGAGGACCTTTTCGTGACGATAAACGGGGTTTGATTGCCTCACGCACAACGAAAGCATACGCATGGTTCACGTAACCTTCAACAAAAAAGAGCCCTGCGGCAGTCCCTCTTCAGAGCCCTTATAGCAGCATGGAGGGTGAACACTGAAACGTTGCTATAGTTACGGAAGAAAAAGTATAGTAAAGCATAGGAAGTGGTCACAGTGACCGTTGCCGTGGCAACGAAGGTCTGGAAATTGAACAAACGGGTGCATTTCAAGCAAGTTTACGTCAGTATCGGACACATCAATCAAATTTAGCCGAATATAAGGTTGTTGCCCATTCCTGGCCAATTCCCGTCATGGTTGAAGATAGAAGAACACAGTTTTCGATCTACGGGGATTTCTATAGTTAAGGGCCGCAAGGTGCCTGGCTTCGACGCGGTAAAAATGATAGCGCGGTGCACTTGAGAAATACACTCAAGTGAGGTATCAGTTATCGCCTCCTTGAAAGATTTTCATAAAATTTCCATGAGTTTTATCAGAACTAAGCTACCGAGGGGCCTAAACCTACACAACTATACTTGTACTTTTCTTTCTCCCTCAATTCCTATGACAAGCCTAATCTCTGTACCCCCCCCCCCCCCCTTGTACCTCTTTTTTCCTAAATTCCTTCCTACTAAAGAATTTAAAATAACAGGACTCACCGGTGGTACAGCCGCAATGAAAACCTCAAAGGAATCCTCGGACGTGTAGCTGGATAGTTGAAACTTTGCAGGGTGGTAATATTCAACCTCTCCCGTATGAGTAGCCTCTATTATGTATACGTGTCGACGTGTCAGCCAATTCATATCCCTACGTTATTTAGATTGCTGTTGCGTCCTTGATACATTCAATCGTGCGTTCCTACACATCCGTGTGGAGTTCCTGTATTGAGAGGGCATGCATGGGGGGGGGGGGTCCGACAACGCTCTACGCTGACTTCGGAGGGCCGGCTACGTAATACGCTAAATTAAGAAAGTCTTCCTACGCTCTACGCTAAATTATGGAGTGGTCGGCAACGCTCTACGTAAGATCAAAACGGCCGATTACGTTCTACGTAAAAGGGGCAAGCAGGCCCTCTTTTGAAACTATCAGCATTCAGGCAAGATGGAAGTTTCAAAATGGATGTTGTGCAACACGGAAGAGTGAAGATTCCTTGAAATATTTGCCGAGAAGGCAATCTGTTCGCTGCCGTTTGTGTGTATCTGTGAACAGCATAGCTAGAGATTTGTTAGCTGTGGCAAACGAAGGTCAAGTTCGATGATGATCCCCTACAGGCTTTCTAACGGTATTCCAGCGGTACTTCTGCTTTTTTTAAAATATCTTGCTGATTTTTGTCCGTGTGTAAAATCATTACACGTGTTTTACCTCTCACGGCCCTTGTTATGTCTTAAAACAGAAATATGAAAACATATTAGAGGGTCTGCATGGGGGGGGGGTTCCGACAACGCTCTACGCTAAATTTGGAGGGCCGGCTACGTAATACGCTAAATTCAGAAAGCCTCCCTACGCTCTACGCTAAATTCAGAAACCTACGCTCTACGCTTAATTATGGAGTGGTCGGCAACGCTCTACGTAAAATTAAAACGGCCGATTACGCTCTACGTAAAAGGGGCATGCAGGCCCTCATAATACTTACTGTGTGAAAATGTTTATGTATATTTCACAGTACAGATTGGAATCCAGTAGGATCTGGAATCCTACTAGTACAGACTACAGTAAAATCCTCGTTACGGTGGTAACTTATTGTTGCCGTGGCCCGTCGACGTCGTATCATCTTCCCATGATGCGCCGCGAGAGCAGATCTTCTTCCGGGGTCAAGCCTCCCGGACGTGTTGATTATACCGTACGGCAGCAACAACAAACATAGTAGAGATATGAATCAGCTGCCATGTCAACACATAAACACGGCTGTAACTCCCGTAAGTCCTGTGTCTTCAGTAGTCACCGTATCCTAACATACATTGATTCATTAAGTTGAATTATGCTGCTGTCTTTGTTCACTACTTTATTACATAAGGGATTTTCCAAATACAATAATTTTTGTAGGGAAGACTAGTACTATTCCATTATCAATCCTTGGGTCTCGACTGACTGCGACGTTGTGACAACTTTGCGAGTTTTTGATAAATCTGCACTTGCACACGAGAAAACTAGCTCGTTGAGTTTTCAAAGGCCTCTCCAAAAACAAACGACATCTTTTCTACTTCTATAAACAACGTATACAACAAGCGGACGAAACCTTACCCCCTAAGCTTATTGCCGTGTTTAGCTACATGAAATGATGCCTTTCAATATTTCTTTTAATCATTGAAAGGTTTTTCCTGTATAACTGTTGAAAATCATTTCTCTGTATTACGTTCCATGTATTTCGCATGCAACCGGATACAGAAATCTTACTTCTCCAAAAAGAAACAACATCTTTTCTACTTCTTTTAAACAACGTATACAAAAAGCGGGCAACACCTTGCCCCCTAAGCTTATATTGCGCGTTTAGCTTCAGGAAATGTTGTGTTTCAATGTTTTTAAATCATTTCAGAATTTTTCCTGTCGGAAATCATTTCTCTGTATTGCGTGCAATGTTATTCACATTTACATGAGCGCGACCAGGTACAGAAATCTAGCTCGTTGTGTTGTCAAAGGACTCTCCAAAAACAAACGACATATTTTCTACTTCTAAAAACAACGTATACAACACGCAGGCGAGACCTGGCCCCCTAAGCTTATATGCCCAGTTTGGCTGTAGGAAATGTTGCGTTTCAATGTTTTTTTAATCATGACGGAGTTTTTCCTGTATAACTGTTGGAAATGATTTTACTGTATTACGTACCATGTTGTTGACACTTACATGGGCACGACCAGGTACAGAAATCTAGCTCGTTTTGTTTATAAAGTTTTCTGCAAAACCATACTTGATATTTCCTTCTCCTTTAACCCTATCTAGACCGGCTTTTTTAGGATATCTGGGACGGGGGGGGGGGGTTATTCACCCCCCCCTCATAACATCCAAACGGTATGGTGTATCATCACCAAATTTGCAGGGAGTGATGCACACGTGACTTTGATAATCTCTGTAATTTTGGTGACGTTACGACGTAATATGACGTAAGTATGACGTCATCGATGGGCTAAATATGGAATTCCGTCAATATCTAAATGTATTAAGCAAAAAAGGGTGACGATTTTGAAGGCGAGAAAGCATGTTGAAACCTAGAATAGTGATATGGTCCACCATATTGGATTTAGACCGATTACGTCATCAAATCAGCATAAATTATGAATATTAAATCATTAAAGCTACATCTAAATACATATGATGTTATACATAAAGGAAAAAGTGTGGTTGAGCAAAAAGAGAAATATCAGTGTTTTAAAAAAAATTAGTGATTTTTGCATAAAATGGCTGTCAGAACCCTGTTGCCATGGCAACACGAAAAATTACAAATTATCAAAAATATATTGCCAACTAAATTTTAGGAAAAGTCACCAAGTTTCGAAGTCCTAGCTTATGTCGTTTGACAGTTATACGATGTCAAAGTTCGCGCGGGCACTTTTAGCCCACCCCCCCAGTCTAGATAGGGTCAAACAACGTATACAACAAGCGGGCGAAATCTTGCCCGCTAAGATTATATGCCCCGTTTAGCTATAGGAAAGTTGTGTTTCAAAGTTTTTTTAAGAAATGCCCTACACAAAGGGAGGCTATAAACATGTAGATGTTCCAACACATCCGTGTGTAGTTCCTGTTGTCAAAATATAAGAATTTGAGCACGATCGAAGTATCACTGATGGCGCTGCTATGTTACTTTTTATTTATTTATTAATAAATTAAGTTAGATGTTACATGCATCATACCAATGAAAATATTACTAAAAGTTTATTTTTGTCCTTCTTGATTATTTGTGCAATCATTACACATGTGCAGCTTGGCCCTTCTAGCTTCTTGTCTTCAAGATTACTATATCAGTATTTTGCTGTCACTTCTATGCCTTGCAGGATGTAAGCAAAAACATGCAGGTTCAAAATACAGTCTCTTGATCAAGATGATATCTCATAATTATAAGGTTGAAGAAGTAACACAGTCAAAAAAAATTATCTTGTCATGACATGTACATATGGTATAGTGTACTGCGCAGTTGGAATATATCACTGTGACTGCAGCAACAACAAGTACAGATATGGATCAGCTTCCTAATCGACACATCTCAGACTCCGTTGAAACGGGAGTGGTTGAATATTTGGTGGTCCTCGTCATCTTTAAAGGAAATCAAAAGAAGAAAGCTCTGCTAAAAAGACTAATGCGTCGACTGCAAGCTGTTCTCCGCCTGTTGTGTCTTTTTACCGATATGCAAAATGAAGGCATACTTTTTGGCCTTTGTGTGTGTGTGTGTGTGTGTGTGTGTGTGTGTGTGTGTGTGTGTGTGTGTTTGTTTGTTTTTTTGTTCGTTTGTTTGTGTGTGTGTGTCTGCTTATGTGTACGGGTGTGCGTGTGTGTCTTTTTTTTCATGGTAGATAGCTTGTAATGTAAATGAGAAGTAGTGAAGGTTTCGGCCCCGGAGCAACTTGCTCTGGAACTGTAGGGGCATTTATGTCAAAGAGGATTACAGAACAAAGGAACGACATTGATGTTCAGTTTGCAGATAGCTTAGACAGATGGGCCAATTTGGCTAATCAATTGACCTTACATTTCTGGCTTAGGTGCCCTAGCATCTATACCAAATGTGGTATTAGACTGACTAGCTAGGACATGTGCGCACTGGACTTTGTTCACACATTCGGCATACATTACTTCAGAATTATTTTTCTCGACAAGAATATATATCCTCAGTTCCTACTTCACTCCATTGAACCTAAATGTACTCAGACGCTCATTCAAATTTTTGCCATAGATCCCTTTAAGTTAAAATGATGTTTGAAACAACTTTTATGTGATTTCTCAACCAAAAATGTATACCCTTGAGTCCATTCAAACACGGGGGCGTCTCAGTTCACTTTAGTATTAGGTGGATTACACGAAAGTGTGGAAGTATTTTTGGACTGGCCCATTTTACCTCGAGTTTCTGCTGGAAGCGTCCATCCTTACATAGGGGTGACCTTTTTCAGTGTTTTTGCATGGATCTATTTTACATGTGGATTGGGTGCTGGAAGAGAGCCTTCTTAAAGGTGAGATTTCTGAAAAATTCAAGCTCGGACTGAGGTGATGATCATGCAAAAGTCCATTTGCTGTGTGGAAGTGTTTTTTACTTTTTGCGGGGATATTTTGTATAAAATTCAAATTCTTCCATCACGGACAGGATTAGCTTCACTTTATGGGCCAAAGATCTACATTATCAGCCAATGGGAAGGTTATCATACAAGTAACAGTGACTCTTACACAGTAGCATAGGCCATGCCGGTCCTTCAACAAACTCTTTTCAACACTTGACTGGTCACGTAAATGTTTAGGATAGGTCAACTGCCCGTAGTACTAGTAGCGTAGCGTGCTTAGTCCAGTGGTTAGCGATCTTGCCTCTGGACCTAGAAGCCCCGGGTTCGATCCCGGCTGTGTCGCTCACCCGACATGCACGCTACCGTTAAAGATAGCAGTCCTTAGGACGGGACGTTAAGCCGTGGTCCACTGTTCATTGTGCTTGTCGAAAAGAGCTAGGGGAATTTCCCCGGTACAATGAACCTGTAAATACTGTACATAGCGTCTGTCTTCTCTGTCACGACAAGTGGAAGAGTAGCTCATCTGTTCATTGAGTACATTTGAGCTAAACTGGTTCGAGATCCCTTTCCTTTTCCTTACTAGTAAGTTACGCGGCTTAATAGCATCCTCCGAATTACTCTAAATCTTGTACGTGTGGCACAGAGGCTTTAGCTTCACATACTAGTACTTCGCTGAATCTACTACATGTAAGTGGGATAGGCTGCAAAAGAAAATTTGAAAAAAGAGACCCAAAGAACAGACGAGATATACTTGTATTATGTTGTGATAAAACAATTGTCAGATCAACTGTCTCTGTCTAGATTTAACAAATCGGTGTTCTTCACCTGGTTGATACCCCATGCACGTACAGCTTTGTATGCAGGTATGATAACGACACCTTCCTACTATTCTTCTTCTCCCCTTTGTTGCCCTTCATTTATAAGGACCTGACAATAATGATGATGATGAATGGTTTATTTGTTGTTGCACACACAATGCAATCAGACCGTGACAGTCAACAGACTGAATTGCTGTCTGATTTAACAAGACGTACGAGTCATTAATTCGTAAAATATAAGTACATAATTAAAATCATTGGAAGTTAAACCAGTGGCGTAGTGCTAAAGGCTGGGAATCATCGCTATTACGTTAGAGACGGTTTGACATGTAGTAAAGCCATATAAACAGATTGTAAAGTCAAGTATTGTTCATTAGACGGGTCATCTGAGGTATGGCGCTGTTTCTATAACGGTCAGCTCTACAGCGTTGTAGGTGCAGTTTGTTCGACGAACGCGTACGCCGGCTGCTGATTGTCTCTCTTGCGGGTGGCAGGAAGTGACGGTACAGTTCAGATGATAGTAGAGAGGTTGCAAAGTTCAGAGTCAGGTTGCTACGTCGCATGTGGAGAGTCAATCTTTATTATACTAACTGAACAAAAGTACAGGAGTCTTTCGTGAGATCTTCTACAACTAAACATGCAAACAAAGGAATTAACCTACGCGCATTTACATGTATATGGGTAATTCAACATTTCGAAATTAACATATCACTTATACAACTAGTTTCCTTAACGATTTAACTCGTCATAACACGGCTGCTGGTAGTCCAATAGGGCAGGGCATTTACTTCTACCAAGCATCTTACCTTAATTTCCTATGGAGTTCATGTCTTCCGCCATATGCATAATTCAATATCTTTAGATGACATATTATCGGCAATTTTGTGATGACAGGCAAGATGGATCATATTCTGTTTTTAAACATAGGCAAGCATTTCACTTGACACAAATCATCACTACTTATATTGTATATATATATTCTTATTTTTGCATATTGTTTATTCGCACATGATAGCAATGAAAAGCAGACAGGGGAGGTCAGAAACATTTCGTTGGCCTCTCCAAAACTGAGAACGCAAGTGTGATAACGTTAACAATTACTATTGATAAGTCCCTTTAATGGCTTTGGTGGACAATCCCTGTTCATAACAAATTCTACCAACATAGATCTTTTAATGTAAAATCAAACTAGTAATAAAGAACAGCTATAAAAATAGTTTAACCTTTCAATTGACTTGCGAAGTAAAGATAAGGGAACAATTGAAAACAACGTAGTACAAACAGAAGGAATTTTTCCGTCTTTACATAAAATCAAGTTCAAAGAATGATTACCGAAAATCAAATGAGATTTAAATGAGCTTTTTAAGATCAAGGTCAACATACTTAACTACCCCTGTGCCTTTTCTACGAGTATCTTTGTCAAATCGTCTTTCTCGTCGTAGCTTTTCCGGATTGACTCTATTACTTCTATCGGGACTTGCCAAAAGATGTTAATGAAACACTTTCATCATTTGCCCGTCTTAGTTGTCGTGGCTGCTAAAGGAGTGCAATTCCAAGGCGAAGAAGCCATGAGACTACCCCATTGCCTTTCCTGTAAGTATCTTTGCCAAATCTTGTTCAAAAGAGTATCCGAACATGTTAAAGTCCTCTTGGAAGGTCTCACGGAGAGAGATTATTTCTTCTGTCGGGACTTGACTGTAGATATCGCTAAAAACATTGTCTTCATTAGCGTTTCTGGGCAGCTGTTTAGGGAGAATGTCTTCATTCGCTGTCATGTTGTTCTTCTTAAGAAAGAGTCGAACATCTGAAGCTAGTGTGTCCGTGTGGGCTATGAAGTCGTAGTCAACCTAGTGGGGCAAATCTGTATTAGAATTCACATACACAAGAAGCATTACTTTTCTTGGCTTTTCCTTAACTTGATATTCGAGTGAATGTGTGAGTGAGTGAGTGAGTGAGTGAGTAAGTGAGTGAGTGAATGAGTGAGAGAGTGAATGAGTGAGTGAGTGAGTGAGTGAGTGAGTGAGTGAGTGAGTGAGTGAGTGAGTGTGACAAAGTACCTGGCATGGTAGGCATAGCCTGTTGAATGATAGCCAGTGCTCATTTTCCATTAGATGCTTCGAAACGGCAAAAAGGAACTTTCGGAACGGCACTGGTTGTTTAGCGTCTAATGCCCGTTCTTCCTTCAGTTCGCTTACCTAGAATACATAAAATACATTTTCTTATGTTAGAAGGAGCAAAAGAAGTCATAGACACCAGGGTATTACAACTATCCCTAAATAAACTCCATAAGATTTCTGCAACCTATGATCCACTACTCATCGAGTCATGCGTCCTATTTTCATAATGTGACGTCAATGAAGTGGCGGATTTCTCATTCCTTGACAAAAAAACGGTGATGCTTCATTTTCTGATTGTGTTGGAAATTACAGTTTAATCCTACAGACAGAAGTGAACCTTCAACCACATTTCTTTCTTGAAACTGATCGTCAAAATCCTGTGGCTAGATATGTCGTGATGTAACGAAGAGCTCCAAATGTTATCTAGTACAGTCAAACCTGCCCAAGTACAGTCAAACCTGCCCAAGGCGACCACCCGGGGGACCGAGCAAAAACGGTCGCGATGGGCAGGTGGTCGCCATGAAGAGGATTCCACTCATAACATGTTTCCAGGTCGAGGAGTTCAAAATATACAGTGTACTACGTAGATGGATGGAAAATTATATGATTTTAGACAGCATGACCCCCACCAGGTTCAATTCTCATTGACAAAAAGATCCTACAGAAATTACATTTTCTGTTATCGTTGTGTATTTGTATACTACATCGTTTACAAATTTTTGTCATACTTTTGACTAAAAAAAATGTCTGCCTCTATGCTCTAATGTTTGAGTATCATTACTGGAATATGATAATAACAAGAGTTCGGAGACCTCCAGGGAATGTTTTTAGCCTTTTTATTTTTGTTTTGTTTTATATTGTTTCATTGATGATGCAAAATGAAATATGACTGTAATAAGCATAATTCATTTCAGGTGATGGTCTTCTCTACCAAAATACATAATTGTGTATCATACATTATGCAAATGACTTGTACATTTACATAACCTATACATAGTGATGTAAACATTCAACTAACTTACACATTGCTCCGGGTCGGAGTTTAAATCTGACCGGGGTTCGGGTTAGGGCGCGGTAATCTGCCGGAAGTCCGTGGTCCTCACCCTGATTTCTGTCCAATATTGCTTGGTGATCGTTTTTGCTGTGCATAGACTTTTATTAATCTCCTGAAAAGCCCGTTAGTTGTAGTATTTGGAAGCGTGGTGAAGCTGGTTCATATCACCATCGAAGCCTTTTTTTATTAGTCCGCGGCAGCGGTGATGCAGTTTTTATTCGGCTGATGATCCAAATAGCAGCGTTTTTATGCATTTTCACTGAATTTGCGTCATCGGAGATTGCAAAAAAGTTATCACATAACTTTTTTCATAGACAGGAAATGCTACGCTTTTTTAGAATATAGGGCGTATTCACGTGACGTCACCGCCCTTGCCCTCCGTGGGCGGCCATTTTGGGGTCCATCCCTTCAGCGAAATTTCTCGGTGTCCGGCGGTCTCTAAATTTCCAAGGAATGCGAAGTCGTCTGATCGCTGTTTTATTATGCGAAGAGTCTCCAGCCTCACATCCTTTTCGCTACAAAGATTCAATTTCACCTACTAGTACTGGAAATGACCCATTATCGACGAGCGAGGAAAGGTTTTCCCCAGCCTACAGACACTTAATGTCGTGAGAAATTTAGCTGACAGGGAGTACGTTATGATCGGGAAAGTTCGACGTTGAAAGACCCTCAGTTTATGAACGTATCTCAAGCAACGCCTACACGGTGCCGCGACTGTATGTATTACACAGCGGGCCCGTAATGTGCTTTTCGACCAGATACAAAGGTTTCCATACACACAAGTTGATTATCAAACTTCAACTATTTAGATCCGCTGTTCGTATGTCGGAAATCCACTATTGTTTCAGTCGTTAGTCCCTTCGTTTGTTCCCGCACCTACACGAGAAACGCAAAACCAATCTAACTGTTACCCGATCAGTGTGTGCTTGATCAGTCCCAATCCAACATCCGACCACGAGGCAAAACACCATAATTATGAGACAAAACATTTGAAGGGAAATTGTGAATGGCGTAGAAAACATCTGCCATTTCTATCAAGTGGATCCCAAAATGGCCGACAGTGCTCGTTGCTAGGGGGAGGGTCACGTGACTGAAGACGCCCTAAATGCTGTACCCTAGGAAAATAAGTTGTTTTTTTCAAGCGGTTTGGATAAAGAAAAGTGCCAAAATTTACATTTTACTTTGGTTTCTAGTGCTTATACCCAAAAAAGGGACAACAGACAATACCAAGAAGCATACGGAAATCAGCAACAAACCGCTTTTCGCCGAAATGATTATATTTTCCGTTCTATTTTTTTTTGGCGTAATCACCCTAAGCCCCTCGGCCTAAGCGTATCGTCATACATACGAAATCGTACAAGAATCTCCGGTCCGAGTGTCCGAGACCACAAGTGTGCAATTCCCACCATCTACCACACGGGAATTATGGCACTTTCGAATTGATTATGCAAATTAGACCCGTATTTGCATAATTGGTATCTGTAGATATTCCACCTTCAATAGATTACATATGGCAAATGTATTAAAGTCATTTTATGGAAAACACTGCAAAGAAAGCCTTTCCTCGTTAATTATTCATATTTATCCTGATTTGCATTTCATTGTGTACATATCTGTATACTGTAAATGCAGAAATGTTCGCGGTGGTTTTATGTTCGCAGTTTCCGCGGCGACGTGTCACCGTGAACTTAAAACCACCGCGAATTTTTTGTCCACTACTGTAGCAGTATGTGACTATATCACTGCCGCAAACTTAAAACCACCGCAAACACTCCAATTTCGCCTTAGCGCGAAATAAAAACCACGCGAACTTAAATGTATTTACAGTAGCTGCCTGAATACTGAATACCATTGAAATCCGTCGTTCCTTTATCCTCCTTGACAGATTTGTTACAAAAACGCCCCAGCAGTTCCAAAAGCAAGCTGCTCTGGGGCCCAAACCTACACCACTTCTTATATACATCACAAGCTAACTAACAAAAAAAAGATAGCACGTCCAGAACAAAAGATACAAAAACAACAAGTTCTGCTGCAGTACCAAGGTCACATACCAGGTGGCCCAAAATCGACCTTGAACTTTGTCTTTCCAAGACCTACCCACATATCAAATATCATCGTAATCCACCCAAAGGTTCTTGATTTATGCTGACTACAAAATCTGGAAACACACACAGATACACAGAATAGATACACAGGCAGACACGCCAAAAACTATACCTTCATTTTTCATGTCGTTAATTATCAAGAAATGTCTCATACCTTGTCTGTTGGGTTGAGATCTTGGTAGCTTCTTAGACGATTATTTAAGCCCTTGACCCAGCCAAAATTGCCGACATGTGCTGGCATATTAACGAACTTGTTGAGCCAAGCAGATGCCAACCTGAGATAGATACAACAATGGTTAGGGTTGTTGAGTTAAAATCTATATGTACCGGGTTTCAATCCCAATATTCTTCCCTTTGAACAGGCACTTTGCAGCAACTTCCTCCCTCACTCGACTCAGGTGAAATGAGTACCTAGCACGGCCGGCTATATTGATATTTCTGAACTGCTAATAGTTTCTCGTTTACAGGTATATTTTGTACTAGAGGGGAGAGAATTGTGATAGTGGAGCCAGTTGAATTCAAAGAGGTCATCAGCGTTCTGAATATCCGGTGTGCTCGTCATTATTTTTTGGACTAATTTGCTAGAGACTAAGAGAAACTTGTTAATACGGCCATTAGGTATTGGAAAACTTATAATTGTGTCATATTTTGTTTTTCTTAGTCTATTAGTCGATGGAAAATTCTATTGATAAGCCTCTGTAGTTAGTTCGTCTGTCATGGGTTTTTTTTCTACTTAATGGTCACCATGTAACAACAAAGCAACAGTTTGGGATCCATACACAAAGAAGGGTAAAGATAAACTGGAGAGGGTGCAGAACCATGCTGCCAGATTCTACACGAACAACTATGAAAGGGGCGCTAGTGTCACCAAAATGAAAGCAGATCTGCAATGGATGTCACTTGAATACAGAAGAACAACGTCCAGACTTTGCATTATGTACAAAATGACTAATAAACTTGTAGACGTACCGACTGATAAGTATATAATGCCAGCTCAGAAGAGGACAATAAATAGTCATGCTTTTAAGTACCAGAGTTGTCAGCCAAGGATTGATGTGTTCATAAATTCGTATTTTCCGAGAATCATAGTAGAATGGAACTCGTCGTCATCAAGTACTGTAAGAGCATCTTCACTAAGTAGCTTTAAAGAACGGTTGCAGGCAGATATGCAAAGACTAGGTGTAACAGACCGTTCGGTGTAATATAACCAGCTGCTGTCGCGCCGCGTGCCTGCGAAGCTGGTGTGTTACGCCTAATGGCGGTTGTACCGACTAGATAGATACAGATATAGATCTGAAGGCCACTTTAGGGTTTTCGGGTTACATGCCTAGGAAAGAAATCAGGAATTGAACACATTACTTTTCCCTATGATAAGTCATAAACATACTGACGAGGGCAATTCAATAAAGATTTCGCATGAGCCATTTTCATTTTCATGACCAATGCCGAAGGCTAAAACAAATCTTGTTTTTTATTTCAAAATCAGGCGCGCACTGATGCCATCCATAAATTTTACTTGCTATGGCCTAAGTATTGGTTCCTATGAAATAATTGTTGAAGTTCCAGATAAATTTTTGGGTCAAATTGATAGAAGAATCAAGTTGCTAAGGGTGAGAATTGATGAACAACTATTCACACAAACGCTTCAAACGTTATTTTCAACATCGGAACTAGATTTCTTAAGAGCCTTTCTTTTTTCAAGTCTTAAGTATGGGTTTCAAAAAGATGATTGACAAAGATCAAAGTCCATTTTTGACCCAAAGCAAGTGGAAAATACAGTTACTAAGGCAATCAGTTGACAAACAAGTATCAAGAAGCAAATTGCAAAGGTAATCTTAAGCTTAACCCAAGGTTTCTTCAGAGCCAACAAGTTGCAGTTTGTCAAATGGTTGTTCGCGATATAACGTCAAACCTGGCTGTAATTGCTCTGAAGGGTACTCGGGGGTTTATCAGAATATTGGTGCTAGCTTTATAATGCAACTGCTGCCAAGTCCACGTCCAAGGTCAGTTTGCCAATACAATGAAATTCTTGGATTTGGAAGAATATTATCATCCGAACTAGAACACTCTCGCTGGTCTTGTCTATGGCTTTAAGTAAAGGAGAATATCCTTGATAAGATATGCCAGAAAGAGAAAACGTACACAACTTACTTTCAGCGACCTGAGCTATCTACCACACAAAAATCATGACCGTAGCACTTGCAGAAAATTTGCCTTCAACCTTTGAAGCTCCGCTGCAGTACCTTATGCACCCAATAGAAGGCCTGTTTACAAAGAAAGTTTACACATACCTGTGTGTGATATTTTTAATCAATGTTTCTATAACTTGCACAATTGGTTTAAAAAAGAACTGAACCACTCTTCCCATGATAAAACTAGAGTTCCGCGACCTCATACCTTAAGGTAGATCAGGTCTTCATTTGCATAATTTTCATCTATCAATGTCCTTCTATTTCTCAGTTACATATGCTACATTTTTTCAAGTCCTATCATAGGATGCAGTGGTTTTATAAAATTTATATCAAGCATCACTTAAGCTGTCCCTATATCAAAACAAGTTGTATACGGGTTCTTGGTATCCCTTTGTGTTCTGACCACTTTAGCCCCACAGTAGGGCCCCTGGGGTCAGGCCCTGCCAGCAGGGGAATATATACCCCAGTATGTCAACTGACGGGTGCTAGGTGCCACATGTTAGGGAGTCTTATCATGCAATATAGCGGATTTTTAAACTTTCCTAATTGATTATGCAAATTATGGGACCCAAAATATAATCGTTACGAGATTGCATTAAAAACCTATCAATACACCAAATATCAAGACAACCCATCTAGGCATTATCGAGTTATCGTGTACATACACAGGCACACAAACACACCCACACACCCAGACACACACATACACAAACACACACACACACACACACACACACACATGCACACACGCACACACACACACACACACACGCACAAATTTACGCTCGGCAAAACCATATTGGCAAAGGTAATCAACGAAAAGTTATGAGTTGTGTGAATAATCTAAACTACTCAAAAAGTTTGGAAACTTAACTTTAGTCGATCGTATATCCGTTGTTTCCTGATCAATTTCAATGCATTATATATCGTTAGAAAGCTTATGTAATTTCCTTTCCTATGATACCCAAGTAATTATAATTGCAATCTCATGAAGCGAGCGTCAGGCCTGCTTACGCGAGTGGGTTGTAGAAGAAAAGTGCCCAAATTCCCATGTTAGTGTCAATTAACACCCAGCGTAGGGTGGTGGTGTCGTCCACATTGGGAATGGAACAGTGTTCACAGCTTCATATAAGTGAAGGTTTATTTCGACTGTTGGATGGGTAAATGAAACTGTGGGGCCAGTGAGGAGAACCCTATGCTGACTGTGGCACAGATAGACTGACTGTTTGTTTGTTTGTCTGTTTGTTTGTTTGTTTGTTTGTTTGTTTGTTTGTTTGTTTGTTTGTTGGAGCCAGTGTCATAGTGTGGGGCATTACAACATTAACTTCCAGAAAAAAAACCAGGCTAATCATCCTAAGCAACCTCGATGTTTCAAGATATAGAGACACCTTTCTCCATCCAGTCACATTCCCTAGATCTTTACCTCTGCAATATAAGACTGGATATCATTCTGCAAGATTAGTGCACGTTCATACAGAATGAGAGCCATTTCAGACCACCTCCAGTAGGCAGGAATACAGAGGATAGAATGGCCCTCCTGTAGCCCAGATCTCAACACAATTGAACACAGTCTCAGATTCACTGATCAGCTTGTGCGAGACGTGCATGCAAGAATGATCAACAGAACAACACTGGTCGACCTGCGACGAGTCCTTGTGGAAGAATAGCCAGGTACCGCGTAACAAAACTGGTGACAATTATGAGGAGGATGTACCGGGCTGTGGTGACAGCGCATGGCGTGTGTACTCAGTATTAAGCCACCTTCATCATAACTGAGGCTCCATTACGCATTTATTTTTTTGGATGAAGACTATCCTTGTCTTTCATATTAATGTGTTTTGTTTATTTAAGTTTCATATTACCCTCGTACAAAAGCCACGTGCTACCAGCAGAAGAAAAAACTATGAATTGAGCGTTTGACATTAGTAGGGTAATCTGGGCACTTTTTTTATGTGACCCGCTCACATAAGCAGGTCTGGTGCTCGTTGCATTAATTTACAACCATATTAAGTTTGGAATCATGGGAAAGAAAATCACACAAGCTTTGTAATGATATATAAATCATTGAAATTGATCAAGAAACAGCGGAGATATGATCGACCAAAGTTAAGTTTCCAAACTTTTTGTGCTGAGTGTATATACTAGTGTAATACATACAAACACATACTCAAACGCTACCCAAAACCTTCTTGGCAAGTGTATTTATACTTACCTCTCTAACGGGTCACGGACCACGATGATCTTCTTGTAGGTCGCAAGGAGCTTACTGGCTTCTTCTTTGCTGTATTGAGTTAGTCTTTTAAAATGTTGCCCATGGATCCAACCACTATGGTGGTCGTTTGCCGAATAGTTACTTATGTTCGCTAAGAATTGAGCTCTATTTACACCCATCAAACGAGCAGTTTTATTGTTCTCTAGATTGTACAGTAACAGTTTCATAGTTTTGCACGCACACTTTGGGACATAGCAGTAGATCGTTTTGATATTTTCAAAAACGAAAAGGTGGCTGCCAAGGCGTGCTTGCGATGGATCCACCTGAAAAAAATAGAAAGAAAACCTCTGGTGGACTGGATCATGTTTCAACCCAAACGGCCCTAACAATGTTAGTTAAAAGTTGCAATTCTTCCCACACCATTCGGTATACAAAGGGGGGGGGGTGTCCATCTCCGGTTCGAACTACCGTAGGGTTCAGTATTCTCCAATCAGAGGTTTCGATCGGGAGGCTAGTAGTGGCCGGAATTTTTAACGCTGCAGTCCCTCCCTCCCTTCCTTGAAAGGAGGCCGCGTTAAACATCCCGGACAGTCCTAGCCCTCCGATCGAAACCTCTGCTTGGAGAATACCGTAAGGGGCTAGTCCACTGGTAGTGGTGTGTTTTTATTGATATACTTTTGCTCATACGTGCTGAGTTCTAGGCAAAAAAAGCAGTATGTAACGGCCGTTACCATTTTCTAAGTCATTGGTATGACCCGGCCCGCCAATGCAAGGTCTTATCCGATCCTGTACATCCTTTTGTTGATTCATGAATAGAATATTCAAGACGGGTACTCTCTCACCAGGCTTTTGGACCGGTCCCCGACAATACAAACTCGTTCAAGAGGTTTATATTTGCTCGGTTAGTTGGTTAAATCTCCGGTAATGCCGTGTTTAGAACAATGCTATTTTGACACCCCGACCAATATATCGATCGATTTGAAACTCAGATTCGAATCAGCCATGACCCGACAAATCGAGTATCAATTTGCCTTCACGACTTAATCTGACAAAACAAATTCACCAGTGAGATGCTAGAAGGTGTTAGTTTTCAAAATATGTTTTCAGATTGAAAATTTTGGCACTTTGGAAGTGATAGAAAGTGGCGGCGATTAAACGTTTAACAAAAATAAGTTTCTACTACTTTTCTCCAGAGAAACAGAACTAAACAAGAGTTCTGAGACCTCATACCTCCATGAAATTTTTGATTATGCAAAAATTAGTTATCCAAATCAAG
Organism: Branchiostoma lanceolatum; assembly: GCF_035083965.1. Lineage (NCBI taxonomy): Eukaryota > Metazoa > Chordata > Leptocardii > Amphioxiformes > Branchiostomatidae > Branchiostoma > Branchiostoma lanceolatum. The sequence continues at coordinate 29,222,828 of NC_089724.1, forward strand.
TCCTAATTTGCATAAGTTGCATTTCCGCTGTACATTTCTGTCCATATAATAAGCTACCTGGATTCTGAATATCACTGAAATCCGTCGTTCCTTTGTTCATTTATCCTCCTTGAACTATTTTAACAAAAACTCCCTGCAAGTTCAGAACAAGTGGATCTTGTGGCTAAAGCTAGACCACTTCTTCTTTGCATCAAAAGCTATTTGCCCAAAATAAATCAAGACCGTCGCATGTCCGGGAAAGAAAATACAAACGCCGGAGGTTCGGTTGCAGTACCAGAGAGGGCCTAACGTCAATCTTGACCTCTGTCCTCCCATCCAGAGTTCTAAAGTTTTGCTGACCACAAATATCCGGAAGCACAGACATACATACCTCCGTGAAAAGTTTCATCGGCGGGAGTATAGTTAGTTCGAACGCGTTCGCGAACCAACTGTTCGAAACTACAGAACCGTCAAGGAGCTTATTTCGCTAACTTAAAAAAAAATGATACAGAGATTGTTCGTAACACCGCCAAAGCGTTCCGAAGTCGCCGTTCGGCTCTCGGCCATCTTCGGATGACGTCGGTATCTGTTCGTTGATTCTTTGGAAACCAGCTGTTTGAGCTGACCGACTACACAGTGCATGTGTGTTTAGCGATTAAGCGAATCTGGGGATAGCACCTTTTCGTGTGTTAATAGTGTTTGATTAATTCTCGAAAATCTTTCAGTGGACCAAGTACACAGTGTGCATATGTATATATATATATATATATATATATATATCTTATTCTCAGGCATATTTCAGTGGACGAGGTGCACTATGTGCGCATGATTCACTGAGTGACAAGACAGTCATACCATGTGTATTTTAGAGCGTGGTATACGATTCATCATTCAGCAACCAGTTCATAGAGTGTTAACAAAGTAACACCGATTTCAACAAAAACTCGATGGCCTACCGCCTATGGTTGTACAAAGATCAAACCATCATAACGCGTACGTACCATCGAATTGTTTTTTTCACAGTATGCCTTAAACGTGGCACGTCTGCGTGACTGTTCCTTCTCCGCTTCCGCTAAGCTCTCCCCATTTTCTGGAGAGAAAAAAATGCATAGTTACATGGATAACATATTTTCCCAAGGTCAATATTTCCGTAAATGTTGTCAATAGATTAGACTGTTGCAAGAAAATGCATTAAGGCCACCACACCAATTCACTTCGTGGCATGTCGTATCCAAGGAAAATATCATGCTAGAACTGTAGTCAACACCAGACTAACCACGCCGGCTATATAGAGAATATTTGCCAGGGAAGTTTGGCCACCGGAGGGTTTCATTCGCAGGCTCCGCGGCGGAAATATTAACTTTACCGTGGACTGACTCTATTGGCAAATTATTCCCCTTTTTTTTACCGAATTCTACGTTCCATACCCCCGTAGGAAGGCCTGGTGGAGGCAAATAAAACTGGAGCATCAACGTTGCAACGTTAACCTAGAAAGAGAAAACTGACAGGACAGTCTATATTTTGGTTCACAGATAATCAGATAGAAAGCATTGGATTGCTCATTCCTTGACAAAGACTGAAGCTGATCAGTTGAAAAAGGGTAAGTCTAATTTTCGTCTCTCAGAAACAACTTGCCCATTGTTTTTGTCATCACGGAAGGCAGACTTTTTCCTCCGGGTACCCCACATTAAAACAAGACGGTGAATGTTATAAGAGATCTACTAAGGACATCATCGCCAATCTCCGAGGTATACACACGGTAGATATCCAGTTGTTAATCTCCAAGCAGATCTACAGCCGGCTGGACCCTCTCTGGCTGACTGGACCTTCTCTGGCTAGCATATACGATTTTCGCGCCCCGTGTATACAATGTAGATCTGCTTGGAGATTACCAACTTGTGGCATTGAAAGTACCGTGTTTGTTTCAATGTGGCGGCCTAAGGGTGCTCTTACAGTGACCTATAATATTACAATGATTAGGCAAATGGAAAACAGTTTAAGGCGGCGTAGTTTTAGTTGATGTGAATGACATAAAAACGAACAGAAAGCAAATACACGTCAAGTACCTTTTTCAACTTGGTTACCTGCCGATGCACCGATGACTCTCTCTTGTGATGATAGTTCGTGTCCGATGTAGCTGATGCCCATGTAGGTGGCTACAGTACTCAGTATCAGAAAGGACAGAAATAGGAACCTAGCAGTTGGTCGCCTTAAAGTCATCCTTACTATATTTTAACACTGTATTGTCCTTTCAAAACAAGATCTATTGCTTGAGTGAGTGATCACGTGTACCAGACAACACGATCCGTCACGGCACACGTTTAGGCGCTGTCGTTCCACTTAAACACCTGCAAATTTGAGAAGAACGCATTACTTAACATTTCACACTGTAAAGTATCATATAATTGATGCTAATGTTTTATGAGAACTCTTCAAAATTTGACAAGACCCTTTTGACAAGCTTAAGATAAAAACAATAGAGGTAAATTGAAACTGCACACTTGTAAATCTAACTTAATTTTTCCGCATGTTTACATGCGTCTATAGCGCCTGGCTGGAAGGGCAGCGTCCCGAACGTCATATCCTGGATAAACACTGACATAAAATAAAGATTCCGGCATTTGGCCTGCAACTACGCACAGGTTTCCGTTTTAATATATATCTTTTGAATTTGTCTTAACAGCTAGCTAAACATGAAATATTTTCTCTCCGAATTTAAGATTTAAATTTACATATACATAACACGTCGTTTCGTATTTCTCTGTAATCAATGGGAAACATCATTGGTATCCAAAAATAGCTCAAATTGTTTGTTTAATATGCTCATTTTGATCGTCTCATCTCACTTGTATTTCTGTTTTTACCCTGCACGGCAGTAGCAGTAGCGCTTCTCATTTTAATTTGTTTATGTGCTCACTTCTCTCAAACCTACGACTAAACCTGCGCTATCGTCGCAGAGAAAATTCCCGTCGCAGGTTATCGAATTATGAATGTGACAGGGCTTTTCATGTATTGTAGATAAGACTTAATGATCTCTTTTCAATGGGAAAGTAACAATACCAAGACACGCGGCCACAAGATGTTCACTCGGGCTGTTCGCGAACATCCCTCATTCTCCATGTAACGTTTAGACCGGATTGGTAGGTTTGGTTCGCGCCTACTCTTTTCGTCATGGATGTCCCATCCCTCTCAGATTTGCTGTATAAGTGTTTACTCTGATGAAGGTCCATCGCTACTATCATGCTACGCTACACACTCTTGGAGATGCCCGATGCTAAGATACGTGACTGCAACCGACATAGATGTGTATGTAGCACATCGATGTGTAGGCCGGGATCGAACCCCCGACTGATAATTATAAGCGGAATGTCTAAACAATAAGCAACGGCATGCTAACGCCGATGTGATCCATACAACCTGTTTTAACATGAAATTGAAAACCAACTATAGACAAAAAAATAAATAAAAATTCGCGTACCTGTGGCGTTAACGATTTCCTTCTGGATGCTCTTGTCTCATATTGTGGTCTTGTCGTACTGTTCATTGGGAGAGTGTTTTTCGGTCCCCTGCGTACGTGTCACATCCTGGTATAGATTGGTTGACTGATTGCTATCTTGCCTATAAGCTAGTTCGGAGTTGCTACTACGCATGTGCAGTGTCAAAGGTGAAGGCCCCCGGCTTGAAAACAGTGCTCGTCTCGACATTGTCTTGATTTGCATAACAACGCCCCGCCGGGTTTTGTTCACGTCTGGGGGGCCTGCACCTTTGACACTGCACATGCGTAGTAGCAACTCCGAACTAGCTTATTCGATCACTTCATGCTCACTTCGTAAAGCCCCTGTCACACATTTTGGACCTTCCCATGATGCACTGCTTTATCCGGAAGTGGTCATCCATGTGTGACAGGACTTTATCTCAGGCAATATAGCACTAATAGCCCGTTGTACCAACCACTAAAAAAAAACAGCCAATTACTGCCAATGCTAGGACTGTTTCAACATAAAAAACACACAGTTCGGAGACGTCAAACCCCTATGAAATGTTTTGAGTTTTTGTAGATTTCTTGATTAATCATGTCCTATTGACGATACAAATACAGTATGGCTGAAATAAGCATAATCTATTTGAAATAACCATAATCTATTTCATGTTGTCTGTGTGAAAGTCTTTTCTTTTTGCAGAATACCAAGATTACATTAGATCATAAATTATGCAAATGCAAAACGAAGCAAAGTTCCGGATACGTTTATATAGATAGACACACGACTGAACAGAGGGTTGCCTTTTTTCAGTCAGGTATGATCACTCTTTCAGATTCTTTTCTTAAGGAGTTTTATTGCATAAGGAAGTTAATGTGTACGTTTAATCCTACGCAGACCTTCTGGGTGGCTGGCGGTTTTCTATTGCTTTTCTGGGCTGATTTTCTCTGTTTTCTGATCACCAATAATCGGGCGTACCAAACAAGCTTGGCCACATAAGAACAATATGTCAGATCGATCAGAATAAAGCGAAATACCATATAAGTCCACGCGAGGGACATAAGGAAACAGCTTTAGTCGTGCAGCCCTATGGAGGAAGAAATCGAGGACACTCATCCTACATCAGATTTGACAGAGTTGTCATTCTAGTACAGCTGATATAAACTAGATACTATTATCATATAGCCAGATGACGTTGACCAATCAGAAGCCTCCATTTCATATCGGTAACGACGCCATGGTAGGTGAGTAGCGGTTTAAAAACAAAGGTCAAGTTCAAAAATGGTTAACCTGGCATTTTCCGTCGGTACTGCAGCGGGATGTGTATGTACTGTATGTTTGTATGTATGTGGACAGCATAGCTCGAGAAGCTGTGGACGGTTTTGAATAATATTTAGCGGATGAGTGCGTGTAGGGTTCGCAGTCAAGGTCAATTTCGATAATGGGCCTTTTACTGGGTCCTTAAGGTACAGCAGCGGAGCTTCAGAGGTTGAGGTCAGATTTTCTGCAAGTGCTACGGTGTGGACGCTAATACACACTGCAATTTCTTTTCCCAGTCCTATATTGCTACAAGCTCAACACAATGAAGAGGCTGAGTAATTCGTATCCACCAGTTTAGATATGAATACATGTAACAGAAGTGTTGAATATATACTCAATCGTCTGGAGCTCACCGAAACGTGCGTAAACACAGGGGAAATATTCTTAATACTTCTCCCGGAATTCTTATGAAGAAGAGAAGCTGTCGGGGAGGTCTTAAAGATAAACCTGGTGTACCCAGGGTACGGATGGCTTCCAAATAGTATGATCTTTCCTGCAGTTTGAGGGAAGAATTAAACCCCGTTACTTGATAAACACATAAAAATCATTGACTGTCTACAAACTGAAAACAATGGCACGGAGAGATAAAAATGATACTGGTCAAATTAAAGATGCAGGTTTTTACCCATATAGGCTGGTTCTCGGGGACATACGTTGTTCACCTTACGCCACAGCAAGTAAATTTTATGGATGATACCTCATGCAGACTCCAAAAGGTTGAGAGGGCGAAAAAACAAAAAAGTTTTAAAAAATGCCTACATTTCTAAAATATACACCATGAAGGTTGTTATAAAGAATTGGTGCGACAAAATATGATATAACAGCGTCCAATGCTTTATCCCTACATTCAAGATTCAAGACGTGCACAGAAGTGACACTAGTGTAGTAGACCGGTATCACTTACCAAGTTGGCACCTACTGAGTTTGAGTTTATTAGGATCCACAATAAGCTTAACAGCTAGTCTTCCTGTGGTCCAAACTGACTGGACAAAACTACATGACACATATGAACACCACCTACTCCCAATGCTACCATACTAGTGTCAATTCTACAACTACCGAACTAGTTTCATTTCTACAACTTCATGTATTCTCCTGGCTAGTTAACTAGTGTCACTTCTAGAGCTAGAATTGAGACTACCACATGACATGATTTCCAATTCTTGATACTTTCTTGTCACGTTATATAAACCATCTCCTAAGGTAAGAAAATTAATGAGCTGTTGTCTTAGCTGAATTAAATGGGGTATTTCATAACTATACAAGCTTTGTCTTTTATTTTCTTCAGAGTTGCAAAAAAACAAATATATCCTTCTAGGCAAACATCAAATCATTGAAAGTATAAACAATAGACATATTTTAACGTAAGAAGTGGGATAAAAACCGCAGCCATTTATTTCGTTTATTTAATTTCAAACATGTGGAGGAATAAAAATAACAGGTAACAATTGATAGGGCAACCGGATACAACTTGGACATGCATGCATATTACAGTGAATTGTTTTAACCAAAAACATGTCTATATTACTTATATCTCAACGCTACTTAAGTTAACCCTTAAGCTGCCAGGTATTTTAGCCAAGTAAAAATAAAAAATGTTTGACCCCTGACCTCACTCACAAAACCCGAGAAACACCCGGCGGCCCTAACTCCCCTAACTTCCGGACTTCCCGCGCTACACGCACGCAAATCTGTTTTCTTCTACTCTATCCCGGTTATAACCGGGTGCAGCACACAGGGCATGCTTCTGTAATATATGATGATGACTTATATCCATCCCTTGCGTCTTAGGAAAATGAAACGGGTGCCTTGAAGTCTGATTATATAGGCACAGGTCGTTTTTGCCGTACGAATATACATGTAGGACTTTAGGAAACCACAAGTGTTTTCCTCTAGACATCCATGATGAAGTTCATAGTGCGTGCTCTATTAGTGGAGACCGGCACTTGTTTGGTTCTGGTGACGCCGTTGTAATAAGCAGTGACAGTGTAGGTACCAGGGACCAGCATTCTCCAGTAGTCTCCGTCTTTTGCTGCAAGCGACAAAACAACGTTATATAAAAAAAGAAACTACCGTGAAATTGTGCGTGGAACTAACGTCATGAAACTGATGCAATGGAAACACGACATTGTATCTTCGTGCCGTGAATAGATTAATCAGGTAAGTCTGTAAGTCATTTTCAAGCGAAGTTTTTTTTATTACAACCCTTAACCACGATTTCGGCTCCCTTTATCAGGGTGAACTGGCATGATCTGCAACTACTTACCGCATGGTGGCGCGGTTCCAAACATGACTCCGAGTCTCTCTCCCTCTCGTCTCGGTTCAAGGCTGTAGATTTTCTATATCAGATACTCTGCCCCACCCTACTTGAACCACTTTGTGCACTACTGCTCCCTCCCGGCCCAGTCTTTCATACAGTTGTTTCTAGTAATGTTGCTGACACCGCTAACGACTGACACCCACCTGTTGTGACGTCATGATTGATCCCGTCCACGTGAATGGTCGCTCCCTTAATTGGATCAAGGTTACGGTCCAATACGAAGCACTTTATACCTTTGTGAGCCTGTTGAAAAGATATATTATGTAGACCATGTACGGGCTGATAATACATGAAATATTTAAGTTGACATAACTTTTCTACAAGTTAGTCCATCTGGACTGACACCATTGTTGAGTAAAGAAAATTATATACGAGTCAGGATCAAGCCTCTGACTTATGCGAGGGTCACATTTTCAAAACGGGACTCGGCCGGGTACCTTGCGGGAACAAAACATATGATATAAAATACACCAAAACACATGAAACGTGAAACATGAATTATATTATTGATATTCATTTTTTGTTGTTTCCTCAAACAGTGGATCTGAAGTTACAGTCAAGAGCGACAGCGTGCGATTTTAAGATGAAATGTCTTTACTGATAGCGTCAAAGTTTTGGTTTCTCCACTCATTACTTCGGAACTGAGCATAGATGCTGTACTTCCCGGATCGGAAATGTGGACCTAGCATGAATTTCGCCTCTAACAGCCCTTACACAGGATATGCCCATGGAAGTTTGATTGTCGACTTGTCTGGATCGTGGAAGGCTGCCACTTTTTCTCTTTTATTTTACTATTCATCGTTTTTCATAACTTATTTCAACCGTGTCACGCAGAAAAAAACAATATACCAATTTTTGGCGACGCCTCAGGGGCGAGCCAAATTTTTACTATATTGTGTGCAGATTGCAAGAATTCTAGGAATTGTACAGGAATGTGAAAGTTCATGGGACGATAACTCAAGAATGCCTGGATGTATTGTCTTCATATTTTGTAGGTGGGTAGGTCTGTGAGAGACCTTGTAATGATTGGATTTTGGGCCCCCTAGCAACTTTCTATGGTACTACAGGGGAACTTTGACTTTTCAAATCTCGTCTTCTGAACATGCTATAGTCATGATTTTTAAGTGGTGGATAGCTCTTTGGTAGGAAAATATGTCCTGTAGATTTTGACCCCCTAGCGGCTTTTTTTGGAACTGCAGGAGCTGATTTTGACTCAAACTTTGAAAGAGAATAACGCCAGAATGGGAAGACGGATCATCATAATTTTTGGTGTGTAGATAGCTTAAGTGATGATTTACATAATCATATGCCAATTATGCAAATAAATATCTGATTTGCATAATTAATGAGGACAGTTAATAAATCAGCTGAATTCTATTATAGGACTCTCAAACACATGACATATGTAACTGAGAAAGAGGTAAATATTGATAGATATCAATTATGCAAATTGATACTTAATTTGCATAATTAATGACAAAATACTATAAATCCATAGTGGTAAATGATGGGGATTTCATTTTTGCACCATTTGGAAGTAAAGTAAATGTGGCCACTATTAGACACAAATCTTGCATAGAGGGCCTCATTTACATAATTTATGAGGAAATGGTACGATATCTTTTTTTCGTGAAAACATGATTTTCGTACATTGGACAACTTACGTTATTTTGGTAGAGAAGGTGATCGACTGATATGATTTATGCGAGGTCCTTATTTGCATGCGGGCTAAAAACGAAAACGTTAACAGAGACCACCGTCGCCATGGCAACATCTTTTTTTGTTGCCAATCTTGTTACACTTGGGTGGAGTGAGGAAAGTCGTGCAAAGTGCCTTTTCCCAAGGGCAAAACATCAGTGGCGTGAGAGGACTTGAACCCGGGACCGCTGGGTTCTAGGCCGAACACCCTGCCGTTCTTGAAACGTGACTTGAGACTCAGTGGACAGTGGACCCTACCTGACAGATAGCCTATGGTGCCCCCGTCTCTGTTCAGCTCAAGGAAACTCGATTGGCCTTGAAGTTTTTTTCTCGTAATGGAATCCTTTACAAAGACTTGAAATGCAAAGTTGAAAATTCAGGTTTTCAAAATTTGTATTCATAGTTAATAGTTGCTGTTCAGAACTTTGTTCCTGAATGTCTAATACAGTCTCATCAATCTGGAAACGTTGCAATAATTGAATCAAATGTCCCTTTAATGCAGAGTACATGACATTGTATTGAGAAAAGAAAGGTGAATGTTACTTTGAGGTAACTTTGGTTTGTTTTACAGCATTGAAGCAGACTTTGATACATTCTACTTAGATAAGCCAAGAATCCCTCTGTAACATTTGATAGAAAGTTTACAATGGGTGTATTTTATTTGGTGAATCTTTCCATGTACAGAACATGAAGGTGCTGAGATAAAGACACGTGGCGGCAAAGCAGAGAATAAATTGTAAATACATGTTGAGATATGATCCAAGATATGGGTGAATTTTCTATGGACAGCTGTACATATTTACCGGTCATAACCAGTGACCAGTGGTCAAAATTGGGCATATTCAGCCTTATGTACATCACAGTAAATATTTTTGACTTAAGACATTGTCAACTAATATTATGAATTTACCCTATCTCTAGTCTAGATAGGGCATATGCTTCCCTAAATTATTGTACATGTGCAGTTCCAAAGTGTAAGTTAAGGCAGCACTGAAGTTGCCATTTTCATATTTCGAGGATGTTCCAACAGTGGTCGAATCTCTTTCAGACATGATTATTATTCTTACACCATTTTTTCTCGGTTTTTCACTTTCCATGGTCCTGTACATGAAGTTAATTCAATTATATACAAAATGTTCTATATACATACATCACATCATTAGGTAGTGGAATCAACTTTCCACGATCAATTTTATCAAACCCTCTTTTTCCTCATACGCTCAGGACCTGTATATGAAATATACGCCTATTACTATCATGTGGTCCCCAATTTTGTACGTCTGTATTATAGTTCTTGGCATACCTTTTATACGTATTTAAAAATCCAAGTCAATTATACTATTTGACAGCTTCTTAAATTTTTCTGAAAAGTTGTCTTATCTTGACAACTAATAAACATGTATTCATCATCTATTTGTGACACTGTGGATTCTATTATTTTCCAGTCGCAAAGATTGTAGTTTTACCTTAACCTGTGGAAAAGTAGAGATCTTTAGTCAGTGTAGAATGATTGGATGACACCATTCCGACTTGGGAGTTCATTTGATCGCAGATCATACCCATCATGGTCATGAGTTCACGTTTGTGTCCAAACTCTGTAAATACTTCCGCGAGGAAGCGGATGTAAGGTGCCCCGTCACAATTCCGCTTTGAAACAAACCCCGATACGGTAGATAAGCCAAGAAAGATGTCGGCTTCGTGTGACATGAACGAAAACTGTTTCGAATCGTGTGTGTCGTTGTCCAGCGCACGACCCTGTACAGCTTCCCCTTGACACGCTTGGATGAAGAACAGTTTTGGTTTTCCTTTGAGACTCGGGCACCTTTCAATTTTGACATGTTTCATGAGTTCACAAATGTCGATCCCAACGTCGTTGGAGGAGAAAACTTTGCTGGACGTTCCGTGGGACATGATACAGCACACGAAGCAGTCGTAGTTGGAGTGGTCAGCCTGTCCGAGTTGGATGAACACGTCCACCATCTTGGCGTGGTCAAGGTTAGTGTGGGAGACCACGTCAAAGTCAAGTCGTTGGAACAGGCTGGAAACCCGATCTAACGCAAGGATAAAACAAATGAAGCGTGTGTTTTTCCATGCCACCCGTCTACGTATTTGTCTTTCTTTTCATCTAGGAGATCTAGAGACGATAGCCTGTAACGTTAAACTTCTTTCCCAGCAAAGGTATAAGACGAAAGGTCAAAAGGTTCGTGAGCAAAGTAAACAAATCAAAAACATGTGAAAAGGTAGTCGTTCCATATCATTATTTGTTTCTGAATGGAGCCTGAAATGTACTTGTTAGAGTCTATCGACAAACTTTTGATAAGATACAAAACTACTTTATTTCCGGCTACATGTATAGTTTTAAGCATACCTGTATCTTCTTCGGCCCCAACCCTCTCCAGTAGTCGTAAGAATTTAGTGTTGTTGATGATGAGGGCCAACCCTCGCGGTTTACGACTCATCTCGTACGTTTTAGATCTCGTGTGATCCTTCGCTGCCACCTGCTCGTGTCTCTTTCTGTACAGTTCTTGTCTAAGACGTTCGTTCTCGCTCTCAAGGGCTCGCACCGTGTCGTCGGGGCTGAGGCCTTGTCTTCGCTCAAGCTCGTCTACCCTCGACTGGAGTTCTTCCTTCTCTTGTGTGACGTTGTCGAGTTTCTGGGTAAGAGCTAGGACTCTTTCGCGCATCGCTGCCAGCTTTTCGCGCATCGCTGCCCGCTTTTCTTCAGTGTGTGTCAACATTCTGTTCAGCACAGCAGCTTCGGGTGACAGGGGCTCCACTCGGAGGGGGACCTCGACTTCTTCGTTGTCATGGAGACGCCAGTATTTAAGCATGTGTCTTCTGTGGGCCAAGACCGTCTTCACAGCTGCAAATGATGGTAGAATAGCGATCACAGATTCGGCAGTAACAGAATGGTGACATATGTAATGGAAGAAGACTTGATACGTCTTCTGTCCTGATCAGTAAGTCGAAGCATACAATGTAGTGATTTTGCAAAGATGCCTAAATATTATACGCCAAAAATAATTACTCAAGCAACTGGATAAGATTTTGAAACAGTCGACCAGTTGCTTGAGTAATTATTTTTGGCGTATCTTATTACCTGGATGTCTAACCTTCATCAATGCCTAAATATTTTCCTGTTAGCCCCTACATCACTTTGCTCAACGCACATAATCGACTTCATTGTTTCTTGGGTTTCCTTCCCCAAAGTCAGTTAGTGAACACCAAATTTCAAATAGAAAGAAGCCGGTAGCATTAACATTATACTTACTTGATTCTTCTACGAACTCAATTTGTGCCGCTCCCTCTTCTGTCCTCAGCACGAAGGCTACTTTACCGCCACCGATGGTCGGGCTGGTGAAATACATGTAGAGCCCTAACGTAACGTCCGTATTTTCTGACTCGTTCTCCGGTAGCCCTCTGACGATGATACACGACTCGGGACGTCTGACAATGGCCGCCATGCTGTTCTGCCGACGTTGACGCACCCTTGGCATTTTGGTGTCCGATCCGACGTACACCAGGGGCTTAACAATCAATACTTAGGAGGAACCTGTCTTTCTGAGCTACCTGGTACTTAGCCCAAACTGTTCTACTACCCTAATACGGTGTCGTTTTGGTTCACGTGGCGAGCAAACGTTCACTACCCTCCCAAACAAACATACCAAGTTGGCAGCATGAACAATGGCAACGCCCCCGTGACCTTTACCTGCCTCTGTGTGTTCTATATTAACCCAACCAAGCGGAAAGATAGCATAATAGTGTACGTGTGTTAGGGAATGTCAGGTTTCATTTGGCCGATGTGTCTTTCATTGGCGTTTTTTTCGCTTTGTGAGTGACTCTGCTAACAGTTACGTAGCTGAACAAATACCTGACGATACTGGAAGGACACAACATATTTACTTGCCATCCATAAATTATTCAGCTCAGAACATGAAGTAACCAAACGTGACGACATGACGCGGGCATGCTCTGGCATGCCTGTAGGTGTATTAAATTGTTAGGTTTAAGGTTACCATGTGAATTGAATGCAGTAGCGTCAAAGAGTAGAACAGCGACAGGAGCAGAGACTATGCGTTGCTGTTTGACTATGACAAACTTAATACATTAAGCAGTGACTTTAAAATATTCTAAAACATTGTAGAACCGTACAATTAATTGCTACAAAGACATGTCGACAACAGATGTGGATAAACAGCTATGTCCTATGTCATATAGTTAGGTCTAACTAGATTATGTTTCATTCAATGACATGCCCCCCTGTGTCGGAACCCTCGCTGCAGGAATTCCGCTCTTTAAGCACCCTATAAGTTACTTTATGTAATACTTGCGCGTGCATTTACGCAAGCTTTACGTTTGTCCGTTTATCTGTAAAGTAAGAAAGTACATGTAAGCTCAAATTCGAATTTTTACAACGAATAAAAGCTCCGTAAAGTTTCCTTGAATTTAGTGATGTACGCCGCGTTAAAGCGTCCGGACGTCCGTAAAGCGTATGTAGTCAAATGTTCTTAAAATCTTTTACGAAATACAAGTTTAACTGATGACCGCACTAACACCTGCTGGGATACATGTCAACCTAAACTAAGAAGTAGGGTTATTAAAAAAAATGGATAAGATATATCAATCCACAAGTCACAGAGACAATTCTTTGTTATCAAATTTTTAACTGCGCCACAGCTACAGAAGGCTGACGTCATGGGAACTTCCCATCGCCACACCTTGGCTGGTATGTATACAGAAGGGTCACAAGTTACGTTTTCACATTGTTGGTTCTCTAGTATAAACACAAAGACCCCAGTGTTGTATCCTTAAAGCCGGCGTCACAATTCATGCGAGCGTCGGCCGAATTTGTAGATCGCCCGAAGCTCGCCGAATTTCAAAATTGCCCGAGCGTCGACCGTGTTTTTCAATGAAAATCTCGGGTGACGTCCGTCGAACACTAAAAACTAAAAATCACCCATGAGATGGTACCATCTCTTGGACATGGACGAAGTCAGTATCGACTAACCTGGTAAAAGGCCAATATTTGGGTCAACTTTGATTTCTAAAAATCGCCCGGAGCCCGCGTAATCGACAGGACGTCGGCCGTATTTCGACCGAAAATGCACATCTGAAGCTCGACAACACGTCGGCCGAGCTGAATTTCTTATTTGTGACGGAGGCTTAAGCGGGTACCTTACTGGGTCGTGCCTACTTAATTGCGCGCCTCTTTGCGAAAGACACTCGCTAACAGGCGCAAATAAGCGCTAATATATAATCGGCGCGAATTTTTCAGCTGACTTGCGGATTTTTCGAAAATTTGAAAACATTCGCAATTGATAAATTTGGTGCCAATAGGCGAGAAACAGACGCCGATAGTACACACAAAGACCAATTGATGCAGTACATATGGAATCCGCACGGGGGAGTCGTGGGTCTAGACGAAGTTCCTTCAGAGCAAACCCTGTCTGCTGAATGCTCAGTGTTGACGGGGTATATTAGATACTATGCCAAGGATGAACCGTCTACCACATTGACTGTTTTTACACAATTCGGTATTACTGTCACAGTGATTGAAGGAATCTATTTGATAAAGCAACTCTCTCTTCTGCTAGATTTCTGTATTTTACCGAGCTATCCTTTACACTAGTACCAGTTTGACGACAAATGAGTAAAATTTCAGTTTAACCTACCTTTTTTTCAATTCAATCATGCTTGGTTTCTACGTCTCTATGTAGTACTGTTTGTTTTCATGGGGCTACCTGAGACGGTGGTGTGTTTAGGAAGGTGCACGATTAAAAAGACGTTCTAAACGATACCGCGATTTTCATCAGGGCGGACCGACTCTCACGACCTTCTATCACATTTTGTCCGCCGGTGAAAAATGGTCCCCCCTCACACTCTTCCAAATGGAGTGAGTTAGGTTATTCCAATCAGTCTTATTAACTCGGACACATGTACTTGAGTCTTAACATTGCGAAAAAAACATGTTTGAGAAGTGTTTTGTTTAACGATACCGCGATTTACATTAGGGCGGACAGATTCTCACGACCTTCTATGACATTTGGTCCGCCCGTGGAAAGTGTTCCCCCCTCTCACTCTTCCAAACAGAGTGGCTTATGTCATTACAACCAGTCTTTTTTAACTCGGTCACATAGCGAAAAAACATGTTTGAGAAGTAGTTTGAGGAAAGATACCGCGATTTTCAGAATTCGAAGGCACATTTGGTCCGCCCGTCACTTGAAAGTGGTCTCAAAATCATCAAAGTTTGTGACAAGTCCTATGGTAGGATGTAGTAAACAAAAGGTATTGATGAATACTTTCAGTATTCCTGAGGCAAAAACGAGCTAAAGTTTAACGAGTACCATTACTGTGATTTGGGCCGCAATCTAGGCGGGCTGGGACCGAATTGCTTAACTCGGACCGAATTGCTACGACGCAATATATGAAGAAATTAACCACTTGCTTTTATAGGATATCTGATTTGATTCATCTACCTACTTTGTATGATATAATTCGTTGTCAGTGCTTTGTTACTGTAAGACAGTAAGGTAGGGCGATACATTAGTCTTCGTTGGTATACTTTGTACTTGTGGGCCTTCGTAGTTTTTAGGCCACGCCCCGGACAGATTCTCACGCCGGACCATATTTCATAGAACACCGGATCCTTACATCTGCTTTGAGATTGACTGCCATGCTCTCGTCTTACTTGAATCATGTAACTGTAATATAGTGTACATGCATTTCAACTCGCAATGGGGCAGATATTTGTCACATATGTTTTCATAAGAGATAGACTATCTGAATTTCTAAGAAACACCCGACAAACCCCCCTGGGAGACAAGATAAGACAGAAACATGTGAAGTGCTGACAATGTAAGACAGAAACATGTGAAATGACGACCCTTCTTGAAGAACTGTCACATAATTAATTGACCTGTCAAACACATCTGGTAAAGATCCTGAATTAGATAAGAGTCCCAGACAGATAAAAAGGGACAGACATAAGGAAAGACAGCACAGTTGGACGGCACAAATAGAGGAGAGAGGATGTGAGTGTGAAATAAAGATCGTCCCTCGGCCACGGCAAATCTTGTGTGTCTGTGCTCACTTGATCCAGAAGTAGTATTCCTTCTACTTCTCTACATGGCGTTGTCTGGGCAGGATTGCGGTAATATCTCCCTGCACGGGATCGAGGAGACTACGACCAGCAGGAACAACGCTGGGACGGCCACAGGACAACAAGAGATGGCCACCGGGACCAGAAGCAGTCTCAGTCCGGTGAGATCGTGCCTTTGCTTGGTTTTGAGCATTGTGATGACCTGGCCACCTAGTCTGATTTTCTGTTTATCCTTTCTCATGTAGTGTATATCTGGCATAAATGTAGGCGTAATCCAAGATAGCTCTCCTTAGGTAGCATAGGTTATCTGAAGGTCCATTCTAGTTAGTAGCTACAGATATATGTGAAATAAAAAGCCGTGAAGTGTCAGTCCCTCTTATGTTAGGTTTAGCAGTGGGTGAATTTTCCCTTGAACATTCCGAATTCCCCAAAAGTGATTTTTTTTTACATTCTCATTCATTTGGAAATGATATTGAAACATGGCAGTGTCTACTGTTTATATTTGCTTGAGGGTCGGTTGTGGACAGAAATGTAGGCGGGCTCTGCTGTGCATGCGCATGTGCACACAGCCCGTATACATATTTTTGAAAGCATTTTAATTTACCGATCATGGATCATGTAGTATAGAGATATTACAAATGCTGAAACTGTCTGGTAGAAGAGGCTTGAAAGTTTTTGAGATGTAGTCCAGTAAGGGTAGGTTGACAGGAGCTCTACCGACTGCCACGGTTGAGCAGGGGGTTTGCGAGGCTCCACAGATCCCGGGGTAGGGTAGGTATTGAGCGTGCCTAGCGAGACCTAGTTTGAAGTGGTTACAGATCAAGAAAACATGAAAGCAATTTTTCGGTAAGGATGGTCAGGTTAGAAGTAGTACGCTGTTTCTTGAACAAGGTTTAGCTGCTTAAATTGAAGTGTCAATGGAAAGAGAGACAATAGTTGTCCATGGAAATCAAATTACATATCTATTAGGGTCTCCTGATTAAATTGTAAGCTAGTGGGGGGAGGAGCTGACTGCTGGATGATGCCTGTGGAAAGCCAACTATCAGGTAAATATTACCGGTTAGCGGTGGTGTTTGGGCATCGTGAAGGCGCAGCTGATAGCAAAGTTAGATTCCAACCCCCCGGGGCTCAGCCTATGATAGTTTCAGACATCGCTGGAAAGCTAATGTGAAAATGTTAGGGTCTAGTATAGCAAGATGGTGTGGCCAGGTTGTTCGATCCTCTATACCTTGCATAGGTAAAGTTAAACCCGGACGGTGGTAGAGCAGTCACAGACAACGCACCACTCATGGAGGGTGATAACGGTCCGGACGGTAGTGGAGCAGCCACACAGGGCACCCCAACCTAAGGAGGACCAAGAATTCTACGGGCCTGTGACCTGATCGAGACAGCCACATCGGCAGCCAATTGGGCAACGACAGGACACAGCCGCCGTGAGGACGAAGAAGCGAAGACGGCAAGGCATGGTGAGGGACAGCTGGCACACCTGAGCAGAGGACCCGAAGACAACCGTTGAACGGCCCGAGTACTACTAGTGATGGTGACTCCAGGATGATGCAGATTGCGACCTGGACACCAGACAGTTAATTAAGAAATTGACCTTGACAACTGAACTCTTGATCCAGTGACTGTATTCCCTGCCCACGTTCGATTCAATCATGACGTAGTGCAGCTAGCAATGTCCCTTCGAACTCAATACACATTTCTGTTAGTCATATACCCATACATTTGTATGATGCTGTGAATGTAAACTGACTTGTAATTTACCCATACATTTGTATGATGCTGTGAATGTAAACTGACTTGTTATTTAGTATGATGATGTATGTTACCGTTGTTCTGTTTTTTGTGACACACTGTTGTCAAATGCGAGGACGCATTTATTTCAAAACAGGGGGATGTAATATAGTGTACATGCATTTCAACTCGCAATGGGGCAGATATTTGTCACATATGTTTTCATAAGAGATAGACTATCTGAATTTCTAAGAAACACCCGACAAACCCCCCTGGGAGACAAGATAAGACAGAAACATGTGAAGTGCTGACAATGTAAGACAGAAACATGTGAAATGACGACCCTTCTTGAAGAACTGTCACATAATTAATTGACCTGTCAAACACATCTGGTAAAGATCCTGAATTAGATAAGAGTCCCAGACAGATAAAAAGGGACAGACATAAGGAAAGACAGCACAGTTGGACGGCACAAATAGAGGAGAGAGGATGTGAGTGTGAAATAAAGATCGTCCCTCGGCCACGGCAAATCTTGTGTGTCTGTGCTCACTTGATCCAGAAGTAGTATTCCTTCTACTTCTCTACATAACCACCTTCGCAGACTTCTAGGAGCGCCAGCATTCAGGCGTTTTTTTGGGGGGGAGGGGCGTTGATAAAAATGTTCTGTAATCCCAGGCGCGCGTAAATTATCGTCCCAGCATCAGCTAACCTGTTCCATGTTGGAAATCGCGAATTAATCAGCCCCCCCCCCCCCCCCCAAGAAATAAACGCCGGTGCAGAAGTCTGAAAACGACGCTTTGAATCACCTGTGTCAACTTCCGTCAAGTCTTTATTGTACTTAACTTGAGTCAAATCACATAATTCGGCCTTTTGCCCAAAGACCGCCACATTAAAACGCAGCGCCAGTAATCCCCGGGGTATGCACACTTCATTGTGGAAATCCAGGTGTTCAAGACATACTTGACAAGGACTGGATAACATCGTTTCGCCTTAGGGTACCTGGTGGAATTATCATCAATAGTTTTCTGCTTTGATGTGTCAATAACGTTAGGCAGCTGCAGACAACGACGACGTGGTACTGCACCCATTCACACCCTGTAAACCACTCCTTCACCTTATTCTCACCCGTCCTTACTGTGTATTGTTAAAACTTAATGGAGCGAATATTTCTGCGGAATCCACCGTTCCACCATGACTTTGCATAGGTGTTATGTATAAACAATTGTAGCATATTTGTAGATTTCTTGAATTCTGTTCTTTCGGATATATAAGTTAATGATACTTGTGTAGATAAAGGGTTTATTGCACCTTAAGTCAACTGTCATAATTTGGCAGCGTCAGTAATCCCCGAGTTGTGTTCAGGACATTCTTGAGAAGGCCTGGATAAAATCGTTTTGTAATGTGTCAGTCCTCTGGGCGCTTTATGGAAACTAGTGTACCTGTAAGCTTGGGGAAAAGGACCCATGATAATTTGAAAACAATTGTACTACTAAAGATACAATAGATAAATGAATGAATTGAATTGATACATGCATAGTGTCACCTAGCGAAGTATAAGCATATACCACAAAGAGAAAAACTCCCTCCCTGTACAGCAAAGCGTTTCTATTTCTGTCCAATAGGAGCAGTACATGTAAGCGATCGTTACAACGTTTTAGAAGTGGAAATGAAAGAAAAATTAACTCATTTGATTTTTCAACTAAGAAAAAAGCTATCTGGAAACATGCACGTGGGAGGGGGGCGTGTCTGGCAACGATTGCGAACCGAACGAATAGTCAGCGCGGTAAATGTGCTAACACTGCACGAAATGGCCTCGTTTCCCGGCGTATACGTACCGGGATTTTTCTGTATTTTTGTCGGATACTGACGGATACTGACGGATACATGCGGATTCGTGTAAGGTATCCGACTATTTCCGCACCGGTATATGGAATATTTCCTGAAGAATCCGAAAGTAAGGGATTTTCGACGAATACGGAGCCGTACACTGTACGGAAATGCCACCGATCCTGACGGATACGAACAGGAATTTTTCTGTATTTTTGGCGGATACTGACGGATACATGCGGATTCGTGTAACGTATCCGACTATTTCCGCACCGGTATATGGAATATTTCCTGAAGAATCCGAAAGTAAGGGATTTTCGACGAATACGGAGCCGTACACTGTACGGAAATGCCACCGATTCTGACGGATACGAACAGGAATTTTTCTGTATTTTTGGCGGATACTGACGGATACTGACGGATTCGTGTAACTTATCCGACTATTTCCGCACCGGTATATGGAATATTTCCTGAAGAATCCGAAAGTAAGGGATTTTCGACGAATACGGAGCCGTACACTCTACGGAAATGCCACAGATCCTGACGGATGCGTACAGGGATTTTTCTGTATTTTGAAGAAAATGGTGAATACTGACGGATACAGGTGGACAAAACAACGAATCCGTAACGGATCCGACTAAGTGCTTCCATTCCTAATTTAACTATACCCAAAACATCATTTTGAATGACAGGAAGTTTGGGAAAGCCTGTATGTAACATATGTATCATTTCATATCTCAACATAATGTATTTCTAAGTTCAAAAACTATCAAATACAATACAATACGGAAGTACTATGTGGCTAAATGATCCATTTCATTTGAGACAGGCTGAGGGACATCCACATACTCAAAGCACCACTGCATATGCAGGTTAATGTCGGTAAATTGGGGTTGTGCAAGCACAATGTTCTGAAAAATTATGAAATGTATTACAATTAACACCATCACAACATTGTGGTAATATTTACTACTGTATAGTGCCCTTGGACCAAAATCATCTACATGTTCTAAATATTCCACTAAAGTAATAAAAGCCTTATTTGTGGCCAGCTCTTCGTCTAAAAGCCATCAGATACAATTGTTTCAAATACAGAGGTTGAAAATAGAAAGTAACATTATACTGTCTGAAGAACTCCCATGATGACACGCTACATTTTAAACGTAAGTAGCATATGCCGTGGAACTGCATGTGTATAATCGTCCTCTCCCCATTCTCTGACTACATCTGAGTTCACTTCTTCCATGCACTCTTGGTAAGGGACAGGCAAGGCTGATTTCTTCTGTATCTGCATGTTGGACTCAGCTTGGAGTCCATCTTGTGATGAACCAGTTCCTATATGATAAAACCAAATGATGAATAAATATCAATTCACGTATTTAAGGAACATGTCACATGATTTTGACATGGGCTTCGTTTCATCACAGCAGCTACAAAAAACACGGGACAATGGATATCCATCATGCCTCTCTCAGCTAACATTGAAGTGTACCGATGATGGACTTACCAAAGGAGCCTGAGGTACTCAGCAGCTGAGCATCTGACAGTTGATTGCTTTGTTCCCAGCCAAGGTCCTCACAATATGTGCTGCATTTGTGAAGGAAGTATCTGCCGATGCTGTACTGGATATATATATATAAATGGAAACAATGACAAATATTAAACATATCACATACTCGCATGTGTAAAAAAATGAATCTGGGCATCGTTGAATTGACTACGTAAAACTTACATCTATAACTTGAATATGATATTGATCAAACATGCACAGCTATAACGTGAATGAAATAATCACTGAGGCACACTACTGCCTCCTTATAAGTTCTAGTTCACTATCCACAAACTGTGGGATCTTTGTGGGACAAATAATTATGACATTTTCTTCCCTTCCATATCTTTAATTATCTTTCCCTCCACTGCTTGCTATTTTGTATCTGAAACGTTAACCAGACACACATGTCTGATGACCATTGGCAAGAATGAACAAATTGAAATTTTAAATTTCCTAGATCCTAACGCCGTAAAAGGGCAGGTCGGCTGGAGAATTCTTATGGTCATGCGAATGCGATGATATGTCAAGCCACAATAGGAGGATAACTGACGTCAAAACTAGTTAGAAACGGGAATTTTTCAATTTGTACTTACCAAAGGGCAGTCCCTCAAAATGATGAATCAACTCCCTACCAGCGTTTACAAGGGGGGAGGGGGGCGACGAATATTGCATGCACGAAGAAGACAACGTCGCAATTCCGTGCGTTTGAGTTTACACCGAATTCCCTTCGACTCTCAAGTCACTCAAAAACCACTGGTCGACCATGGTAGACTCTGGCGATGCCATGTTAAGCACAGAAGGTGATGAAACGCCGTTCTTGTCTGTGCTGTTAACCGAAAGGAAACCGTTAACGTTTGTCGCGCCCAGAAGTGTCTTGTGGGTAATTTGGATATCCGACACGAATCCGTGTTCCGTACACGTCAGGATCCGAGACAGCTCATGACTTCTAACATATTGGCAAATCTGAACTTCTAACATATTGGCAAATACATAAAAAAATGAAAGATCCGAGTAGATATTTTATCTGTACCCGAAACGTATCCAGACGTATACGGCATCAGAATTGCTGGATCTGAGGTGTTCCTGGTATTTGTCCAAATTTGCTCGGAAACGTTCCGTATCTGTACCCGAAACATATGAAGGATCCAGACGTATACGGCGCGGGAATTGTCGGATCTGAGGTGCATCGGATCCAATCGGAAACGTTCCGTATCTGCTATGATGCGCAATTCCGGATCTGTTGGATTCGTCAGGATCTGAGATCATGCCGCGTGCCGTGCAGTGTGTATTTGTTGGTCAGGATCCGAAGCAACTACCGATAAACAACCCGAACATCTCTGCCATATTGACAAATATCTAGAAACGAAGGATCCGCGCAAATATCCTCAGGTATCCGACGCGCATCACGGATCCAGACGTATACGGCGTCGGAATTGCCGGATCTGAGGTGTACCTGGTAATTGTCTGAATTTGCTCGGAAACGTTCCGTATCTGTACCCGAAACGTATGAAGGATCCAGACGTATACGGCGCCGGAATTGTCTGATCTGAGGTGCATCGGATCTAATCGGAAACGTTCCGTATCTGCTATGATGCGCAATTCCGGATCTGCTGGATTCGTCAGGAAATGAGATCATGCCGTGCCGTGTGTATTTATTCGTCAGGATCCGAAGCAACTACCGACATACAAACAATCCGAACATTCCAAATATCAAAAAACGAGGGATCCGCGCAAATATCTTCGGGTATCCGAGGCGCATCACGAATCCAGAAGAATACGGCGTCGGAATTGGTCGGATCTGCGGGCACTTCAGTATCCGAGCAGTGAACTGGGATTTTTCCGGATTCGCTCGGAAACGCCATGAGGCCCGATTCCGGATACGTCGGATCCGTCAGGATACGTGGCCATTTCGTGCAGTGTAAATTTAGCCGCACTGTGGTTTTATAAATGATTCAACAAATCCCCGGGGATATAATATATATAGGAACACCGGACACACACAGTCATGCTTCGTAAACTACCCTTCAACTTAGTCCTACCCGACTTTACGTCATATCCGTCCAAACCCTTTCAAATCTACGTCATATCCGTCGTCCAGGTTACTATAGCTAGCCAACGGACATGACGTGTACTTGAAAGGGTTTCCCTCCACAGTACTAGTACTGTTAAAGGGGAAATGTTCGCGGGATTTAATTTCGCGGTATTGTGAGTGCATGTTCGTGGTGGTTTTCAGTTCGCGGTTGAATCAAGGGGGTAGGCAGGCAGAAAAAAGGGCGAAAATGTTCGCGGTGGGTTTAAGTTTCACCGCGTAAACTACCGCGAACATAAAACCACCGCGAACAGTTACCCTTCTACAGTATTCACAACAAAATCATCCACGTCTAATACGGTCTAATGTCCCGGAAATTTCACTTGTACAATTTAATAAACAAATCCAACTCTAGACATTCTTTCTTTACTTGACTTGGTAAATCTTTTATCCTTGACTATCTAAACCATTGGAATATGAACTCCTACCGCCCAAGAAGCTAACAATCGCAAACAACTTAGTAACCCCCGACCGAAATCTCTAGCGGTACAATAGATTTTCTGTGTAAAGTTTACTTAATAGGTTGCAAACGCCTGCAGTTACAAACGCTCGAACGCACCCATTCATACTTTGTAAAACCACCCCTCACCTTATTCTCACCCGACCTTACTGTGTATTGTTAAAACTTAATGGAGCGAATAGTTCTGCGGAATCCGCCGTTCTACCATTACTTTACATAGTAGGTGTTATGTACAAACAATTGTATCGTTCTTTGTAGATTTCTTGAATTAAGGTCTTGTGGATATAACAATTAATGATGCTTGACAGATAAAGGTTTCGTTGTACCTAAAGTCAACTCTGATAATTTGGTAGTGTAACTCAAGACGGCCACATTAACATACAGCGTCAGAAATCCCGGAGGTAATTTGCACACTTCAGATATCCAGGTGTTTAATACATACTTGAGAAGGTCTGGATAACATCGTTTTGTAATATGTGACAGTCTTAGATAAGTGCTGGAATTATCATCATAAGTTTTCTGCTTTAATGTGTACATAACTCCATTTTTTTTACCCAGCTTTTAGACAGACAAGGACGACGTAGCACTGCAATCAATATTTGTCATAACTCATTTCAACAGTTTCACGTAGACGAGAAAAATGTACACATGTTTACACCTAGGTGAAGTGAGAAAAATCGTGTGAAGTGCCTTTTCCAAAGGCACAACATCGGTTGCGTCAAGGCCGAACACCCTGCCGTTACGCCACACGACCCCATACAGTCTATTTGTACGTAGATATGTGTGCACATAAGGGCCACCTTTGGTCTAAAAACAAGGTTTGTTACCTAACAGTGTTGTACCAGCAGTTTGTTGACCTCGTTGGGGGCAAAGCTATTGACCCGATGAAACAAAAATAACAACGGAATGTGTGGGAGACTGATGACATCTCACTATTGTCATGGGGCGCATGAAACACGTCATACACAACGTGAAGTGGGCGAAAGAATATACCTCAAAAGCGTGGGGAATCAGATTTTGTCCAAATTTGGGATTACCTAGGTTACCTGACGTGAAGTTGAAAGAGGTTGGAAGGATATGTATCAGAAAGGGTTTGCCACCAAAGTTCTTGGAAAATAGTAAAGGACGAATGCAGCTCAATAGAGATTTCCCCTGACTCACTTCCAGTTACCGTATACGTGCACATGGGAGACTTCAAGTTTACCCGTAGAACATTCAATTCAATTCAGTTTATTAAATCAACCTTGCAGTATTACATAAAAGCTGAATTGTGTTGATTTATTACACAAAACACTATACACAACATCATCCACAATTAATAAAAAAAACAATACGCATGTAACATAACATTACAATTAACAGCGCATAAATATCCAATATCCATACACAGTTAAGAGCAAAAGCCACTCGTCTAGAAACATCATTGGTAAACAAACTAACAGTATGAGTATTACTGATTTGCCTTGTTGTACAGGCGGATAGCCTGGTGGAGGAATGAGTTTTTGAGTCTCTGTGTACGAGCTGCTGGTACAGTGATGGCCGTGCCATTTCTCAAGGTTCACCCTGAGGCAAGATCCATAGCAGGAGGAACCATTTCGTGCAGTGGGTGATTTTCCTCCAGCATGTTTCTAAGTAGTTTTACAGCTGCAGCATGGGTGGGCGGGGACGTGTCTGGCACCGATCGCGAACCGAACGAATAGTCAGCGTGGGAAATGTCCTAATTATAGTCGCACTGTGGTTTTCTACAGAATGATTCAAGGAATACCCCGGGGTTATAACACATGTATTTATAGGAACGCCAGACGCACACAATCATGCTTTGTAAACCACCCCTCAACTTTATTTCCACCCGACTTCACTGTATATTGTTAAAACCTAATGCAGTGAATATGTCTACGTTCCAACAAGATTGGAGTTATGAACAAACTATTATTTTTTTCGTCTTTATAGATTTCTAGAATTTAGGTTTTGCGGATATATCAGTTAATGATATATGTGAGTGTAGATAAAAGTTTTGTTGTATCGAAAGTCACCTCTCATCATTTTGCTGTTTGCCATTAACCAGCCACATTAATATGCAGCGTAACAATCCCCGAGGTATACACACTTCAGATATCCAGGTGTTCAATACATTCTTGAGAAGGCCTGGATAACATCCTTTTGTCATAAGTGTACCTGCTTTAATTATCATCGAGTTTTCTGCTATAATGTGTACGTAACTTTAGGTCTGTTTGTTTAAAATTCGGTTTTAGACAGGCAAGGACGACGTGTCACGTACACGAGAACAATATGCCCAATTTTACACCTGGGTGGTCAGTAAGGAAATTCGCGCCATGTGCCTTTTTCCAACGGCACAACATCGGTGGCGTCAGGGGATTCAAATCGCTGGGTTTTGGACCGAACACCGTACCGTTACGCCACACGACCCCACAGAGTCTATTTGTACATAGACATAGACATGTGTGTTTCGGAGAATTTGGTCTTAAAATAGCTTGTTACCGACAAGCGTTATACTAGCAGGTCGTTCACTCGTTGGGGATAAAATCATCGACCTGATACAAATACGATCACAACGGACTGTGTAGGCGACCCAAATACATCTCAGGATTGTCATGGGGCGTATAAAACACGTCATTCACAACGTACAAGTGGACGTAAATAATACTGCACCTGAAAAGCGTGGGTAAACAAATTCTATCCCAAAAATGGGAATTGCCTAGGTTACCTGACGTGTAGTTAAAAGAGGTTGGAATGAGTGTATCGGAAAGGGTTTGCCACCAAAGTTCCTGGAACATAGTAAAGTACGAGTCTAGTTCAATAAGGATTTCCTCTGACGCACTTACAGTACCGTAGGATGCTTCCATTGTACATGTGTGACATGTTGAGTCATATATAAATCTTGCAACGAAATTATCCCCTTCTAATACTAGCCTCCGTTGCAGTCCTTTTCCCCGCAGCGTGTTTTTTTTTTAATTTTTTTTTTTGGGGGGGGGGGCGCCACGTATCTGCTTGGGATCCCGTATCCGCCGTGCCTCTGTGTCCGCTATAGACCCTGTGTCCGCTCCCCAGCAGCGGACACAGGGTCTATAGCGGACACAGAGGCACGGCGGATACGGGATCCCAAGCAGATACGTGGCGCCCCCCCTCCCCCCCCCAAAAAAAAATTGAAAAAAAAAACACGCTGCGGGGAAAAGGACTGCAACGGAGGCTACGGTAACTTGAAGTGAGTAAAGGGGAATTCCTAATTGAAGTTCAGTCATACTTTACTGGGGAACCCCTCAAATACACGTCATATCTGTCCAAACTATATCAAGTGCACATCAAAACAGACGCCAAGGACAAAGGTAACCAAGGTAATCCCATATTGGGATAAAATTCGTCTTCCTCGCTTTTCAGGTGTAGCATTATTTACGTATATCCCCGCCCACATGTATCTTTTATTGGGTACACGTGGGCACCATGTATTGTTCAACATACCAAATATAGACCGGAACAGTCAGTATGTACGTCACTTTTCGGGGAAGCCCTTCCGGTGTGGGCGTATACCTCGGCTATTAAAGGCGACAAAGTAGCTTGTCGTAGCAAAGGTACAGCGGCTGGAAAAATCGTCTGTTTTGGAGGCTTCTTCTTTGCTGTCAACTAGAGCTTCACGCAATCGGTTGGTAGCGTTGTATTTAGGGTTTATTTCTTGTAGTTATATATATTAATGCATTTATTTTAAAGACACTTTATGCCGTTTTTCCGTGTTCTGCAAATATCTCACTGTGATTCAATTGAAATTTTAACAGGGACTGCGAACTATCAACAACGACATGCTGCTACTAGAAAAAATCTCCCTCGTTGCAATTTTGGGGCTGTGTATTCTAAGTCTTCGTGCGGACGGACAGGGGGTTAAGAGAGGGTGCTCGGCAAAAAACATCAAGAAGAATTACCGCCACTTCGCCAAAATACGAGACAGAGTCAACAACGTTTTGAGGATTGTAAGAGGTGTGTCCGAAAAGGTGAAAATCTTTTGTACTTGTCATCAAATACTGTCGAGAAATTTCATGAAATTTGTGCGGCAAGACCTCTAGTCATCATTAAAGTTAGACGGTAGACACGCAATTTACGAGTATTACAGATCTTTTTATTGACACAACAAAAGTACATCGACTCTCGTAAGGTCTACTTAATCTATACATACATACATACATACATACATACATGCCAACAAACAAAGTTCATACTAATGAGTTTGTTTACATAAATACTTGTCAACGAATGTTGTTACGTCGGTGTTATATTGATACTATTTACGACTGTAGGTTGGCCGGGATTCGACCCCGGGATTCTGTGGTTCTGTTATTTAGTCTCTGCTAGACGACAAAATACTAGACCACGAGACTGAATAAATTGAAGTACAGAGAATAAAAAGAGGCTGTTACTAAATGATAAATCGAAGGAGGGTTTATATAAAACGGCTTGTTAAAACTAATGCAAACACAATATCTGCATTTACTCAACTTTCTCTTCAATTGTGGCTTCTCTTCTGTTTTCTAACTGGTTAACATTTATACAGAAAATGATATTTTGTGACACAACCTAGAGAACATTTTACCTGGCAGACCTTTCGGTAACTAGTCTCTACTACTCCTTACTTCATGTAGGTGTTGGGGTAAGGATGCGGTCCCAAACGTAACTGAGTCTAATGATGTTTCATTGTAAATTACTTTGCAGGTGGATGGTCAGGTTAGTCGAAAGGACAGGGCCTCACTAAGTCTGCTACTGCCCAAAGTGGGAGATCTACATTTTGACGACAGTCTTGGTTTCTCGGGGCTACGTCTTAAAGGACTGAAGTTGGCAGATGCGGGCCTGGACGTAAGTGCACATATCTCATTATTACCAAAACGGAAACATTTTGCTTTCTTGTTTGTTTGTTTGTTTGTTTGTTTGTTTGTTTGTTTGTTTGTTTGCATTGCATTGTTAAGGCGTAACGCACCAGTTCTGAACTTCAAGTACAAGCTCCGCTGTACCAAACTGATAGGGTTGATTCTCTATCGTTTATTGTTAGTTATGATGAATAAGTCCCATATGCATGTGCTTGTCCTAAAAACGCTTAAACGGGGTGTGGGGTTGTGGAACTCAAGTACTTAGATTTGATTTTGTTAGACCCATGCTACACCCAAGGTACACATAGGCATTGATACAATAATTGTTTTTACCCCCCCCCCCCCCCTCCCCCCATTTTAGCTGATTCAAACTTGTATATCAAGAATCGCGAACGGCATGGAGCACATCTATAGATACAAATATACAAAGTACTATACAAACTACAACATTCATTGTCATTGTCTACAGGACATAGAGATGTTTCAAATCTATATGGCAGAGATGGAGGCTCTCCTCAACGAGCTGAACAGGGTAGAGGAAACGGTGGTTGATGACGTCATTGAGAAGTTAAGTCACGTGACTGAGGACAAATTGTCCGTCCTGGAATACCTGAATGAAGAGCTCCCAATTCTCCAAGAGTATTTGAAGGAAGTTCACGAGGATGCATCTGAGTTAGTGAGTACAGCATATTTTCTGTCGACCTTATTCACATACATTCTTTAAAAGTATTTTCAAACAAAACTGGTCTAAACCTAGTCCTTATGAATATATATAACCGTAGCATCAGAAGTAGCTAGAATAGCCGCCAATTTTCGTATTACTGTATTGTTAGTATTCTTATAAAGTCATGTAACCTACAATTGTATTGTACAAGTAATTCTACAAAGTACAATAATTTTTCTCATTGTCTACAGGTAATACTGCAAAAAAAATGTTCCAAAATTGTTACAGACGTGAACAGTATCAAGTTTATTTATTCATCTCTTCATATTTTTTGCAGATGGGGAAAATTAAGGCATGCGTATCCAACGGTGATACAAACGTGGACGAACTGATCGAACAGTACAAAACACAAATCGAATCTGCCCGACCCACGGTACGTTTGTTCATTAATTTATTCATATAGCTATTGGTTTGGATGTGGCTATTGTAACAATTTTATACAAGGGACATAACAGGACCTTGAAGTAAGGATATTTGACATAAATTATGCGCATTTACAAAACTCTAAGACATTACAAATATTGTGTATTAACATTATTCTAGTAAGACTATAGAATCCACAGTTAGAAGTTATTTCAAACCTCAAACATGGTGAGGTATCTTGTAATTTTACAAGTGATGTTATGTGAATTAGACCGTAACAATTTGTTTTACATTACACCACATGTTTAACCTTATAGGGCAAATTCATATAATATTAAAATACTGTATTTGCAATTGATCGTTTATAGTTTATAAAGGGCTGCTATCAAAGGATGGGTACATAGATCAGGTGTATAGGCCAGTTTGGCACTTGATAACTCTGACCAATCAGAATTGATGCTATCAGAGGATGAGGGTGCGTACATAGATTAGCTGTAAAAGCCATTTTGGTAGATGATAACTCTGACCAATCAGAATAGACGACGTCAATTATATTATTACATTTTGTTTTCTATTGTCAGGTTGCAACGAGGGCTCGGCGAGATACACAAGAAGCCTCCGCCGGATCCCCCATCTTGCTTCGGAAGATCCGGAGTCTGGTTGGCAGTCAGGCACCAGGGGCAGGGGAGCGAATCCTCCAACACAGCCAGTGGGTCCTGCAAGATCTACAAAACCTCCTCCAACACGACGTCATCTCAACACTGGACAGCATGGCGAAGAGGAGGGGAAAAGGAGGCAGGGGACAAGGCCCAGAGGAGGGCGGAAAGCGGTCAGATTAAACCAGCTGCCTCACTATGTGTGGCGGTTCAGGAATTCGTACTGGGGGGGGGGGGTTTGAAGCCTATGGTACTGTATGTTAGAAACGTTTAGCCCTCTATATTAGCTAGGGTAGACTTCTGACGACGTTTTCAGCCTTACCTCTTCTTAATACACGCAACGTGTTTTGCTGTTGAACTTCTTTGAAGTTTTATGTACAGGTTATACCTGGAGTGAAAGATACAAAACTTAATTTTTGTTTGACGCAGGGAAAATGAATGATTACACCATAGACATTTATTATTAAAGAAAGAATGGGACGATTCATTATGATATATGTGTATAAAAACTGAAAGGTCAATTTTGACAAAGCAAATTTCACATACCCATTCATGTAAATGAGGAAAAGTAAAAAATTGTAGTAATGGTGAGAATAAAGATCACACATGTATATCAAGAAGTACTTATTCTGCTCCATTTTTCTCGGTGCTTTTCCAGATTTCCTCTTATTGCAGCAATTAGACTGTTAAGTTTCCAAATTAATGAATATATTTGATAAAGGACTGAAGCTTTACTTGTCTGTAGTTTCTGCTTTTGTGTATGTAAATGTTGGCCAGCAAAGTTATAAGGTTACCATGTACTTACATTATCCCCTCTATATATGCTAGGGTAAACTTCTGACGAATTTTTCAACCTTACTCCATGCTGAGTACACGCAAAGTGCTTGTTATACTGGATCATGTGCAGGTCATACCTGAAGTTAAAGTGGCAAAATTTTTTAATATAATTTGTATTTAAAGCAGGGGAATGCAGGATTACACCCAAGCCCCATAGCCATAGATTTCAGATTTGCCATTTATGGGATATTTTGTGAAAAGTTCGTTTCTGTGTGTGTTGGTTACTTTGATTTAAGTAATAGCCTCTTGAAATATTTCTAAATTTGTAATGTATTGACTTCAATAATACACCCCACATTGATTAATAGAACGTGCGATTTTAGCTATGTATTATTTGACATGTTACATTTTCATGATAGCTTATTTGCACAGAGGCTATATATCTTGTATCTAATAGTATATAAATGCGATATGTGTCGATATATGGGCACATTTTATGCACAATTGTTTGCGACATGGTGGTCATGTGGTTAGGAATGTTTGATCTTCAAGAAATTGTAATGGTACTATTAACAGTACAATACATAAATGAATCGATAAATGCAAAGTGTCACCTAACGAAGGATAATCATATACCAAAGAGACTTAAACTTCCACCCTGTGCATAAAAAGAATTCTGTTTCTGTCCAATAGTTGCGGTACATGTAAGCGACCCTTACAACGTTTTAGAAGTGGAAATTGATGACATATTCACTCATTTGATTTTTTGAACTCAAAAAAGCTGACTGGAAATATGCACGTGTGCATGTCTGGCACCGATCGATCGAACGAACGAAATGTCAGCGCGGGAAGTTTCCTAAATTTATGTACTGTGGTTTTGTCAAAGATAATTCAACAAATACCCCGGGGTTATAACACATATAGGAACGCCAGACACACACAGTCATGCAACCCTTCAACTTTATTTCCACCCGACCTCACTGTGTATTGTTAAAACCTAATGCGTGTCACGTAGACGAGAACAATTTACCCAATTTTACACCTGATTGGAGTAAGAAATTCGTGCCATGTGCCTTTCCCAACGGCACAACATCAGTGGCGTCAGGGGATTCGAACCGCTGGGTTTTGGGCCAAACACCGTACCGTGCCGTATTTGTACATAGACAAGTGAGTATAGGAGAATTTAGTCTAAAAATAGTTTTTTTACCGCGAAATACAGCGTTATATCAGCAGGTCGATGAACTTGTTGGGGGCAAAGCCCTTGACCTGATACAACAACTATCACAGCGGAATGTGTAGGCGACTCGATGGCACGATTCTCATGGGGCGTATATGAAAAACACGTCAATCTCAATGTACAAGTGGGCGAAAGGATATACGTAAATAATACTGCACCTGAAAAGCGTGGGTAAACAAATTCTATCCCAATTTGGGATTTGTCTAGGTTATCTGACGTGTATTTTGAAGAAAAAAAAGGTTGGACGGATACAGTAAGTATTGGAAAGGGTTTGCCACCAAAGTTCTTGGAAAATAGTAAAGTACGAGTCTAGTTCAATAAGGATTTCTCCTGACGCACTTCCAGTTACCATAGGATGCTTTAATTGTACATGTGTGACATGTAGAGTCATCTATAAATCTTACAACGAAATCATCCACATCTAATACGGTCTAGTGCCCCTGAAATCTCAGCTTTTCGGGACTAGATGTTAAGCCCTGCTTCAAAAGTTGAATAAACTAATTTTACCGTTAGGTATGACCTGTACAAGAAACTTCAAATAAGTTAAAAAGCTAAGCACTTCGCTTGTACTCAACAAGGAGTAATGTTGAAAACGCCGCCAGAAGTTTATTTCACCCTAGCTAATAATGTAGAGGGGTTAATGTAATTACATGGTAACTATATAACGCTGCTAGCCAAAAAAAAAACTCTAAACAAGTAAACTTTCAGTCATCTATTGAATATATTGATTTATTTGTGTAAAATTGACTAATTGCTACAAGGAGAGGGACTCACGTCGCGCGCACGTTAAAGAAGCCACCACACCTTTCGAAAAAGAGTAGGGGCATGCCCCGGTGTGCGATGGTCCAAACCTTATAGTCTGGGTTGACATCTTGAAAAGATGATAGTCACCTGTTATGTCAATCCTTCCACAAATGTGGTAAATCTATAAAAAAAAATAAAAATAAAAAAAATATTAAAAATAGGGAACAATAAATTCTTCGTGATTTACATCTGTGATCTTTATTCTCACCATTAGTATAATTTTTGTCTTTTTTTTCATTTATGGCTGTGTAAAATTTTCTTTCGTCGTGTATGTGTCGCACAAAATCCAGCTCGCGGTCTTGTTAGGGAAAAAAAGGCTGCCTTCTGTCCTTGTCGGACGTTGGTAGAGCCGGTATACCGGTAATGTCACAGCCTGCCGCATTTCAAAATTGTACGACGACCTACCACAAATGTGACCGTTCTGTAAGTAAGGAGGTTTCGTAAGGCCCCCCTCTCACTGGACCCGAGGCCGAGGCATGCTGGCGGCGTTACTGCGTCCTAAACTGGATTTGTGTTACCCTTGATAAAATGGAAATATCATTCAAAACGTACAAATATGACCAAAAAGACAACAAAATACACAAAGCGTAAAAAGATTATTGTTTTTTGTCGATGAAATTCGTTCAGTGTTTTGTCAATACGATCGGCCGCAAAGACGCCGCCAGCGTGCCGCGGGTCCAGCGAGTGGGGGCTTAAGGAAGGTACTTCTAATGACTTATAAAGTAAGGAATGTAATATCTATTAATCCTAGAAGTGCAATGTCTTTCAAAGTAGTTCTAAAGTTAGCTTTGTTTCTAAAATTGTAGAACAGAAATTTCAGGTGCATTAGATAGTTTATATATGAGACGTGGTTGTTTTTATTGTAAACTTTACATATGACTAATTAACCTGTTATACACGCGTACAATCGCAGCCTCCTACGGTAACTTGAAGTGAGTAAAGGGGAAATCTTGATTGAAGTTCAGTCATACTTTACTGGGAACTTTGGTGGCAAAACCCTCAAATACACGTCATATCTGTCCAAACTATATCAAGTGCACATCAAAACAGACGCCAAGGACAAAGGTAACCAAGGTAAACCCATATTGGGATAAAATTTGTCTTCCTTGCTTTTCAGGTGCAGCATTATTTACGTATATCCCCGCCCACTTGTATTTTTTTTTATAGTACACGTGGGCACCAAGTATTGTTCAACATACCAAATATAGACCGGAACAGTCAGTCCGTACGTCACTTTTCGGGGAAGCCCTTCCGGTATGGGCGTATACCTCGGCTATTAAAGGGGACAAAGTTCAAGCACTTGCCGTAGCAAAGGTACAGCGGCTGGAAAAATCGTCTGTTTTGGAGGCTTCTTCTTTGCTGTCAACTAGAGCTTCACGCAATCGGTTGGTAGCGTTGTATTTAGGGTTTATTTCTTGTAGTTATATATATTAATGCATTTATTTTAAATACACTTTACGTCGTTTTTCCGTGTTACGCAAATATCTCACAGTGATTCAATTGACATTTTAACAGGGACTGCGAACTATCAACAACAACATGCTGTTGCTAGAAAAAATCTCCCTCGTTGCAATTTTGGGGCTGTGTATTTTAAGTCTTCGTGTGGACGGACAAGGGGTTAAGAAAGGGTGCTCGGCAAAAAACATCAAGAAGAATTACCGCCACTTCGCCAAAATACGAGACAGAGTCAACAACGTGTTGAGGCTTGTGAGAGGTGTGTCCGAAAAGGTGAGAATCTTTTGTACCTGTCATCAAATACTGTCAAGACATTTTATGAAATTTGTGCGGCAAGACCTCTAGTCATCATTAAAGTAAGACAGTAGACACGCAATTTAGTATTACAAGTAATTGTCAACGAAAGTTGTTGCTTCGGTGTCATATTGATACTATTTACGACTGTAGGTTGGCCGGGATTCGACCCCGGGATTTTGTGGTTTTGTAGCCTGCGGATTTTGTGGTTTTGTAGCCTGCGGGGGTTAGTTAGTCTCTACTAGACGACAAACTACTAGACCACGAGACTGAATAAATTGAACTACAGAGAATAAAAGGAGTCTGTTACTAAATGTTAAATTGAAGGAGGTTTTTTAAACTTTAAAAGTAGCTTGTTAAAACTAAGACAAATACAATATCTGCATTTACTACAACTTTCTCTTCAATTGCGGTTTCTCTTCTGTTTTCTAATTGGTTAACATTCATACGGAAAATGATATTTTGTGACACAACCTAGAGAATATTTTACCTGTCAGACCTTTCGGTAACTAGTCTCTACTACTCCTTACTATATGTAGGTGTTGGGGTAAGGATGCGGTCCCAAACGTAACTCTTCAAATACTTTCCTCAGAGTCTGAATAGTCCTTACTGCATACATGTGCTTGGGTTAAGAATGCGTAACTGAGTCTAATGATGTTTCATTGCAAATTACGTTGCAGGTGGATGATCAGGTTAGTCGGGAGGACAGGGCCTCACTAAGTCTGCTACTGCCCAAAGTGGGAGATCTACATTTTGACGACAGTCTTGGTTTCTCGGGGCTAAATCTTAAAGGACTGAAGTTGGCAGATGCGGGTCTGGACGTAAGTCACATATCTCATTATTAACAAAATTAAAACGTTTCGTGTTTTTGTTGTTTGTTTGTTTGTTAGTTTGTTTACATTGCATTGTTAAGGCTGAACACACAAGTTCCGAACAATAAATACAAGCTCCGCGATACCAAACCGATGAGGTTGACTCGCTATTGTTTGTTTTTAGCTATGATCAATAAGTCCCATGTGCTTGTCCTAAAAACGCTAAAACGGGGTGTGGGATTGTGGAACTCAATTAGTTAGATTAGATTTTGTTTGGGACATGCTACACCCAAGGTACACATAGGCATCTATACAATAATTGTTTTCACCCACCCCCCGATTTCAGCCGATTCAAACTTGTATAAATTATCAAGAATCGCGAACGGCATCGAGCACATCTATAGATACAAATATACAAAGTACTATACAAACTAAAACATTCATTTTCATTGTCTGCAGGACATAGAGAAGTTTCAAATCTATATGGCAGAGATGGAGGCTCTCCTCAACGAGCTGAACAGGGTAGAGGAAACGGTGGAGGATGACGTCATTGAGACGTTAAGTCACGTGACTGAGGACAAGTTGTCCGTCCTGAAAGACCTGAAGGAAGAGCTTCCCATTCTCCAGGAGTATTTAAAGGAAGTCCACGAGGATGCATCTGAGTTGGTGAGTACAGCATATTTGCTGTCGACTTTATTAAACATACACTCTTTAAAATCATTTTCAACCAAAACTTGCCTAAACCTATTTCTTATAAATAAATGTAACGGTAGCATCAGAACTAGATAGAATAGCCGTCAATTTTCGTATTACTGTATTGTTAGTATTCTTATAAAGTCGTGTAACCTACAATTGTATGGTACCAGTAATTCTACAAAGTACAATAATTTTTCTCATTGTCTACAGGTAATATTGCAAAAAAATGTTCCAAAATTGTTACAGACGTGAACAGTATCAAGTTTATTTATTCATCTCTTCATATTTTTTTGCAGATGGGTAAAATTAAGACATGTGTATCCAACGGTGATACAAACGTGGACGCACTGATCGAACAATACAAAACACAGATCGAGTCTACCCGACCCACGGTAAGTTTGTTAATTAGTTTATTCATATACTTATTGGTTTAGTTGTGACAGATATACATACAGACAGGGCTGCTTAACAAGCTGGTGGCTACTATATCAACCTATAGTAGGATAGGACCTACATTACATCACAGACATTACAAATATTATGTATTTACAGTATTCTAGTAAGACTATAGAATCCACACTTAGAGGTTATATCAAACCTCAAACATGGTGAGGTATCTTTTAATTTTACAAGTGATATTATGTGAATTAGACCCTAACAATTTGTTTTACATTACACCACATGTTTTACCTTATAGGGCAAATTCATATAAATTAAAATACTGTATTTGCAATTGATCGTTTATAGTTTATAAAGGGCTGCTATCAAAGGATGGGTACATAGATCAGGTGTATAGGCCAGTTTGGCACTTGATAACTCTGACCAATCAGAATTGAGGATGAGGGTGCGTACATAATTAGCTGTAAAAACCATTTTGGTAGATGATCACTCTGACCAATCAGCATAGTTGACGTTAATTATATTATTACATTTTGTTTTCTATTGGCAGGTTGCAACGAGGACTCGGCGGGATACACAGGAAGCCCCCGCCAGCTCCTCCATCTTGCTTCGGAAGATCCGGAGTCTGGTTGGCAGTCAGGCACCAGGGGCAGGGAAGAGAACCCTCCAACACAGCCAGTGGGTCCTGCAAGATCTACAGAACCTCCTCCAACACGACGTCATCTCAACACTGGACAGCATGGTGAACAGGAGGGGAAAGGGAGGAAGGGGACAAGGCCGTGAGGAGGGGGGAAAGCGGTCAGATTAAACCAGCTGTCCCACTATGTGTGGCGGTTCAGGAATTCGTACTGGGGGGAGTTTGAAGCCTATGGTACTGTATGTTAGAAACGTTTAGCCCTCTATATTAGCTAGGGTAGACTTCTGACGACGTTTTCAGCCTTCTTCTTCTTCTTAATACACGCAACGTGTTTTGCTGTTGAACTTCTTTGAAGTTTCTTGTACAGGTTATACCTGAAGTTAAAGATACAAAAGTTGGGAACTTAATTTTTTATTAATGCAGGGAAAATGCATGATTTCACCATGCCAAAAAAAGCTAAGGTTTTAGATATGCTACTCATATTTATCAGGTATTGTGTGATTTATGCTATTTGTCAGATATTGTATTATGAACTGAAAACTCAGTTGAAGGTTTTTGTATAGGTTATACCTGAAGTTAAAGATGTAATTGAGAACTTTGATTCTACGTAATGTAGGGAGAATGCATGATTACACTATAGCCACGAAGGTTGAGATTTTATAGATATTGTATCTATTAGATATTGCCCAGTTAACCTTTCAAGTAAATGAACAAACATGTTTGATAAAGGACTAAAAGATGGTGTCAGTTATTGTTGTAGTTTGTTCAGGTATAGGCAAACAAGTCGTTCAGTTCCAGACCTGTACCGAAACAATCTACATGTACATGTACAGGTTTTAAGTAAACAGCCCTACTTTACATATTAACTTCCCGTGACGTGAACAGCCTTCTCGCATGTAAGTGTTCATTGGGGCATAACGACCCCGCCACCCTCTGTATTGTTAATTAATGGACCGTCACAAAACGCACACGTAACAAAAGGTAGGGTTCAACTCAAACACAGCCAAGCATTCAAACTATCATACCGGATATGTTTCATACGTTTCATAATAAGAGGTTGCGCGGTATATGTTTCATACGTTTCATAATAAGATGTTGCGCGGTAGGCGGAAAGGTGTCTAGATATCTGACATTATTAGCACGTATTCGACGACTTTCGCCCGTATTTGTCGATCGCCAGAAGTTCGCCCAATTTTGAAATCGAGACATTCGCGCGTATTTTTCGCCTGAAAATCTACTCTCCAAGCAGAGGTTAGTGGGGAAGCTTGTGACCTTCTAGATCATACACGCAGTTTTCCTTTTATTGGAAGGGCCGACGGAAAGAAAACGGGGCATATGATTAGAAGGTCACAATCTTCCCCACCAACATATTCTTGGAGAGTACTGAAAACCTACCCTTAGGCTAACATTGTGTTACTGGAGATCGGTGACCTGGAAACATATATCGGCCGATCTCCAGAAATGGTGCAATGATGCCGAAAATGTTGTCAAAGCTCTCAAACTCGTTGGCCGATGGATTTTCGTGCTGCGTGACAGATAAATTCACAGCGTGAAATACACCTCAGAGGAGTGTATCTTTCAGCATATACATGTAATATGTCTGATATGCAATGTGTACATTCCATAGGCAACTATAGTTAGCAGCGCCGGCCCAAACTACAGTATTGTTTGCATTGCAAACGGGGTAAAGAAGCCAGGTCTGTAAATACAGAATACAACCCGGGGTATTCCGTATCACCCGAGGTACCAGCCCGACCGCGGGTAGGATCGCCCGACGACCGTAGAAAACACACATTTCAATGGGGAATGCGCCAGAAGTTGAGGGAGTTTTGTGTCCTCGAACAAAAAACTGTAACAACATTGATTCTAACCTCCGAATCCGGTATTCTAATTTTCGACGGCGGAGCAACCGGCGCGCTCGAAATGCATTCGAAATAGTAAACTATCTACACTGCGCAACCATTGGATCATCCTTAATGAGTTATGGGGCAGTGCCGAAGTCGCGTGATAAGAGTGAGTCCCTACTTATCAACTTATACAGTGACGGGTGGGTGGGTGGGGGACGCAAAAGACTGAACTGGCCGTAATGCGCCAGACCGCCCAACTTCCCACTAACTTCATCCACCCTCAATCACTCTCTACGGGACCCGACTTCCACCACGCTCCTCGGCGTTGCGGATGAATCTCAATGGCTGACCCAGAAAGGTCAACTGCCTGCCCTTATATAGCATGAGGTGATGTCATTGGCGGATTGATCCAATTATCGCGCAGTGTAAATAGTAAACTATCTACACTGCGCAACCATTGGATCATCCTTAATGAGTTATGGGGCAGTGCCTACGTCGCTATCCAGATGACCCTACTTATATCAACCTGTTGTTAACACTATAGGCACCCATCATCTAACACCCCATACACATCCAAACTAACACCCCCCCAAACTTATCCCAATCTTATCCCATCCTCATCAACTCTTTAAGGGGGAATGACACTAGAAGAATGAAACCACACCGGACCTTTATAACAAAACTTCCTTTATTATCTCTTTTCGCACACCTGGACCCACACCCAATACAAAACTCAAACCTTACAACGAAATGTCCCTATTATAAAGCTGATTGTGCGCTGCACAGAACAGAAATCAACTTCATATCAGAAATCACTGGAAGGCCGGCTTTAACCCTTGTAACTCGTTACTCTTCTCATAAACCTCTACCGCCTGCCTGACTTCCTGCGATGCCATCCGGGCTGCTGGTCCCCCCGGTTTCATCACTTGTGCGATCTTCATATAGTGGGAGGCTGTCTTCCTAGTAAACCACCCCACATGATCCATCACCTCCCTGTCCGACGCTCCAGCCATATGTAAGGAAATGGCGCACCCCGATCTGCACCCGTGAAGAGTTTCTCCCTCATCTATCCCTAGCTTCTGGAGGTAGCGCCGGAAAGCGTTTCCAATTGTTGAGGAGGAAGGCTGCTCATCTAGGATCAATCCCTCTTTCGACGTCGACCTGAAAAGAAAACCGTCTCCAAGCCCAATAGATAGCTGCTTAGCAATAGAGACATACCTATCTATGGCCATTACTGGGCAGGATCCCTGATCCTCCGCTTTCTCCAACACAAACATATTGGTTCTACCGTCTCTCAGAGTTTTCCCAAAAACATGATTCAAAATCAGTGATCCCGACTGCAATCTATACACCTGAGACGTCCTTGTCCTCATCAAATCGGCGATCCTGTCCCCCGAGAAAAAGGCCGCCTTAAACACTGCCTGGTCCCTAGCCAGTGTATACACCCTCACTGCCGATTTCTCCTGGGGAATTCTATCTGTAATATGCTTACACACTTTTAGGATCTTACATAAGAAAACGGGCTTCGCTTGCCGGGGGGTCGTACCTTGGCCTAACTGTTCTGACGTTACTGAAGATAGATAAGACTTCACCAACTTACTAGCGGCTGGATTCCCAATCCCAAGTCTGTCGTCCCACTCACCTCCTTTTCCCCTATGTTGAATATCGCCCTCAACTTACCAATATAGGAGTCCACCGTTTTGAAAGCCAGCCTGCACGGGCATCTGCAATCCCTTTCCGACCCATTGCAAATCCCTTCATGTACCTTCGTTTTACCTTGCTCGTCTTTCCAAATAAGAAACTTCACAATATCCGCCGGAGCTGCCACATCCAAATTTTTCGGCGGGGAAAAGGTTCTCAGAAAATCGGATAGGAGGTCGACCATAGCCCTCTTTTGCTTGCTATATGCTGAGTCATCCCGCCTCGCTACTAACTCTTCCATCCTTTTCTCTATCTTAGAATGGTCGACTACTTTCCCTCCAACCACCTCTAAGCCGCTTTCTCTTCTCTTCGGGTTTCCACATCTTTGGCAGAAATTAAAGTCAAAATCGTTCGGGTAACCACACGCGGCACATTTGCTCGCCGGTACCCATAACCTAGGCGCTCCACTAAACTCTGGCTGCAGGACATCAACACCACTTCCTGTCACCTCCCTTTCTTGCGGCGCTATATTAACCATACTTACCGTACTAAGCTCGGAATACCGTACACGCTTTACGCCTACATCTTCCTGCAAATCTGAGTTGTGCCTCCGTATCGCAGACATCTAGAAAGGAAAAATGACACGTCCTTGACTATTCGAAACATTCCTCATGTCATGAAACTATCGATTGTCTACTCGTTCATCAATTACGCTCTGTTCCACACCTAAGCATCTTCCTCCAATAAGAAAGCCCACAAATCCCAATCCGTTTTCCTCAAGCACCATCCGTGCTTCTTGCTCGGGAAAGAGATTACTGGCTGGCCCGCACACGCTATCTGTAAGCCCTTCTTCGCCCTACCCTTTACCATCGGCCACCAAGGTCGCTTTGGCGACAAGTCAGGGACCACCATAACCACCCGAGCGCCTCTTTGCTCATTCAAGATGAAGCTAAGCAGCGGTGGGATCAGACTGAAGGGAGGGAAAACGTAGCAATTCCTGGTTCCCAACTCCTGCGCAAAGACGTTCATGCCACTCGAACCCGGAACCAGGTATGGACTGAAGAAAGACAATTTCCGCCCGTCCCGCCCGCATTGCACATTAGAGGGCAGAGCCATAAGATCCGTATCAAAACCCAACGGCCCTCCAAGCTCCTTATCGATTCTTTCAAATACCCTCTTATGCAACTTAGCGTCCGATAAGCACAGTTTCCGTGATGGTTCATCCGCCTCATTCTCTGACGATGGCACATACGCTAGACTTAGATCGACATTGAGCTGCACCACCGTTTCCCACAACTTTACTACCGCTCTTGATAATCTAATACTCTTCCCCCCCTGCTTTTCCCAGGCGGCTAATAGGTTCATATTATCAACGTGCGCGTTTACTCTCTTATTCCGGACCAAATCCTCCACCGATAGCAGGACCCTTCTTAAAGCCTCTGTCTCCTTTACCGCTATAATCTCCTCCTGCTCCTGTCCCTGCCAGTAATCTGCGCACTGTGCCACGCCTTCTTCTGTTGTCCATGACCCTGCCCACTTAAAACCAGAAGCATCCGAGGAAAGTGTGACCACCTCGTGTTTCTCTTTCATCCATGGGATGAGCCCCTCCCAATAGTCTAGGAATCTCCAATGCTCTATCTGACTCCTTACATCCCCTCGTATTGGAACACACGTATTCGCGCCTTTCTTTTGTGCTTGCTTAACCCTCATCCGACCGACACATTTTTGCGACGAATCTGGCCGTATGGGGTCCAAACGGACCCCATTTTGCTTTGCCCCCTAAATATATTTCTGGTGGATCTTATTGTAGTTATTGCGCATATCCTGTTACAATAATCTATGGAGAATATTTTGACAAGTTTTGGTGTTGATGATTAATGTCATTATCATAATTTATGCAGAAAATGAGGAGAACCCGCATTTTCCTATAACCCTATCTAGACTGGGGGGGGCAAAAAAAAGGCCCGCGCCAACTTTGACATCGTATAACTGCCGAATGACGTATGCTAAGCCTACCATACTTGGTGACTTTTTCTAAAATTTAGTTAGCAACAATTCCATGATAATAGTTTGAGTTTATCATTTTTCCTGTTGCCATGGCAACGGGTTTCTGACAGGCATTTTATACAAAAAGTCACTAATTTTTTAAAAACAATGATATTTCTCAGGTTTTCTTGCTCAACCACACTATTTTTCCAACATGTATAACATCATATGTATTTAGATGTAACTTTCATGATTTATTATTCATAATTTATGCTAATTCGATTACGTAATCGCTAAAAATCCAAGATGGCGGACAAGATGTTTATTTTAGGTATAAACAGGCTTTTTGCCTTCAAATTCATCACTACCTGGTATTTCCTTAACCAGAAACATTCAGATTAACGTTTCCGGTCTCTCTCTTTTGTGATTTGGAGTCATAAATGGAAAAAATGTAATTCAAAAATTTCAAAATGGCCGATCCAAGATGGCGGATCCCAGGGATCGCTAACGACACATGACGTCATTCTATGACGTCATTTTTACGTCAACGTAATCGCCATTGACGTTGTATGCCTTGGCATACCTTAAAATCAATAATACACTCAATTTTGTTTAATACCTTTCAATATTATGGGACTTCCCTATTTAGCCTATAAAATCACATCGATGACGTCATAATTACGTAATATTACGTCATAACGTCACAAAATTTACAGAAATTATAAAACTTAACGTGAATATCACTCCCTCCAAATTTGGTGAGAATACATTTTACCGTTTGGAAGTTATGAGGAATTTCTTTCTAATTACGTAATAAACAATGCGAAATCATCTGGGGTCCGTTTGGACCCCAGCCGACAACACGCACACTTTAGAGTATAACTTCCGCAATAATCGGCCAATCCCGGTAAAAATTTCTCAGGAGTTGTAAGACATGTACATGAACAAACTCATGGAAGGAGTTTTTTCTCCAACGAAAAATGTTGATATGGCACACATTAAAACATGCCTGGGGTCCAAACGGACCCCATACGGTCGGATGAGGGTTAATGGCCTCAAATATCTCCCTGCAATAAAGACGCGTGGCAGGGACCGCTAGGCCAAAAGAAATGATCTTTCCCGCTAACTTTTGCAAAGTTACGATGCGTACCTCATCACTTTTTAGAACGTCCTCCCTTAAATCGGCAAAAGCGAGCTTTTTACGAATGGGCAACCTGAATGCCATCGCTACCGAATCCGCCTCTAATCCCAAGAATTCTAACACTTGGACCGGGGTTAGCTGTGACTTATCTAGGCCTATGAAAAAACCCACGCTAACCAGCACACTGCACATGATGAACACCGCTGCTTGTGCCGCTTCATAATCGGGTTTTAACACGCCCTTTTCCTCTTCTACAACGACTCTGTGTTCTTCCTCCTGAACAATCAACTGTCCCGCATGTCTATCGTCTATGTACAAGGACGATGGAACTCCCAGCTCTCTTATTCTATGCATTACCACATTGCCTATTGTCTGGTAAATAAAGGCTGACCCCCGCCAGCCAAATGGTATCGTCGATGACGTATACCATGTCCCCCCCCACTGGAAACCCACTAATGGTTTGCTCCCTTCCGTTATAAACACGTGGTCATAACCGCTCTTGTCATCGCACTTGGTCTGGAAGTGCCCCCTACCGACATATCTCGTTAATTCTACAACGGAATCAAGCTTAAA
Source organism: Branchiostoma lanceolatum (assembly GCF_035083965.1). NCBI lineage: Eukaryota > Metazoa > Chordata > Leptocardii > Amphioxiformes > Branchiostomatidae > Branchiostoma > Branchiostoma lanceolatum. The sequence goes on from NC_089724.1 coordinate 29,267,298, forward strand.
CGGGCACTCCTTCATCCACAAATTCAAATATCTTAGGTCATGACACAAACGAGGCTTCGAAGGTTCCACTGTTAACGGCATAACCAAATACGGGGGTGGTACTGAGCCCACCCTTCCCCAAATTGTTACCGCTCCTGTTTCAATCCTTGCTCGGATAGAATTAGTTACAAATTCAGCGAACGGCTCACAACTCTGGAGATTCGGGAAATACCGAGACGGAGGGAAAGCTATATTAGAGTACGACTTTCCCTTGAACCTACCAGAAAACGGCTGAATGAAGTCGTACAAAGATACCCCGTACCGTATCCACTTGCTCACCATCTGACTCTTGGAAGTGTGTGCCGTTGACGTCCCTAAAATCGACGCCCATTCTTCAACATGGTTATGTAACTCCCCTGCTCGAAAAGTATCAGGGTCTCTGAAAAGCAAGGAATCAGCCGATGCCTTCACCTTTCCTGCTGATACTTTCAAAACACTCGGAGAGACCAAAGCCTTTCTAGATTTATCTTTTGTTACCCAACCGATCTCCTTAACGAGGTAATTACTATAAGCTTCAAGTGGGTCAAAAGTATGACGAAGTTCGAACTCTTTAATGACCGGAGTTGTCCACTTGTTTACCTGTAACAGAATAAGACTATAATCACGCCTGTGAACAAAACAAAAACTCAAGATACCTAAATTAACTTGAAACACCTGGTACGCACCCGCTACAAACAAAACACGCAATCAATCATGCTGTTCAAGACTTTAATCAAGTTTGTCCAAATCACATTCCGAGCCGTTCCAGGTTCATCCTCGTGGGTCAATGGCCGACACAAGTCGGATTCCTCAATCAATACCAGCTGTGGGTCTACATTATGTACTAATAACACAATCTCACAATTCCACAAAGCCGGCTCTTACATCCTTTCTTGAACGTTTAAAGCTTCTGCGATTCAAAACGTTCACGCTGATGTACCACTTGTCACAGTAATTGCAAACATGAAACACAAATGTTTTCTAAACTCAAAATTCAGGCAATTATACTCCTCATCGCGCATACTAAATCAAAATGTCACAATCTAAAGTCTTCTCACATTCCTCCAATGCTCTTACGGTTTAATACAAACATCAATCCTAACCACACAACTGGAGCTTCACGTCAAATTAATATGTCATAACCCAAAGTCTTCTCATATTCCTCCAATGCCCCTGCAGTTCAAACTAACATCAATCCTAACCACACAACTGGAGCTTCACGTCAAAATAACATGTCATACCCCAAAGTCTTCTCACATTCCCCCAACGCTCCTGCGGTTTAATACAAACATCAATCATAACCACACAACTGGAGCTGCAAGTCAAATCAAAATGTCGTACTCCAAAGTCTTCTCACATTCCTCCAACGCTCCTGCGGTTAATACAAACATCAATCATAACCACACGACTGGAGCTTCAAGTGAAATCAAAATGCCATAACCAAAAGTCTTCTCACATTCTTCCAACGCTCCTGCGGTTTAGTACAAACATCAATCCTAACCACACAACTGGAGCACACAACAACACAAATCTTCTCACTTCTTTCCCTTACTAGGACAATCCCTTGACCAATGGCCCTTCTGGCGACACTTGAAACAAATATCGTCCGGCTGCGGCTGCCTTCTAGCCCTAGAGAAATTTTTCTCCTGTTGCTTAGCTTTCTTACGTGGGGGCTCACCACGATCTACTGGTGCTGCCTCTGCCAAGTCAGACAATGCCTTACGGCTCTTTATAAATCCATGCATCGATCTACGTATCTGCTTCACGACAGGATCTCCTAACATATCTATAATTAACTCATTGAAGAAATCCTGGTCGACCAGCGGCCTCACGGTCTGCAACATGGCCCCGTACTCTCCCGCTTTGGCGTGGTTCTGATGCTTAGCGGTGATCGCCAGGGTCTCCAACAGGCCCAACGCCCTTCTAGCGTCGAAGGCTGCGGGTGGACGGGACGCCAGCTGAACGAGCTCCTCCTTGATGCTGTCTACCGATCCTCCCCTTAGCTGCGCCATCTCGTCCCTCATACCAGACAGTTCTCGCCTCAACCGTTCGAACTCCTGAAGTATAAACAAGCAAAATAGTCACCCTCCACTATTTTCAGCTTGCCATATCCCTACCATCAACATGGTTAACGCTCGCCGTTACTCCACCTTATCTTTAAAAATTCAAGCCCATCACGCTACATCTTACATTCCGCAAATGTACAGATCAATCACGACACCCTGGCAACGCTCGACTAACGCCATCAAGTGTCTGCATTAACATACGCAGGGGAACACACGTCACCAGAGCGTACACATTACTCACGCCATACTAGTCACGCCCGTCTACCCCTCAGCGAGTGCCCACACTATACTGTGTAAGAAACACTCAACCAAAGGTATTGACGAACGCCACCACAGCGTACGAATCACTCACGTCGCGCTGGCCGCGCTCGACTGTCCCCCAGCAAGTATTGGCACTGAAATGTGCTAAACAACACTCAGCTGAGGACATCGACGAACGCCGCCAAAGCGTACCAATACCTCACGTTACATGTCACCGTTCGACTGCCTCTCCGCGAGTGTTGGTACTAAAAAGTGCCAAACAACACTCAACCGAGGACATTGACGAACATCACCATAACATACAATCTGTCACGTCAGGTGTGTCACCACTCGATTACCTCTCCGCGAGTGTCGGCACTAAAATGTGCTAAACAACACTCACCCGAGGACATCGACGAACATCACCATAACCTACAATCTATCACGTCAGGTGCGTCACCGTTCGACTACCTCTCCTCGAGTGTTGGCACTAAAATGTGCTAAACAACACTCAACCGAGGACATCGACGAACATCACCAAAACATACAATCTGTCACGTCAGGTGTGTCACCACTAGATTACCTCTCCTCGAGTGTTGGCACTAAAATGTGCTAAACAACACTCAACCGAGGACATCGACGAACATCACCATAACATACAATCTAACACGCCATGTGCGTCACCGCTCGACTACCTCTCATCTAGTGTTGGCACTAAAATACGCTAAACAACACTCAAACGAGGGCATCAACGAACATCACCATAACCTACACTGTCACGTCAGGTGCGTCACCGCTCGACTGCCTCTCAACGAGCGTTGCCACTAAAATGTGGTAAACAACACTCAACCGAGGACATCGACGAACATCACCATAACATACAATCTGTCACGTCAGGTGCACCACCGCTCGACTGCCTCTCAGCGAGTGTTGGCACTAAAATATGCTGAACAACACTCAACCGAGGGCATCGACGAACATCACCACAGCGTACAAATCACTAATGTCACCCCGGCCACGCTCGACTGCCCCTCAGCGAGTATTCACACTACAATGCAAGCGAACACTCAGCCGAGGACATCGACGAACGTCACCGCAGCGTAAAACCACTAATGTCACGCTGGCCACGCTCGACTGCCCCTCAGCGAGTGTCCGCACAACAAAGTGCAAGCGAACACTCAACCGAGGACATCAACGAACGCAACCACCGCGTACACATCACTCATGTCACGTGTGTCACCGCTCGATTACCCCCCGGCTAGTGTCAGCACTAAAATGTGCTCAATAACACTCAACCGGGGGATATCGACGAACATCCCCACGACATACAAATTCATCACGTCACGTATGCAACCGCTCGATTGCCCCTAGCCAGTGTCAGCACTAAAATGTGCCAAATAACACTCAGCCGAGGACACCGACGAACATCACCACGACGTACGAATTAATCACGTCACGCATGTCACCGCTCGATTACCCCCAGCCAATGTCAGCGCTAAAGTGCGCCAAATGACACCGAACTGAGGACATCGACGAACATCGCCACGACGTACACCCTTGCCACGCCACGTATGTCACCGCTCGATTACCCCCATCTAGTGTCAGCACTAAAATGTGCCAAATAACACTCCACCAGGGGACATCGACGAACATCACATGGCGCGCAAACAACACAAAACTGTACCAAACAATGTACAAAAAACTTTCTATGAAGACATAACACACTAAAACTGTCTACATAAACACAATCAACGGTTCGAAAATGAAACACAAAACTTTACCAAACTCAGTCGGAAGCAAAGTTAAATGTAACCAAATCAGAAAGCACACAAGCAACTATCAGGAAGACTAAATCCTTCCAAAACCGAAAAGCATACAACCAAACAAAAAAACACAAATCACCTGCTGAGCGGTCAGCTGAGATGAGCCCTGGGGCCCACTCAACGGTGGCACGGGCAGGGACGCCGCCGACGTTCCCGGCATAGCGTCTAACTGCTGCGTCGGCGGAGTCGGCTGCTGTTGCCGTACCGGTTGTTGTTGCTGCTGCGCCGTGGGTGCAGCTACCTGCTGCTGTCCAACCTGCTGTGTCCCTTGCTGTTGCTGCTGTCCAACCTGCTGTGTCCCTTGCCGTTGCTGCTGTCCAACCTGCTGTGTCCCTTGCCGTTGCTGCTGTCCAACCTGCTGTGTCCCTTGCCGTTGCTGCTGTCCAGAACCCTGAGGATCCTGATGAACATCCTGCAGGCCCGCGGTGGGCAGCGTCGGTACTTGGCTTGTCATTCCTATATAGGCACACAATACCACTTCATAACTGGATCAAACCACGACATTCCAAGGAGATTAAACCTCCTTGGACATACACACGCTACCCACCCGAGGAAACTTACATCGAAAGGGAAGAACAAGTCCCAATCCGACCAAGGGCCAGGACACCGATTTGCCAAGGCCGAAAGCTCCACTCAGGTACCCTTCCCTTACCATTTACTGTAAACCACCCGAGTAACCCTGTTACGCAAACCAGAGAACAAAAGAAATTCTCCACGCATACAAATGCAAATATCCCACGTGCATAAAAACCCGCCAAAAACGCGTCGACTCAACCCAGCTGCAACAAAAACCGTCAAAACACACACCGGTAAAACAAATGCACAAAATAAAACCCGAGGTTAGCAGCCAACTATCCAACACCCCAGTAACACACCTAGTTCGTAAAGAAAAGACGAACCCACGTGCACAATAACCGACAACGAGAAAACCCAAAAACCCTTTGCACTCGTTACGGCCTCAAAAAATTCCTTCTTCCCGCTCTACCAGTCAAAATTAGCCCACTAACTAGCCCAAACCTTGACCGAAATGTCGTCGTGGACGTCCACTTGAAAATTCTCACGGCTAGAGACGCCGCCCGACACCGCAGTCACTTGCTGAAACTCCTGCACGACCTTGCGGCGAAAACCACGTAGAGCTCAGGACAAGACTCCAACACGTCCTGCCGCTGCGGACGAATGTCAATGGCTGACCCAGAAAGGTCAACTGCCTGCCCTTATATAGCATGAGGTGATGTCATTGGCGGATTGATCCAATTATCGCGCAGTGTAAATATTAAAAAGCCCGTGTGATACATGTCTAGAACCTAATGTGATACGGATAGTTATCACACGGTCCAGAACACCCGTATATACCAGGCCCAGGCATGACATAAGTGAGAGTATAACCTGCATATCCAGACAGATTTATTTGATCCACTTACGCCGAGATGGACCCCTTAGCTTACCGACAAGTGTGATCGGTTCTTTAACATGCTCGAGACGTGGCCTGAATTTTTCGTCATATCCGTGGGACGTCCCCAGCCAAAGCTTGTTACTTGTTTACACCTGAGAAAATCGGTGTAAAGTGCCTTTCCCAAGGGCCCAACATCGGGACCTGTCAGAAATTCAAACTCAGTCGTACCTCTAGGTTCTGAGACTATACCGGTGGCAAATGGGTATCGTTTCGGCGTATAAATATTATAATGCCTGCCACCGGTAGATCTTCTTGGGGATCAGATCTAGAAATGTTGCCAAATAGCTGTGTATAAAATTGATATAGAATACAACACGGGGTATTCTGTATCACCCGAGGTACCAGCCCGCCGGCGGGTAGGATCCGACCCGCGGGAGGGCTGGGACCTCGGGACCAGCGTTATGGATGAGAGGAATTTTCGACGGCGGCGCAAGTGGCGCGCACGAAATGCATTCTAAATATTCCATGAAAGCCGGTATAATACAACTTAGAATCCGTGTGATACGGAAAATTATCACACGGTCCGCAACACCAGTATCGAACGTTTTCGCGGCCTAGGTATGACATAAGCCCATATATCAACACATATCGTCTCTATATACTATTAATTTATTTACTGTTAAAAGATACACGATACAAGCCTCTGTACAAATAAGTAATCATATAAATGTAATCTGTCAAACAATACATAACTAAAATCATCGTACGTTCTAGTAGGCAAATTTGGGTGCATTATTAAAAACAATACATTACAAATTTAGAAATATTTCAAGTAGCTATTACTTAAGTCAAAGTGACCAACTCACACAGAAGAAAACTTTTCACAAAATATCCCATAAATGGCAAATTTGAAATCCAAGGCTTTTGGGGCTTGGGTGTAATCCTGCATTTCCCTGCTTTAAATACAAATTATATTCAAAACTTCTGCCGCTTAAACAGGTATAACCTGCACATGAACCAGGACAACAAACACTTTGAGTAGACTAAGGAAGGAATAAGGTTGAAAACTTTGTCATAAGTTTACCCTCGCTAATATAGAGTGGACCATGTAAGTACATGGTAACCTTATAACTTTGCTGGCCAAATTTGACATACACAAAAACAGAAACTACAGACATTAGTAAAGTTTTTATCAAATATATTATAATATCTAATTTGAAAACTTGACGGTCTAATTGCTACAATAAGAGAAAATCTGGAAAAGCACCGAGGAAAATTGTGCACAATAATTACTTCTTGATATACATGTGTGATCTTTATTCTCACCATTACTACAATTACTTTTCCTCATTTACATTGTATGGGTATGTGAAATTTATTTTGTAAAAATTGACCTTTCAGTTTTTATACTTATATCATAATGGATGGTCCCATTCTTTCTTTAGTAATAAATGATAGCATATACATAGCATATAAATAGAATAAATAGCATATCTAAAATCTTAGCTTTGGTAGTTATGGCGTAATCATGCATTCTCCTTACAATAAATAAAATTAAAGTTCCCAATTACATCTTTAACATCAGGTATAACCTGTACAAGAGCCTTCATGTAGGTTCAACAGCAAAACACTTTGCATGTACTAATATAACAAGGGGTAAGGTTGAAAACATCTACCCTAACTAATATAGAGGGTTGAACGCTTCTAACATATCATGAGCTTCAACCTCCCTATAGGGAGACAATATTACACAAAGTCTGATATATAGCATGAATCACACAATATCTCATTAATATTAGTAGCATATCTAAAATCTTAGCTTATATAGCTATGGCGTAATAATGCATTCTCCCTACATAACGTAGAATTGAAGTTCACAATTTCATCTTTAACTTCAGGTATAACCTGTACATAAACCTTCAAGAAAGTTCAGCAACAAAACACTTTGCGTGTACCAACATGAGGTAAGGTTGAAAATCTCGTCAGAAGTCTATACCAACTAATATAGAGGGGTAAACGCTTCTAACACATAATAATTTTCAACCTCCCCCCAGTACGAATTCATGAACCGCCGCACATAGTGAGGCAGCTGGTTTAATCTGACCGCTTTCCCCCTCCTCTTGGCCTAGTCCCCTGACCCCTTTCCTCCTCCTATTGTTGTTCGCCATGCTGTCCAGTGTTGAGATGACGTCGTGTTGGAGAAGGTTCTGTAGATCTTGCAGGACCCACTGGCTGTGTTGTAGGATTCTCTCCCCTGCCCCTGGTGCCTGACTGCCAACCAGACTCCGGATCTTCCGAAGCAAGATGGAGGAGCTGGCGGGGGCTTCTTGTGTAGTCCTCGTTGCAACCTGCCAATAGAAAACAAAATGTGATAATATAATTAGCATCGTCTATGCTGATTGGTTAGAATCATCACATACCAAAACGGCTTTTACATCTGATCTATGTACCCACCCTCATCCTCTGATACCATCAATTCTGATTGGTCAGAGTTATCAAGTACCAAACTGGCCTATGCAGGCCCTTGATATATGTACGCACCTTCATACTCTGATGGCAGGCCTTTATAAACTATCAACTATAAATGTTCAATTACAAATATGTGAATATTACGTGACCTTGCCATAGAAGGATTACGTGAACTTGCCATAGAAGGATGAAATTTGATAATTGAGGGTCGAATTGCATTCACAGAATATAGAAAATTCAGATTCACATGGATTTCACAAGTTAGCTCAACATTTTGAGGTTTGATATACCTCTAACTGTAGATACTAAAGTCTTAATGTTATTGTTTTTTTAACGAACTCGCTCAGTGCAAGGCCGTAGGGGCCACTCATCGAAGCACAAAACTAATTGTTACTGTAGCAGAATCTCTTCACTCTAGGTCAGAAACATCAATGCTCGAGACAAGCATGACTTCACCGACCCATAAGGAGAAGCAGGGGTTACGAAGGCTGCTCGGGAAATTCCCTACCCCGTTTAGACCGGAATTTTTTTATCCACTCACATCGGGGCATGACCCTACTCTTTGGGCGTTATACCGTAAGTACATAATATTTATGTTTAGCCATACCTAGTATGGCTCAACATATTGTTATCTCCATGAAAAAAGGCTTTTTCATGGAGATACTGTTTTGCTTGCGTTTGGTGTTTGTGTGTATGTATGTGTCACCGGACCCTTAAAGTCACCATAACTGTAGAACCTGTACATGGATTGTAATGTGGGTGGGTGTTAGGAGGAGGAAGGTCAAGGTCGATTTTGGGCCCCCTGGCATGTGTGACTGGAACTGCAATGGCGTATTTGTTAAAATCTTCAATGTAGAAGAACTGAAGAGTGGATCGACAGATCGTCATGTTCTTTGGTACACAGGTAGGTTAGACCAAGTTGTACACATTAAGTGCAAACTATGCAAATGAGACCGAATTTGCATAAGTAAGGAGGTAAATCGTTTGCATGGGTGTCGTCGGATGCTTAAAGTCAGCATAACTGTAGAACGTGTAGATGGATTGTAATGATATTTGGTATGTGGGTACGTGCTGGGAGGAGAATGGTCAAGATCGATTTTGGGCCCCCTGGTTTGTGTCCCTGGAACTGCAATGGCCTATTTCTAAAAATGGTCTAAAGGGGTATAACTGAAGAGAGGAACAACAGATTTTCATGTTATTTGGTACGCAGGTAGGTTGGACAGAGATGTACACACTGAAGTGCAAATCATGCGAAGTTAGTGTGTTTGCGTGTGTGTGCGAGTGTGTGTATGTTTGTGTCACCGTGTGTGTATGTATGTGTCACCGGACGCTTAAAATCAGCATAACTGAAGAACGTGTGGATGGATTGAAATGATATTTGGTATGTGGGTAGGTGCTGGGAGGAGAAAGGTCAAGGTCGATTTTGGGCCCCCTGGTATGTGTCACTGGAACTGCAATGGCGTGTTTGTAAAGATTTTGCTGAATAACTGAAGAAAGGAGCGACAGATTTTCATGTTACTTGATATGCAGGTAGGTTGGACAGAGATGTACAAACTGAAGTGCTAATTATGCAAATTCATACTGAATTTGCATAAGTAATGAGGAATACCTACTCTATTGTGGGCTTTGAGGTCGCACCATCTGTTGGTCTCTTATCTAGGTCAGTAGCTATTTATAGCCACTTCTCCCCTTGCCCGGCCAGTGTGGGTCATACCATTGAGCGATATAGAATGGGGGGAACTTGTTTAATAAAAAAACAAAGTTTCATGGAGATTTTGGGTCCTAAGACTCTTGTTACTCATGTTTCTTCTTCTTCTCCTCCTGTCAAATCTTCAAATCGATTCATCTTTGTCATTTTTTTACCAAATGACCTGAAATTTGGTACAAAGGTAGTGTAGGCAAATACCACCGGATTTTTTTTCTTCATTTTTTCGATATTGACCTTGAAAGTGATTTTATTGAGGTTTTTCTGACAAAAACGTACATTTTGGCCTCCTGTGCTCTGGAAATACATCCAAATGACCTGAAATTTGCTATGGGGGTACATTGAACAAATATTCAGAGAACCCCATTCGCACTTTTGGCAAACATTACTTCAAAATACGATTTTGCAGGGTATTTTGAGGAAAACATTAGGTATTTTCCTCATATGACCTGAAAGTCAGTGACCCCAATTGTACCTGGCCTGGCTGTGACCTAAAGGTCAGTGACCCCAATTGCACCTGGCCTGGCTGTGAGCCTTGCGACCACCCGATTGGCCAATTGAGTTAATTAATTTATCTTGCATTTCTGGCGCAGGTGTGCTACATTTGTAGTATTCATACCAAATGTGGTATGGGAATGCGCAGGACATGTGCTTACATGGCTTTGTTCACCCTTTTTTTAACAAAGATACACATCTCCAGTTCCTATGTATTAAACCAAAATGATGCAAAATTTGGCATGTGATTATGCGCAAGAGTGTAATTTTGAGCGGATATTTTTCGACTGGTCTAGTTTACATGGAGATGGCACGGAATATCCTATTCTTGCAAGGGCAGGATTCTTTAATTATTTATTTCAATTTTGAGCTGGAGTGACTATGAAAAAGTCCATTTATTAGCAGTAGTGTATTTCTTTATGTGGATATGGTTTTGGACTGGTCCATATTGTGTTGAGGTGCTACTGGAAGACTCCATTCCTGTATGGAGAGACTTATTATAGAAAATAATTGTTTTTAAACTCAATTTTGGACTGGGGTGATCCATTTTTTTAGTGGAAGTATTTTAGAATGGTCCATTGTTATTTTGGGACAGTCCATTTTTTTGCATGGTGAAGAGTATGGCTAAACATGCTGTATTTGCTCGCAAATGTTGCCTTTCTAGTTGTAAATGTCTTTTGTATTTTGTAAATACGCGTGATTTATGTCAAATATCTTTACTTCTAGGTCCTGTTATGTCCCTTGTATAAAGTCTGTGACCGGCTAGTTGGATAACCCTAGCTATATGTCACAATCGAATCAATAGATATATGAATAGATTAATTAACAAACGTACCGTCGGTCGGGCAGACTCGATTTGTGTTTTGTACTGTTCGATCAGTTCGTCCACGTTTGTATCATCGTTGGATACACATGTCTTAATCTTACCCATCTGCAATAAATAAAGAATGACAAAGGAATGAATACATGCGTTAGGAAAATGTTCACGTCTGTAACAATTTTGCATCAAAGTTTTGCAATCTCACACAATCTCACACAATAAGAAAAATTATTACACTTTGTGCAATTATAGGTTACATGAATACATAACAATTTACATGTTAACAATACAGTTATTCGAAAGCTAGTGACTGTTAAGTACCGTTACATGTATTCATACAAATGACTAGATCAGGCCACATTCGAAAATAGTTTTAAAGAATGCATAAATATAAAGTTGATAAAAATATACTGTACTCACCAACTCAGATGCATCCTCGTGGACTTCCTTCAAATACTCGTGGAGAATTGGAAGACGGTCCTTAAGGTCTGTTAGGACGGACAACTCGTCCTCAGTCACGTGACTTAACGTCTCAATGACGTCATCCTCCACCATTTCTCCTACCCTGTTCAGCTCGTTGAGGAGAGCCTCTAGTTCTGCCATATAGATTTGAAACATCTCTATGTCCTGTAGAAATGAGAATGAATTAGTGCTGTACTTTAAAAGATACCTTGTATCTATAGATGTGCCCCATGCGTTTGATCATTCTTGATATACATGTACAGGCTTGAATCAGATAAAATGGAAGGAAACAATCTTTACAAATCAATTATTGTATCAATGGAAAGGTGTCCCTAATGAATCCAAAATAAGAGTTCCACGACCTCACACCTCGTTTTATCGTTTTTAGGACATGCATATGGAACTTATGTGCATATAAATGTATCAATTTCATTTCATACGGAACGTATTAATCTCAACTATAACAAAAGATAGTGAATAAAGCTTATACTTGGTGTGTTATACCTTAATAATGCGATGCAAACAAATAAATAAGCAAGCAAGTAAGCAAACAATCACAAATCGTTTCCATTATGGTAATGGCAGATGTACACTTACGTCCAGTCCTAGGTCTGTCAACTTCAGTCTTTTAAGACTCAGTCCCGAGAAACCCCGACCGTCTTCAAAATGTAGATCTCCCACTTTAGGCAGTAGGAAACTACCGGCGCCGGCTCTGTCCTCCCTATCGACATGTTCGTCCACCTACAACGTAATTTGGGAAGAAACATCATTAGAATCAGTTGCGCTCCTACTTTTCAGACCATTAGAAAGGCATTTGAACAGTTCCCGAAACGTCGGCCAGGTAAGTTTTCTCTAGGCTGTGTTACAAGAATATCATATTTCAAATAAAGTTAACAGGTAGAAAACGGAAGGGAAACCACAATTAAATGAAACATTGTAGTCAACACAGACATCGTGGTTGCCTTAGATCTAACATTTTAGTAATTCATTCCGTCAGTCCCTTGGTCTAGTAGTTAGTCGTAGTCAAGGACAGACTAACTAGCCCCGCTACAGAACCACTAAATCCCGAGTTCAAATCCCGGCCAACCTACCAACGCAACATCGTTTGTTCAAAAGTATTTGTAGTTCTCGTAAACTGTGTGTGTACCGGTTGACTTTAATGATGCATGACAGAGGTCTTGCCGCACAAATTTAATCCAATGCCTTGACAGCATTTGATAATAATTACGTAAGATTCTCACCTTTTCGGACACACCTCTCACAAGCCTAAAGACGTTGTTGACTCTGTTTCGTATTTCCTCGAAGTGGCGGTAATTCTTCTTAATGTTTTTTGCCGAGCACCCTCTCTTAACCCCTTGTCCGTCCGCAGAAAGACTTAGAATACACAGCCCCAAAATTGCAACGAGGGAGATTTTTTCTAGTACCAGCATGTTGTTGTTGATAGTTCGGAGTCCCTGTTAAAAAAGCAATTGAATCATAGTGAGATATCTGCGGAAAAACGGGTCCGACGAAAGACTGTTTCAAAATCTTATCCAGTTGCTTGAGTAATTATTTTTGGCGTATCTTATTATTACCTGGATGTCTAACCTTCATCAACGTAAATGCATTAATATATAGCTACATAAAAGAAAATATAAATACAACGCTACCAACCGACTAAGTGAAGCTCTAGTTGACAGCAAAGAAGTCAGCCTTCAAAAGAGACAAATATTTCTGTGGCTGTGCCGATGCTACTGTCAGTGCTGGAATTTGTCCCCTTTAAAAGGCGAGGTATACGCCCACACCGGAAGGGCTTCCCCGAAAAATGACGTATGGTCTGACTGTTTATGCCCATATTTGGCATAATGAAAAAACACGTGGTTCATGATGCAGTCATCAACAAAGTACAGGTGGGCGAAAGGATTTACCAATTTGGGGTTATCTTGGTCACCTTTGTCCTTGGCGGCAGCTTTTACGTGTAGTTTAAAGAGTTTGGACAGTTATGACGTGTATTTGGGGCGGGGTGCCACCAAAGTTTCCAGTAAAGTATGACTGAAGTTAAATCAGGATTCCCCCTTTACTCACTTCCAGTTACCGTCGGTGGCTGAAATTGTAGATGTATAACTTGTGAATTAATAATCCGTAAATTTTACAAAATCATCTACGTTCTAAACTAAAGGTCGACAACGCGTCGTATTCTCTACATACTGTACAACGTTTTATATCTACACTACTTCATATTAGATTGATACCTTTCTATGATGACTTACGCGCACATTTCAAATCTCAAACCAAGAGTATTCACAAGTTTCTATGAATAAGTGCTAAATTGTCGAAACTGTCATATTTGAGGCGAGATTTACAAAATGTGCATGTCTTTTGTCTTTACAAATATAGTGCCCGCTGGTGCTGTAGTTTGTTCAGGTATAGGCACAGAAGACGTTCAGTTCCAGACCTGTACATGTACCTAAACAATCTACATGTGCAGGTATAGGTATTAAGTAAACAGACCTACTGTTACATGTTACCTTGCCGTGACGTGAACAGTCTTTTACCTGTAACTAGTCCTTAGGGCACAATGGCCCCGCCCCCCTCCACATTGTTAATCAGTCGACCGTCACAAAGTGTACACGTAAGTAGAGCAGGGTCAAGGACAGTCACACATTTGAACTATCATACCGGATATGTTTCCCACGTTTCAAAATAAAAGGTTACGCGGTTAGGGGAACTTTATGTTGAACTAGTCATAATATACTTAACACCATTGTCACGCATTCGAGAACGTTTTTCTTCTTCTCTACTGCTTATAGCCTCATATCTATGACATTATCAGCAGTTTCGTATGGGTAAGCTACAGCACAGGTACAAGTAAACGAAGGGAAAATAAAGGAAAGACACTAAGGAACATATTACACTGAATTTGTTGTGCCGGAAGGTCGCCCAATTTTGCATTTGACAGATTCGTGCGTATTTACTCGCCTGAAAACCTATTCTCGAGCCAGTCGAGGAAGAGGTTTTTTTTTTTTTTTTACTTCAGTTTTTGACAGACAAGGACGACGTGGCACGGCACTCAAGTTTTTCTAACTTATACAATGTCTTGACAGCATTTGATGATAAGTAGAGAAGTTTAAGATTCTCATTTTTTTCGGACACACTTCACCATCTTCAATATGCACATACCGGAAGGGATTCCCCAACACCAAAAATAGATTTACCGGAAGCAGACAGTTTTTGACCCTACAATGAGCGAGGAATGCCTTCATACCGGAAGGGCTTCCCCGGAAAGTACATCTTCCGGAAGCAGGTAGTATCCACGGGCGGTTATTAACAATGTACAAGTGGACGAAATGATAATAATGCACATCGAAAGCGGGAAATACGAATTTTATCCCAATTTGGTATTACTCCGGTAACCTAGGCGACGGATTTGACATGTAGTTGAAAAAGTTTTGACTTCCCAGTAAGCTATAGATAGCAGTGAAGTTCAATCAGGATTTCGCCAATTTTAGTTACAGTAAGAGGCTGCAATTTTACATGATTTTATAACGTGTAAATTGATCATGTGTAAATTTTACAAGAAAATCATCCACTTCTTCTATATGGATTGTATAATGCCAATAACAATAATAATAAACAAGGTGTAAGGTTGAAAATGCGTCAGAAGTTTACCCCTAACTAATATAGAGGGGTTGATGTAATTACATGGTAGCCTTATAACTTTGCTGGCCAAAATTTACTTATACGAAAGCAGAAACTTCAGACAAGTAAACTTTCAGTCCTTTATCAGATATATTTAATTATCTATTAATTCGAAACGTTAACTGATATAAGGAGAGGGAAGCTGGAAAAGCACCGAAGAAAATGGCGCACAATAAGTATTTCTTGATATACATGTACTAAAGACTTATATAATGCTGCAACAATAAACAAATATACATGTTATTATTATTACTATAATCGCTTAGGTTTTCTCATATATAGGTATACGAAATTTGTTTTGTCCAAATTGAGCTTTCAGTACTTGTTATAATGGGTATGTTATAATAGATGGTTCCATTTTTTCTTAAGTCAAGAAAAAACAACTTCACACATCATCTGATAATTCAAAATTACACATCAGGATGTCAGGTAAAGATTAAGTTCACAAATATCGTGCATCTTTAACTTCAGGTATAACCTGTACAGGAACCTTTAAAGAAGTTCAGCAACAAATTAAAAACAATTTGCGTGTACTAAACTTACTAAAGAAGTAAGGTTAAAAACGTCATCAGGAGTTTACCCTAGCTAATATAGAGGAGTAGACGCTTCTAACACATCATAGGCTTCAACCTCCCCCCAGCACGAATTGAAGAACCGACGCACACAGTGAGGCAGTTGGTTTAATCTAACAACTCTTGGCCGTCTTCCGTGTTGCTCACCATGCTGTCCAGTGTTGAGATGACGTCGTGTTGGAGGAGGTTCTGTAGATCTTGCAGGACCCACTGGCTGTGTTGGAGGATTCTCTCCCCTGCTCCTGGTGCCTGACTGCCAACCAGACTCCGGATCTTCCGAAGCAAGATGGCGGAGCTGGCGGGGGCTTCCTGTGTATCTCGCCGAGTCCTCGTTGCAACCTGCCAATAGAAAACAAATTGTTATAATACAATTAGCATCGTCCATTCTGATTGGTCAGAGATATCAAATACCAAAACGGCAATTACAACTGATGCACGCACACTCTGCTAGCATCAATTCTGATTGGTCCTGTAATCAAGTGCTAAACTAGTCTATACCACCTATCTATACACGCACCCTAGTCATATGATAGCTACTCTCCAAGCAGAGGTTGAATGGGCAGATCGTCACCGTTTTATCATATGCCGTCATTTTTTGTTGCTAGCCCATTCTAACGGGAATGGGCTAGCGACAAAAAATGACGGCATATGATAAAACGGTGACGATCTGCCCATTCAACCTCTGCTTGGAGAGTAATGATAGCAGCCTTTTATAAACTATCAACTATAAACGATCAATTGCAAATTATCATGTGAATTTTCCGTTGAAGGCTAAAATGTGGAGTAATTTGAAAGTCAAGTTTCATTCACGTAATATCACAGATCCAGATTCAAATGAAGTCTACGAGTTAGCCCACAATGTTTGACGATTGATATATCCTCTAACTGTAGATACTATCATCTTGCGAGTATGCTTAAAATACGTAATATTTGTGGTTTTCACAGAGATTTGTAAATACGGGTGATTTATGTCCAGTATTCTTACTTCTAGGTCACTTCATGATCTTTGTATAAAGTTTCTAATAACAGCCGCTGACTAGTTGTTTAGCCCTGGATGCATGTCTAATGAATATATGAATAAATTAGTTCTAAAAATAAACTTATTACAAACTTACCGTGGATCGGGTAGACTCGATTTGTGTTTTGTACTGTTCAATCAGTGCGTCCACGTTTGCAGTCTCAGTAGATACACATGCCTTTATTTCCCCATTCTGCAAAAAAAAAATTGTAAAGTTATAAATAAATAAATGGACTCAGTACAGTTCACGTCTGTAACAATTTTGCAACAGATTCTTGCAATATTGCCTATAGATAATGAGATATATAAATGTACTTTTCATAATGCAATTGTTGGATGCATTAATACATATAAAATTTAACAATACAGTTATGTGAAAACTAGGGATTTTTCTAGCTACTTCCGACGCTACCGTTACATGTATCTAGCTTTAGACCAAATTCAGTCTTAAAGAATTTACGAAAATGAAGTTGATAAGAAATATGCTGTACTTACCAACTCAGATGCATCCTCGTGGACCTCCTTCAAGTCATCCCTGAGAATTGGAAGATGGTCCTTAAGGTATTTCAGGACGGACAACTTGTCCTCAGTCACGTGACTTAACGTCTCCATGACGTCATCCACCACCGTTTCCTCTACCCTGTTCAGCTCGTTGAGGAGAGCCTCCATCTCTGCCATGTAGATTTGAAACTTCTGTATATCCTGTAGACAATGAGAACAATAGTATTGTACTTGGATGATACTTTGCATATTTCCATCTATATGTGTGTTCCAAGTCATTTATGATTCTTGATATACATGTTTGAATCAGATGAAATTGAGAGGAAAAAATCTTTAAAAGTTGCATCAATGCTTATGTGTACCTTTGCTGTATCATGCCTCTAACAAAATTAAATCCAACTATCAGAGTTTGACGACCTCACACCACGTTTAAGCGTTTTTAGGACATGGGATGTATCAAATTTGACTAACGTAAACAAAAGATAGTGGATCAAGCCTATCAGTTCAGTCTTACACAACTTGTACTTAACGTTTAAGAATGGTTTGGTACGCCTTTACGACAAGTGAGACACAAACAAAACGAAACAAACAAACAAATAAATAAACAAACACAAAACGATTCCATTATGGCAATAACAAGAGAAGTACGCTTACGCCCAGTCCCAGGTCTGCCAACTTCAGTTCTCTAAGTCTCAGCCCTGAGAAAACCCGACTGTCTTGAAAATGTAGATCTCCGACGTTGGGCAGTAGCAAACTACTATCGGCCCTGTCCTCTCGTGCAACTTGTGTGTCCACCTAGAATGTAATTTGGAAAGAAGCATCATTAGACTCAGTTACATGTACGATTGGTACCGCGTCCTTGCCCAAGAGCTACCATGTGGTAGGGCCAAGGGAAAAAATAGTGTGTTTCCGGTTTCAGTCCTTAAAAAATTTACTAGAGTAATAGAATAATTAGAGTCGATAGGTAGGGATTTTTTTTAGATTTCGGCTGATACAATCGACGGCGATTACTTTCCAGCAATGTAAAACTGAAATTCATAAGGCACTTAGTCTGAAACTAATTTTTATATCATACTTATGTCATACCTGGGCCTGATACGGGTGTTCCGGACCGTTTGAAATAGTCCCGTATCACATAAGGTTCGGGAGTTGTATCACACGGGCTTCTATAGAATATTTCGAATGCATTTCGGTTGCGCCGCCGCCGAAAATTCGAATACCGGATTCGGAAGTTGGAATCAATGTTGTTACAAATTTGTTTCGAGGACACAAAATTCCCCCAACTTTTGGCGCTTTCCGCATTGAAATGTGTGCTTTCTCGGGTGGGCATGACATAAATAAAATACGACACGTTGTATTCCGTATCACCCTCGGTCACAGCCCTCCCTACGGCCGTCGGGCGATCATATACCGGGTGATACGGAATACTCCGTGTTGTATTCCATACAGATATTCTAGTACAATGTACAGGTACATGTATATTGATAAACTAGACCAAGAAGTGCAATGATTGCTACAAATTCTTACATCAACTATTGAAAAGCCCTAAATCTGTTATCTGAGTGTGAAATACAGGAAGTAAAATTTGGATTTCATCACTCAGATGTCAGATCGAAATATTTATGTTCCTTAAAGGAAGGTAAAGCAGTTTTATCCCCCGAAAATCAGATATTGAAAGTCAATCTATTTAGTCATCTTTATACATGATTAGTTCAAACAACATTATCACAATGTATAGCGACATCCATTAGGCCAAAAAAGACGACGTCGTTGTGATGTGAGAACTCACAGCGGCAAGAAAAGGGTTAGGGTCGGCAGGTTTTGTCTGGGGTGGTCGGTTAACCGGAAAGACAACATTTTTTCTTAGGCCTAAGGAATACTATAAATATATTCAAGGTCGCATGGTTTTGAAAATGGATTGTTCGCGGTGTTTTTTTTTATTTCACGGCCGTGCTATAGCCACGTATTGATACAGTATTGGACAAAAATGTTGGCGGTGGTTTTAAGTTCGCGGTGAAACGGTCGCCGCGAAAACAGCGAACATAAAACCACCGCGAACATTTCTTCATTTACAGTAGTAGTCTATTGAGACCCTGAGGAAGGTATCCGAAGAGTTTCCGAAACGTTGGCCAGGTCAATTTTCACTAGGTTACGTCTCAAGAATTATTTTCTGTATAAACTGGTCAAAAACCGCCGAGAAATCGAAATTGAATAAACATCGTAGCAAACAAAGACATTGCCTTAGCTTTAATATTTATCAATAGCCTCCCTTATTCCCTATTCTTCAATTCATTCAGTCTCGTGGTCTAGTTTTGTATCGTAGTCTAGTAGAGACTAACTTGAAACCCCGCTACAGAACCACAAGATCCCGGATTCGAATCCAGGCCAACCTACTGTTGTAAATAGTATCAATATGACACCGACACAACAGCGTTTGTTAAAAATTATTTGTTATACTCGTAAATTGCGTGTGTACCGTCTTACTTTTATTTCACTTAAACTTTACTAGAGATCTTGCCGCACAACTTTCATGTAATGTCTTGACAGTATTTGACAATAAGTACTGAAGATTCTCACCTTTGTAGACACTATCCTCACAAACCTCCAAACGTTGTAGGCTTTGTCTAGTATTTTGACGAAGTTGCTGTATTTCTTCTTGATATTTTCTTCCGAGCAGCCTCTCTCTATCTCCCGTCCGTCCACATGAAGACTGAGGATACACAGCCCCAAAATTGTAACGAGGGAGATTTTTTCTAGTAGCAGCATGTTGTTGTTGATAGTTCGTAGTCCCTGTTAAAGAACAAGTAAATAAGTAAGATATTTGCGGAGCGCATGCGCAGAAAAACGAAGTCGTAAAGTGTCTTTAAAGTAAATGCATTACTATATATAACTACAAGAAACGAAACCTAAATGCAACGCTACCAACCGATTGTCTGAAGCTCTAGTTGACAGCAAAGAAGAAGCCTCCGAAATAGACGAATTGTCCAGCGACTGTGCCGTTTCTACTGTCAGTGCTAGAACTTTACACCTTAAATAGGTGAAATACGCCTACATAGGAAGGTATTCTAAAAAATCAAAAATAGATCTACCGGAAGCAGGCAGTATCCACCGGCAGTTAATAACCATACAATAAGCGAGGAATGCCTTCATACCGGAAGGGCTTCCCCGAAAAGTATATCTTCCGGAAGCAGGTAGTATCCACGGGCGATTATTAACAAAGTACAAGTGGGCGAAAGGACATACGTCATGAGTGTTCGTACGTACATGTTCATACGTTCATGACATACGTCATGCATTAATGATGCACCTCAAAAGTGTGAAGGACGAATATTATCCAAATTTGGTGTTACTTTCGTTACCTAGGTGACGGATATGACGTTTAGTTGAAAGTTTGGACGGGTATGACTTGTATTGGAAAGTAGTTCCAACCAAGGGGAAAATAATTAAATACGAGTACAGTTCGATATAGATTTTCCCCTACAGTTACTGTAGGAGGCCACGATTGTACATATATAACATATAAATTCTGCAATAAAATCATCCACTTCTTATATGTAAAATGTCCTTGAATGCCCCTGAAATTTCTGTCCTACAATTCAAGAAAAACTTTGGAAGACATTGCGCTTCTAGGCTTGAAAAATATTTCACCCCTTACTGTCTAAGACATTATAAAGAGAATTGACGTCCGTTCCTTACGAAACCACCTTACTACTAAAAGCACGGTCAAATTCGTCGTGGGTAGTCGTACGATTTTGATGCCGTAGAATTTTCAACTAGGCTTTGACATTATCGACCACCCACAAGGATCTAAGACAGCCCTATTTTTGCGTAAGAAGACAACCGAATTTTGTAGGACATTAGTGTCGGGTAGTCGGTCCCAGCCCTCCCGCGGGCCATATCTTCCTCTGGCCGCCCGGCAATCCGACCCGCAGTCGTACATGTACCTTGATTGCTACGGGAAACACCCAGTGCTATTCTCTACATACAGTACAACGTTATAGTACTGTACTTCTTCGACATTAGATTGCTATCTCTCTAAGAGGACTTATACACACATTTCAAATCTCAAAACAAACATTTACAAGTTTCCATGAACGAGAGCGTGCTATGTTGTCAAACCGACGGTGGCTGACAACTTCCCTGGCTGACTGGAGCTTCTCTGGCTTGTTTGTACGATTTTGGCACCGTGGAGATCTGCTTGGAGATTAGGTACAAGCCATGACCCCTGTCATACAGTCGACGAGCATAGGCTGTTGCCACAATCTTAGATCGCCAGATTTTGAAATCGACAGTGCCGCGCCAAAAAAACTACTCTCCAAGCAGAGGTTGGTGGGGAAGATTGTGACCTTCTTCTAACATGCTTCCATTGGTGGAACCGCCGGATAAAAAACGAGGCAAACTATAAGAATGTGACAATCTTCCACACCAGCGTCTGCTTGGAGAGTACTGAAAATTTACCCTAAGGCTATCATATTACTGGAGATCGCTCACGAACTTTGGCCGATCTCTAGAAATCGTGCGATGATGCCGAAAATATAATCAGAGCTCGCAGACTTGTTGGCCGATGGATTTTCGTGACTGTGTGGCATGGGTAAAATCACCTCCTTGAAATCACAGAATAGCACAACGTGAAATACCAAGGAGGTTATTTTAACCTCCTTGGAAATACACATCATGGAAGTATATTTTTCAGCATATACATGTTATATGTGTCATATGCAATTATACTCTGTGTACACTACATTGGGAACTAGAGTTCCACGACCTCATACCTTCGCCGACTGATGTTAGCCTTTTCGAGTGAATGCTTATCACTCAGTATGTAAATAAGGTCCTCGATTGCATGAATTTCAAGTGATCCTTTTCTCTACACAAAACACAGCATTAAAGTAAAATCTTAGAAAAGAGGGCCATTGTAGTATTTCCTCATATATTATGTAAATGAGGCTATCATGATTTATGTCTGATAAGGTCCACATTTGATTATCTCCCAAACGCCACGAGAATGAAATCCCATCATTTACCACTCTGGAATTATAGTATTTTGTCATAAATTATGCAAATTAGGTATTCGTTTGCATAATTGATATCTATCAATATTCCTCTCTTTCTCAGTTACATGTCACGTGTTTGACTACAATGGAATGCAAGGGTTTGTATACTTTTTCCCATCACAGATCCTGATTTGCATGATTCTTATACGATCATGTAAATCATCACTCAAACTATGTACATCCCTACAAATCATGACGATCCGTCATCACCTTCTTGAGTTACTAGTATTCTCTTCAACAAACCCATACCTATACCTACACGAGTTCTCCTAAGAGTTATAGAAATAATCACTGTAAGAATATTTTGCTTAATTGGTATCATAACTTTTATCTTTACTACAGAAAATAAGGCAATTTGTTGGCAATGTATTTGCTTCAATTATGCCCTTATTGTCATAGTCGACATATCAATCAGTTTTTATCAAACCTATACCTTCCAACAGGGAGAGCGTTAGATCGTAAGGCTGCGACCTCCCTGACCCCAAAACAGAGCCCTGCACCAGGCAAGTAAAGTATCACATGTGTCCTCCAGGGACGTCTCACAGGGAGCCTGCTCCGGTAAACTAGGTCACCTGTCAGTGCAATTTAACCTGAATAAATAGACTTAAAAATAGCAAATTGAAAGGGAATTGTAGACATTTCCTTATATATTATGTTAATGAGGCCTTGTCATGCATGATTTTTGTCCGATATTGTTCACTTTTACTTAGCTTCCTAATGATACAAGAATAAGATTCCAATCATTTACTATTGTGGTATTTTCAATTAGTATTTTCGCATTAATTATGCAAAATAGGTAGCTATTAGCATTATTGGTATCTATCGATACCTCTCTCTTTTTCAGCTATATATGTCACATGTTTGAGAGTCCTATTTTGAAAGGCAGCAGATTTATAAACTTTCCTTGCTAATTATGCAAATTAGCTCCTGATTTGCATAATGAATATTCAATTATGTAAATCATTAGTCGAACTATCTACATAGCCTAAATCAAGACGATCCGTTGACCATAAGTCTAGTTATTTATGTCCAAAGGTCAAAACAAATAAATTAAAAACACCCGCTGCAGCTCCAAACAAGCCGCTAGAGGGCCCAAACGTGCACAACTTACTTCATGTGGCTTGGACTATCTACCACACAAAAATCATGACCATAGCACTTGCAGAAAATTCGACCTCAAACTTTGAAGCTACACTGCAGTACCTAAAGTACCCGCTAGGAGGCCCATCATCGAACTTGACCTGCCCTTTTAATAAATCTACCTATTCACTAAATATCATGCACAACCATCAACAGCTTCTCGAGTTATCCTGTCAACAAACAAATACGCATACATAAACAGCCCACTGCAGTACCGCAGGAAAATGCCAGGTGACCCATTTTTGAACTTGGGCTTCGTTTTCATAATCTCTACGTACCCATCAAAAATCATGCAGATCCATCATCAATACGTCGAGTTATGTTGTCTACATACAAACACACTAACAAAAAAAGTCCACTGGAGCACTTTAGGAAAACGCCAGGTTAACTATTTTCAAACTTGACCTTCGTTTTCACAACCGCCACTTACCTACCAAAAATCAGCAAGATCCGTCAAAGTTCTCTCGACTTATGATCTCGACATACATACGGACCCACTTTACAGCTGGCGTAACCGATAACATAACCTTACCGCGAATGCATACATTCCCGGCGAAGGTAACTAGCCTGCGTTTATAAAATCTCTCGCTGACTGGTGTAGTCGGCCCCTGTAATTGTCGGACCTGCCGCTAGGAGCGCGATTTATTCAGGCTATGTTGGGAACTATAGTGCTATTGCTAAGCCCCAGCTATCACGTACAGTTTTGTTCACATCGCATACCCGGTCTGTGTTTACACAAGCTCTCTGGCGGAGGTCAATGACCCCCTACCCTTCTAGGGCGGTTAAAGTCGGGCCGGCCGTTAGGAGCCCAATTTAGTCAGGCTGGCATACCCGGTAAAGGGAACATGATAGCGTAACACATCAGGTTTGTACTGAAAAGAACAAGCTGAATATCCGGACAAATTTGTTTGATCCACTCACACCGGGAAGGACCCCGGCTCTCACCAATAGGTGTGGTGGGTTCTTAAACGCGCTCGAGGTGTGTCTCTCTTCGGGGTACGTACCTAGCCGAAGCTTGGTACTCACTTACACCTGAGTCTATTGGAGAAATTGTGCAGTGCTTAGCTTTCACAAGGTACAAGATTTAATGTCAATATACGCGGAAACCGACTTACAAAAAGCCTGATTTACTTGGAAGACCTTGTAAAGTAAAAAAAAAACCTTCTCTCACCGTCTCAAATGGTCATAGTTACATAAACAAACTCATTGGTATGCACTTAGTTGTTTGTTTGTATGTATGTATGTATGTATAGATATAGTAGACCTTACAAAAGTCGCTGTACTTTTGTTGTATCGATAAATATTGTTGTTGTGAAAACTTAAAATTGAAAGCGAAAGTCGTTTTGGGTCACGTTTTCCCCAAACAACACTATGTATGGAAACCCGTGTATGGAAATCCACTCAAACTGGATTTAATATCATTATCACATTGGACAGGTGGTCAAAACGTACGCGATTTTATATTCTTCGTGTTTACAGTATCAATGTTAAAAACAATCTCAGGGGACGACCTCCCCCCCCCCCCACACACACACACGGTTTCACTTGCCGGGTTCCCTTACGCAGAGGTGGTCACCAGTCCAGCTTTGACTGTATCATTCCAAGATATCGCACTGACGTACTTTCTTACCACCTTTCGCTTTCCAAATCCAGCGCTACCGCACCCTAATAAGTCTACAAAGGCAAAAGATATCGTGAGTCACTAGCTTTGATCGAAAAAGTTCGATTCTATTTAAATAGGACCTTCTTGCTGTGGCACAGATAACATCCCACGTGTACAATCATTCCGGTTTTGCCGAAGTTCTATTTGCGATGCGTGGATTCATTTGAGAGTCATAGGAAACTTTGGGTTTTCTTAATAATCAGGACATTTTAGTGATAAGAAATACAACGTGTGATATTCTCTACATACTGCACTTTATGTCGCTGTACTATTTCATGTTAAACTTGTACCTTTTTATAAGGATTTAAACACACATGTCAAATATCAAAACAAGGGTTCTTACAAGTTTCCCTACAAGTGCTAAAGTGTCAAAACTGTCTTCTCTGAGACGGGATTTACATATCTTTAGTCCACTAGTGTTTTAGTTTGTTCAGGTATAGGTACGCAGAACGTTAAGGCTCGCACCTTTGGCAAAACAATATACAGGTACAGGTCTTAAGTGACAGATCTACTGTTACATGTTTAACAGGGACTATCATGCAACAGTGATAGCACCACACCAACTGCTTAGCCTATGGGGTCAAGACCGTTTAGCCTAGTGGTCGGTGCGTGTGAGATTGTGATCCGGCGCCCGCGGACGGCGTAGGTAGCCTCCTTCGCAGACTTCCTATAACGGCGGCGTATACATAAATTGGGAGGGGGGCAAGGCTCTCTAATGCCGCCAAGGGAGTTGTGTAGCCAAGGGACGACCGCCGGCGATCGTCCCACGGCTACACAACTCCCTTGGCTACACAACTCCCTTGCCGGCATTAGAGACCCCCCCCCCTCCCAATATATATATATACGCCGCCGTTATAAGAAGTCTGCGAAGGAGGCTACGGCGTCGCGGGGCCGGCAGTTTATGTTACTCTTTTTACTTGTTTCACATGTAACCTTTCTCTGAGCAGCCTTCTACGCGTAAGGGGGCCACAACAGCCCCACCTCCTTCCGGCATGCATAGATCAATCGACCGTCACAGAAAGTTTACGTCACGTTGCCTAAACAATCTACAAATAGTAACGTATTGGGTAAACTACTTGGCTACCCACGTGTGCACCGGAGGCAGCTCCTAAATGTCGTTAGCGCGCCACGGAAGTTGCCGGCACTCCCCGCCAAATTGTAAATCTATCGACCACAAAACGTTGACGTAACACGGGATCAACTCAAGTACAGTCAAACATTTAAACTATGGCCGGATATTTGTATTTTCACGATTCAATCATGATGAAAGGTTGCGCAGTAATAGCGGGAGGGTGTGGGTACGTCGTACGTGTTAAAAACAGCTGCTACGCAAAATGCTTGCGTAACACGCGTAATCTTTTTGAATATCATGTAATATGTTTGATATGCAATTATACATTGTGTACCTTCCATCGGGAAGTGTAGTACTCAGCCCCAGCTATAACATGGTATCCAGTATGATAAATTGTGGAGGGCCAGTTGACTCCAACCGCGTAAAACTAGTACCGTGTGCCATAGTTTACACGGGCGGCGGACAGCTCATCATGCCCGAAGAGAGCCTGAACAATACGCGATAGACTGCCTACCTGGTTAGCCCAGCTACAGCTCCCCCGCTAAGTCTAAGAACGTTAAACGTAAAACTTTCTAAGTTGACAACAAATTTGATTTTTTTTTGCCTTTAATTCTGAAGTCTTGAAAAAAACTTGACTATATCGACAGATGGCCACAGTCCGAGCTGCATGTACACACTCGAAATGAAAAGCGAAAGTCGTTTTTCCATGTCTGTCAAAACAAGACTACAATATCAAACCTGTGTACAGTGAAACTGAAACATTACTAAAACGGGACATGACTAAAATTGTCACATTACACAGGTGATCACAATGTACAGGGTTCTTATATTCGGATCAGTATAAGCCTGGATACCGATGTGATGACCCCTTTTGGGCGGGAAAGGCCTAGTAGAGATAGAGTTGGCACCCGGGCGCTCTTGGCAGCCGAACTCAATTTCTAGGTTATTAGGGGGCCGTGTGCTATCTGTGGCGGCGGCGTAAGTTGCTTCCCCGGCCGAAGGATTAGCGACCAGAGCGCGGTGGTCTGGCAACCAGGCTAGATCAGTGTCAATGTGAAACTTACTTTAAGGGACCCCTGCCCCTCCCATCCGCCACTTCAGCAATTATTTCACTGGCAAGGTTATCCTTACGTGGATGTGGTCACTAGCGTAGGTTTGACTGTATCATTCCAAGATATCGCGATCCACTAACGTATTATAACTTGATCACCTTTCGCTTTCCGTATCCACAGCTAGCTACCGCGCCCTAATTCTGCTAAGACAAAAGATATATTGTAAGTCAAGACAAGTCAAGTCTTTAAGTCGCTATCTTTGACAGAGAAGGGCCTATACTATTGGAAGAGGACCTCCTTGCTGTGTTACAGATACTATTGTGTGAATGCATTAAAGTTTGTGGGGATTTTATTTCGCGATAGGGAGAAAATGGAGTGTTCGCTGTGGCTTTATTATACGCGTTTGAAAAAAAAAATATTAGCGCTACAGTCACATGATGGAAAAACTGGTGGTTTTACAGACAACCAGTCAGAAACCAAGATAGCTACGTATTTACCATAATAGGTGCCCCATGACACTGTGCGATTTACATTGCGTAGTGCTTAAACAAGGGGGTAGGTCGGAAACGTTTTCGCGGTGGTTTTGAAGAGTCCACCGTGAAAACCACGAACATAAAACCACCGCGAACATTTATGCATTTACAGTATTCTAACACCTGGAGGCATTCTGATTTTGCCACTCAGAGTTAAGAAATCAAACCGAAGTTCTATTTGCGATACGAGGATTCATTTGAGCGTCACTGGAAATCTAGGGAGTCAGAAAAAATGTCGGGGGCATTCTGAATGATTAGGAAATTTGGGGGCGTTCGAAAATTCCAGGACGATATGACGATCTTCCGTACCTACACTAGAATCTTAATTCCCTTTGTCACTAAACCTCGCTAACTGAGGTCAATGTGAAAAAGATTTGGTAGTTTCACTGTAGAATAGAAATCATTTTTCCCTATTGTTGCCGTTATTATGAAGAAGATCTTTATTGACACAACAAAAGCACAGCGACTTTCGTAAGGTCTACTACATACATACATACATACATACATACAAACGAATAAGTGCATACAAATGAGTTTGATTACACACAATCATATGGGATAGAGCTTGTGTGGCCTGCCTTACCGACACTTTGCAGCAACTGACCCGAAAGCATTGCTCTATTGTAGAGAGTGAACACTGCCCTCGGGCAAAACGCTTTGCGCTCTAATCATCCATATAAATCCTATCCGTACAGAAAGAAAAGGAAACAAGGAAGCTTAAGTTTATTGACGAAACGAAAAGTACAACGGCTTCTTTGTGTTCAATTACAAACTACAATCTACTGAATAAATCCTAAAATCATACTTACTAAGCCATGGAGGCTAATTTGAGTGAATCTGTGCTCTTTTGTTAGAATCAGGTGAAGGGGGGAGGGGGGGGGAGGCTAGAAATCAAACATGGCGGATGACGACTTTTTGTGCGTGACGTATACCCGGAAGTGGCACACCTGTTGGTCATAGGGGGTTTCCCTACCCTCAACCTAAGGAAATCCGTGTGGTAAGAGATTTATTTTGGGGCATGTATAAGGTATACGTATAGTACATCGTATAAAAGATTGGGAGGTACGAATCAGTGGATAGAATACAAGTGTTTCACCGTTTGCCAAGATCTCGGTCGCGCGATCTCGCCCGCGGCATTAGACAACACTAAGGTATTGTACAAATTGTTTTGTGCTGCAGGCTTGCTGCACGTATATTATAGAACTCTCCAAGCAGAGGTCAGGCTTTGGCCCGCTTTTAACGTCTTCTTACTAGGCGTTTTTCTCGAGCTTTGTACTTTGTCAGGTTTTATTTTTGTTCGCTAGCGAAGTCCAAAGTTTAGCTGGCGGTAAAATCGAAAACCTGGCAAAATATAAAGGTCGCCTGAATAGAAAGACGTCAAAAAAATAAACCGGCGCCTAATATCTGCTTGGAGAGTACTGTGATAATGCAAATGATTTGTCGTCAATATCTCGACACAAATTTTTCGGTTTCGACCTTTATGTTACCTTATTTGGTCTATACTGATATTATGCCATCATATCAGGGAGAGTGTCATATTAAGAAAGTTATGACTCATTGTTTATTTTTTAAGCTGAGAGCAAAACTTTGGGCCAAAATGTTGTTTCAATTTTGAGGTATCAATGGTTCTGCGCAAACGGTACATTCTACAAACCCACTGCTATATACAGGGCAAGATATATTGGACTGATTAGAGTTGATTTGTTTATTTGTTTGGTGTACAACTACTGTTTGAGGTCTACCCAAGTAGAAATAAACCGCATGTGACTCCGGTCACTCGGAAATCACGACCCGGTGCCGAGGTGCAGTTCAATTAGCAGCTCAACCAATGATAGCACGGTAACTAGCAGATCGACCAATGAGAGATTGGATGTATGTCCGTCACCCTATTTGAATTTAAGGCTGCGCGTCCGTCTCCTATTTGAATGTAGGTTTCTATGGCCCAGTGTACACATGCATTACGTCTTCTTAGCTGCCATATAGAGTTTCGCAGCCACCGTAGTTTCGCCTCGGAGGCGACGTAATTTAATCCAAGGCCGTTAACCAACACCCCGAGCGGGCTAAGCTCTCTGGGTGGGCGGGAGCCACTTCCAGTGCCCTAGAGATATCGGGGAGCCGCCGATGGTATGGTTTCCAGGCTATATCAAACCTTGCTTCTACAACGATAATTTAGATATCTAAATACTTTTAGAAATTTGAATAAATCTCGATAAGACAACAATTTAGGGTCAAAAGATGGCGTCCAATAATGGCCAGTCAATATAACATACAAATTCTTGACCAACTTTCTACCAAATGGCGTTTTCTAACTATCACCCAGCATAGACCGATCCCATAGCCCATTTTATCTTCATCAAAATGTAGAAATACCAAATCGAAAAACAAAATTTAGCTAGGTACTTGACGGACATGTAGCTACTCTCTCATTGGTCGAACAACTAATTACCATGCTATCATTGGTTGAAATGCTAATTGTGATTGACAGTCAGGAACGGTCCATTGAGCACCGTGCCGTGATTTCCGAGTTAGAGGGGTTAATCAGAGGTGAATATCGTGGTGGGGTGGGGTCGAACATGTGTGTGTGTGGTGGGGGCGTAGTCGTCCGGCGGGTAATATCCGCACATATGACAACACGTCTTTGTTAAACAATGAGCTACGGATACTCCTCTTTGTCATATTTGTATCTGGGCGTATCTGCCAACAAACAAACACGCTTGCGGCTACATATTCTTCCCATACATTCAAAGTTGGGGGAAAAAAATCATGTTTTGGGACTATAGTACTTTGCAATTGAGTTTGAGTCTGAGATCTAGCATTGTTACCTCAATGAAAATTAAGGTATTGTCGATTCTGGTGTGTCCGTGTGTGCATTTTCCTGGTATATGTTTCCGGATATTTGTAGTCAACATAACCTAGTGATAACCTCTGTATGAATGGTGATGATATTTGTTATGTGGGTAGGTCTTTTTCTCTAAATGCTGATATCTTGCCAATGAATCAGTCTTTTCTGGAAACCATTACGATACACAGATTTGAAAGAAAAGGCCTAAAAATGACAAGGACGTACTTTTTCGGCCTGGTAAAGCAATAAGAAAAAACATTCCCTACTGTTGGCCACCTTGACATGTGACATAAAGTACCTGAGACGCCCTTTTTAAACAGATGTCAAACGCGCGAGGTAAAATACGTCACTCCCAACCAACCAAAACACAACACCTATCGGTGTATGTCCCTGTGTCTCATTCAAGTCACGTCTGGAATTACGAAGTGCTGTTTCCAAGGCACCGTGGCTCATATTTCAAAGTCAATATTATGTTGCTGTTTATGTAATATTTGTCGTTGCCAACCCTCGTACTTCGAAAAAAAAAGAAAACATTTCTAGGAAATAATTGAGTCAGGTTGGAAGGCAGCGCGATACAACAGCCGATACGCCTGAGAGAGCAAATAACACGCAATGTTACCATGGAGCTTTTGTACTCGCTTCGTGACCTCGTGTTGTGGGCGTGCTAAATATAGACGGAGGCAGTCAGACTATACGTCACTTTTCGGGGAAGCCCTTTCGGTATGGGCGTAAACCTCGCCTATAAAGAGGGTAAAATCCCAGCACTGGCCATAGCAACGGTACGGTCGCTGGAAAATTCGTCTCTTTTGGAGGCTTGGTCTTTTGCTGTCAACTAGTGCTTTAAACAAACGGTTGGTCGCGTTGTATTTAGTTTTCGATTCATGTAGTAGTCTGTTAATATAGCACTAAGTTAAAAGAAACTTTACGCGGCTTCGTTTTTCCGAGTTACGCAAATATCTCACTCTGATTCAATCTTTTTTTTAACAGGGACTCCAAACTATCAACATGCTGCTACTAGAAAAAATCTCCATTGTTGCAATTTTGGGGCTGTGTATTCTCAGTCTTCATGCGGACGGAAAGGCGAAAAATAGAGGGTGCTCGGAAAGAAATATCAAAAAGAATTACCGCAACTTCACCAAAATACGAGATAGAGTCAACGCCGTCCTAAGGGATTTGACGAATGCGTCGGAAAAGGTGAGAATCTTAAGTACTTATCATCAAATACTGTCAAAACATTTCATCAATCATAAAACTCGTGCGGCAATAACTTTGCCATCAATAAAGTAAGGCAACTTACGAATATTACAAGCAATAATCCGTGAAAATGGTTGTGTCAGTGATACTATCTACGACGATATGTTGGCTGGGATTCGAACTCGCGATCTTGTGGTTCTACAGCCTCTACTAGACTACGACACACTACTAGACCTGAATGAAATAACTACCTTAACTTATATATAGGACCTGAATAGACTCTACTACTTCTTACCGCATGCGAGTGCTGGGGTATGGATGCGGTCCCAAACTTAACTGAGTCTAATGATATTTTCTTTCCAAATTACGTTGTAGGTGGACAAACATGTCGACCGGGAAGACAGGGCTGAAACCGGCAGTTTGCTACTAAAAGTGGGAGATCTACATTTTCAAGACGGTCGGGGTTTCTCGGGACTGAGTCTTAAAGGACTGAAGTTGAAAGACCTAGGACTGGACGTAAGTGTACTTCTCTCATTACCGTAATGGCAACGTTTTGCGTTTGTTTGTTTTCGTCGCAACCGTCGCCAAGGCCAAACACACCTGTTTTGAACGTTAAGTACAGGATGTGCAATAAAAGAGTACGGATAGTGATACAGTTGATCTTTTGTTTCAGTTACCTAATTTTAAGTCCGGCGTTTTGAAAACATTAAACCGAATAGACTTTAGGTAACGAAATTAAAGCAGACATTGCCAACCATATAAATTGTCCAACGAAAATAAGAGTCTACGTTCATACATTGAAGGGGTATGAGGTTGTGGAACTCTAGTAGTTAGATTTGATTTGTTTGGGACATAATAGACCCAAGAAATACATGTATTGATACAACTTTTTCGCTTTTTAAAGTGTTTTTCTATCACAATTTTATCTAAATTCAAACCTGTACATTAACAACTATGAATGTAATGGAACACATCTATAGATTCAGATATACAAAGTTTTATACAAAGTCCAATAATTGTTATCATTTCTACAGGATATTGAAAAGTTTCAAATCTACATGGTAGAGCTGGAAGCTCTACTCAAGGAGCTGAGCAGGGTAGAGGATGACGTTATCTACAAGATTCTCGTGAAGGAAGATTTTTCAAAACTCAAGGGGGCTTTGAATAAAATCCACAAAGACGCATCCAAGTTGGTGAGTGCCGCAAATTTTCATAATAGTTATTTTCGTATATTTTTTAAAACTATTTTCAAACTAAACCAGCCTATGCCGAGTCATTTATAAGAGTACATGTAGCATCTGAATTAGTTAGAATAGTCACTAGTTTTCCTATCACTGTAACATTTTTTATGTCTTTATTTTCATGTAACCTACAATACTATTGATAAGAACATTCATTAAAGTTTAGAAAGGTTAGAATGAAGAAAATATACTTGTTTATTTTCTTTTATTCGTTTCTTTTATTACTTATTAATTCATTTTTTCAAAGTACAGAGAGTTTGTGGCTGTAAAGCATTTAGCCAGAATATAAAAGAAACTATGAAAAACAAGAAATAAACCGATATGACGTTTACAATTGCACATTTTTGAAGCAGATATTGATATATTTATTTCTGTACTAATACTACTTAGACTGGGAGCAATGCATGGAAGAATATCTTTTCACAAAAATTTGTTACTAGATTGTTACAGACGTAATTATACTGATTTCATACATTCATGCATTTGTCATTTTTTGTATTGCAGACGGGAAAAATCAAGTCATGTTTACCCAGCGTAAATACAAACGTCGACGCATTGATCGAACAGTACAAAACACAGATCGACTCCGCCCGACCAACGGTATGTTTGTTGATTAATTTATTCATATATCTATTGGTTTGGCTGTGACAGACATACAGGCAAGGCTACCCAACTAGCCTGTGGCTATTATTGTACACTTTATACAAAGGGCAAAACAGAAATAAGGATATTTAACATGTTTAAAAAAATATTATATTACAGTTCAAGCCTTCTTCGGCAAATTCAAATATTCACCACATATTTTCAACGATAGTTTATAGTTGATCAGAAGGATGAGGGACTTGATAATTCTAACCTATCAGAATTGATGGTAAAATAGGATGAGGGTACGGACATAGATCATGTGTACTATCAGGCCGTTTTGGTACGTGATGATTCTGACCAATCAGAATCACTGACGCTAATAAAATCATTATATCTGACCAATCAGAATCACTGGCGCTAATTAAATCATTACATTTTGCTTTACATCTACAGAGAACTTGGCGAGATGCACAGGAACACTCCGCGAGCTCCTCCACCTTGCTTCGGAAGATCCGGAGTCTGGTTGGACGCGAACGTCGGCAGGAGCCAGGGGCAGAGGAAAGAACCCTCCAACACAGCCAGTGGGTCCTGCAAGATCTACAGAATCTCCTCCAACACGACGTCATCTCAACACTGGACAGTATGGCCAACAAAAACAAGAGGCGGAGGGGACACGGAGGCAAGAAGAAAGGCTCCAAAGAGGGAAAGGGGAAGGGAAAAAAGCGGTCAGATTAAACCAGCTGCCCCACTATGTGCGGCGGTTCATGAATTCGTACTGGGGGGAGTTTGAAGCCTATGATATGTTGGAAGCCCTACCCCTCTATATTAGTTGGAGTACACTTCTTACGACGTTTTCAACCTTACCCCTTGTACACGTAACGTGTTTATCTATTGTTGAACTTCTCTGAAGTTTTTGTACAGGTTATACCTGGAGTTAATGATAAAAAAGTTGTTGTTGTTTTCATGCAAAGAGAAACTATACGCGATTACACCCAAGCCGCAAGATCTGAGATTTTATATTTGCTATCTATCATATTGAGACTTTGAGTGAGAAGTGTTTTTTTGTGTGTGTTGATCACTTTGTTTAAAGAAATGCCTACTTAGAGAATTCTAGATGTATTCATTGGTTTCACAAATGCACATTGCCAAATAGTACGTGCAATTCTAGTTGAGTATTGTTTGACAGATTCTATATTTATGATAACTTATTTGTACAGAGGCTACATATTTATATATATATATTTAGATACGATATGTTCTAATACAAAGGCATATTTTATACACAGCTATCTATTTTTGAGATTATAGAAGTGTTAGTACATAATGCAAACTACAGTGCGAAATATTACTTACTTTAGATTGCCTTCGCAGAAAATTTGAATATTAATATTGTTGCAAAAACACGTATCGTATTGCTTTACAATGTACATAAGATGTCGCAGACAGCGCATTTAGACCAAATGTTGAATTCAAATTTACGAGAATGAATTGTAGTGCACATTGCACCTTTCGCTACTATTCATTGTATGAAAAAGTTCATTAGAATAGCAGTTATCAGTTTATGCTAATGAATTTTACTTACATTTCGCATCGCCATCATTCAGGGGGTACTAAAGTGAACAGTATAGTCATCTAGTAATGTTATGATGTCAGTTGGATAAACATGACTCCTAGCCTATTCTTACCGTAATATTGCAATACCGATTAGTGTAGTCGGTATTGTTCTTGTCGTTAAATAATTTTCTTATATTTGTGCAGTAAGATCTATAAAGTGAATACATTATTTGAGGAATTCCTTTTGCCAACACAATAAAAAAGATTGATTTCAAATGTGATTTGCAGTCCGTTATTACGCCAGAGAAAGGGACTATTTTGTATAATATAGACAACGTAGAATCACAATGGTAACTGGCCATTTATATGGAAACGATTTATATGCCAATCAGAGGGGGGGGGGGGAACTTACGTCACTTATTCCGAAGGACAAAGGGTATCTGCTACTCAAATATTGTGATCATAGCATGGTGAAAACATGAGATACAGAAACCGGAAGTGCCGGTGCAGTATCTAGTAAAGCCTTTAGGGGTGACGTCCAAAATCTCATACTTTTTTGAGCAGGGCGAGACCTTACCCACATACCACATTCAGTCATGAAATCCGTCCGCGGCTTCCTGAGTTATGCTGCTCAACCACAAACATCGTTATAGACAAACGCTGGGCTGCAATTTGATAAAATGTCGCTAGATGTCACTGCTGCGTGGTGCATTTTCAGTCGCTCACTGGACACGCGACACGTTGGCGACTGCACTGCGTCTTAGATTGAATTTGAGTTAGCCTTGACTTTACGATTGAAATATTATGAAAAACCCACATGTATGACTAAAAAGACAACATAATGTACAAAGCGTAAAAATGTTCGCTATTTTTTCGATGAAATTCGTTGAGCGCGGTGTCAAATCGCTCGGTCACAGCAAGTTCGCTAACTAACGTGTCGCGGGTCCAGTGAGATGATGTAGCCTGAATAAATTGCGCTCCTATAGCGGCCGGCCCGACGGTTACAGCCCCTAGGGGGTCATTAACCACAGCCAGCTAGAAATTAATGTAAACATTGAGTTATGCTAGTCACTTTGCATGGGTATATTTTAGCAAAAGACATTTTGTACCCAACATTATCCCATGGCGGTCCTTTCTCGACCAACGCGCCCGGGCAGAGCTTAGTCCCACCATTTACAACAATAAACAAGAGTCTTAGGACCCAAAATCCTAAAACTTTTTTTTTTTTTATTAAACCAGTTCCCCCCCTTCTTTATCGCTCAATGGCATGACCCCCACCTGTTGGGGGCCCAGGAGAAGTGACCCACTTTCGCTATTAATAGCTACTAACATCTGTTAGTAGTGCCACAATATGCAATGGACAACACTGCAAATATAGAATTTCCTCATTACTTATGCAAATTAAGTCCAATTTTCATAATTTGCAGTTCATTGTATACATCTCTGCTGGTTCTGGTTGGGATGCTTGCAGCGAGCTGCCGGATGATTCTTACACTCGAGGTCCGCCTTGATAACGCCAGCCCGCCTGGCGCTGCTCTCGTCCGCCAATTGAACACAGCTGCCGTTGGAGACTTGTCCCTCTAACTGAGGGGGGACATGCGTGTAAAGTGCCTTTCCCAAGGGCACAACGTCGGGGCGCAAGTTCGGACATGTCACTGGGCACCCCTGGGATTCGATCCCGGGTCCCATTGTTTGACAGCCACGAGTTCTACACTTGCGCCACACGACGCCACCACATATAGATGCGATATATGGTATTATTTATATTCATATTTACATACTAACTTACATGCATGCAGGTTACCAGGTTGGAGCGTGTGCAGAAGAGGGCGCTGCGCACAATTTTGAGAGGACAATACACCACCTATGACTCAGCCCTGCAGCTAACAGGTCTTGAGACACTGAACGACCGTCGAGAGGACCTATGCCGAAAATTTGCGAACAAACTTAACCCCGAACTCCTCCCACCTACAGTGGGGGAACTACATGGCAGAAACACTAGAAACTGTGGGAAACTCAGAAACATCAAGTGCAGAACTAACCGCTACAAGAACTCCCCAGTACCCTATCTAGTCCACTTACTCAACAATTAATCACAATGGGATACAGAATAGTTTGCCTCATTACCTTTTAAGAATCTTGTTATGTCACCGAGTTGTAGATAAATTTGATTCGTTTCAACCGTTATGGATATTTTGATAATGTATGTCAAGACTTTTTAAGTATTTTCCTTGTGTTTTTAAGATAATGTGATATATGAGTGTACAGTGTACGTAATTCAGCTTTTAGCTGCCATGTTACACTTTTTCACTCAGGTGTAGATGTAAAATGAATATCTAGCACATCTAGGGTTAGGGACGTCCCTCGGATAGGACGTAAAATTGAGGTCCCGTGTTTGGGTAGAGCCACATTCCGCGCGGGCAAAAAACCCACCACACCTTTCGAAAAAGAGTAGGGGCATGCCCCGGTGTGAGATGGTCCAGAACCTACAGTCCTATGACCGCACATGGGTTCGCCCTTGGTTATAGCCTCCGCCTAGTTGGGCAACCCTGGCATGTACATGCTGAAACAATGAATTAACAAACCCCTCGGTTTACATATCGTTTGTCCCACATGGAAGAGACCACTTGCAAACCACATCATGGGGACATACGCTGTTTGAATTGGATCAAAACGACAACAACAAGAATATCGCATTTTACATTATATTGTACAGTATAATATACTTATTCCTACAACAATGTACAGGTCTATAGATGCGCACGAATAGAATTCTTTTCTACGAGTCTACCACAAACAAGACATTCATAACCTCCTTGTCTGCACTGATCTTCTGTGACATGAGCTGGCTCGTACGTGTAAATGACGCCACCTGGCAACTTTTAGCAATACTGCAGCACTAATCATGGTTTCCCACTTTGGCCTGGCTTGAGTGGAGATCCCACATTAAAATCCATTGTAGAAAATCTGTAATTGTATGCATTAGATAAAAAATCTTGCGTGTTTTGACTCACTACCTGTTGAGTGGCGAACACAGAAACTATTAGACGACGAAAAAAAGAAATGAAAACTGTTTTTCTTTCATGGGTGCATATATTATAAGTGCAATCAAGCTCATAGTTTTCCAAACATGATAAAGAAAGTAGAATGCCTTTAAAGGTTGTTTTCGATACCACTCTTTCAATATGTAACAAAAAACACAAAGAAAACGATTACGTGCCTATATGATTTGTCTAAACTGACAAACCTGCGATCGATGTTATGCGTCTCACTCAATATCTCACTTTTAATATGTTAAAAAATTGCAAAGAAAACGACTACGTGTCTATTTGTGATTTGTCTCGTCTAAACAACTCGTGCTGTTTTCCACTCACTCAGTGTCTTTGATCCTATGTTTCTTATCTCTTCATGTAAGGCTGTATTTCACATTGTGTTTCGTACATCGCCTGCTGTAAGGCGTGTATTTGTCGCTGTCCAGAAACCTGACAAGTCGCACCATGCCGGGAGGGCAACAGCAGTCCCAAACTGGCGACACAGGTTAAAATATTTTTGAAAATATCTTCTCTCTTTTACTACACATGTCGGTGGTCAAGGTTTTTTTTTTGCAAATGACAAATCTAAGCTTTAAAATACCCAGCGCCTTGCCTGGTGTAGAGACTGTTTTATTTATATATTTTCCATATAGCATTTGGCCGGGACATGAAGTTAAGACGATGCCTTTTTTTATGACGTTATGGTGTTTTTTTTTATATCCCCGTTGCGGCACAATTGTCATGTGATCCCGTTGCCTCGCCATGTGGATCAAGTGCAAACCCCACGTGGGGCATTGTGCAATGAGGGGTTGCACCCGCCATTTCGGATAGTGAAGTGAAGCACAGTATACTATATGGGGGGTGGGGGTGATGGTTGGGGCATCAGACGTCAAGATAGTCCTCGTTCGTCAAACCTCCGTACGTACGTAAAGGAATACGACAGTTATCGAAAAGAGTACATGTGATTGGGTGTAAACATAACCTGTTTAGAACCCAGCATCGCCACTCAAGAGAAACGTACTTTTACAAAGCCGTAAAAGAGAATGCAGATTCGGTTTTATTCTTCCTGACTTTGCACGTGACATTTCATAGAAATATGCACATGAAATGCGTCATCTTTTACAATATTGTAGTATCCTTCAATTTAGGTAATCTCGACGATTAAGCACTGTTTTCTTCTCAAAAGTATGTTTTCCACTAACCCGGAGCTAGCTAGTTTGCAAACTGGTCGATACGTTTACATTGACGCCATCATCACACATTATTGGATTACAATGAGACATATAAAAGCTCGAATCTGAAGAAGGATTTTTTTATGGTACGATGTACAATAACAGGAGAAGGCTGTTAATTTGGTGCAAACGTGTTTGTAAATAAAATGATACTATCATACTAGATAGATGTTTTTTTGTAATAAAAATTATTCCGGTTTCATAAAACCTTTAAGAGACTGTTGTTCTCCCAAATTCATATCGTCGGCGCCATTTTGATTTTGTAATTTTCCTCTAGGCACCACACCCATGCAGCAGCCGCAGACTGATTGGCAGTCAATTGCGCACGCCGCCGCGAATATACCCAACGCTTTGTACGTCTCCAGAGCAGGTGAAAATTCGTAGTCCTGTGTTTTGTTTAGTATTGCGGCTGTCTTGTCACTGTCTTGCTCGGTCTGGTCACAGTCGTCGTACGATTGTGTGCGATCACAAACTTGTAGTAGTCGTATATGCTAGTAGTCGTGCGTGGAATATATTAGTCCTTCGCCAAGAAGGTCATGTCTTCGGTGCAGGTTTTAGGTTGTATGTATGTAGACAACATAACTCGCAAAGTTGTGGATGTTTTTTTAATTTTTATTTGGAATGTGGGTAACGTTAGGTGTTGTCATAGAAAGAGGAAGTTGATTATGGCCTCCGAGCGGCCTCCTGTACATGTAGTACTATAACAGAACCTACCGTTTTGATATTTCAAGCTCTGGACATGTTTTACAAGTAGTCAAGGTTTTGGGGTTTTAGATAGCTGGTAGGCTGTGCTTTGTACAATATTCATCATTTCTTACCTTCGCCAAGAAGGTTAATATGTTTTTGGTAGCGTTTGTATCTGTGTATGTATAATTACGTGTATATGGAGGAACAGCATAACTCAAGAGGGCCTGAGTAGATTGCTTTTATATTTGGAACATGTATGTGTGTAGGTCTTGAAATTATTTGATTTTGGGCCCCCTAGCGGCTCGTTACGTTACTGCAGTGGAACTTCCGGTTTTGATATTTCGTGTTCTGGATATGGCATGGTCGTGATGCTTGAGTGGTAGGTAGCTCATGGGGCAGAGAGTAAGTGCTTTGGGCCCCAAGTGGCATTTTGGAACTGCAAGAGCCGGTTTTGTTTCAGTTTTTGAAAGAGATTAACTCAAAAAGGGGTTGACGGATCATCATAATTTTGGTATCTTGATAGCTTAAATGATGCTTGATTATGCAAAGTTTTTAGAATTTAGTTTGCATGATTAATGAGTAAATTTCATCAACTCGCTGCGTTGCATGATAAGACCATTCAAATATGTGACATATGTGACAAAGTAAGATAGGAACATAGACGGATGGAAATTATGAAAATTATGACTTAATTTGCATACATAATGAGTAACTACAATAATTCAATGGTGTTAAATGACGACAATGGACCATCGTTGAATTTAAATCGTAATTGCATGATTGATGATAGAATATAAAAATAGCCTTCTTTGTTGAGATAAGACTGTCATACTTTGGACAACTTCTGTTATTTGGATGATCAACTGATATGATATATGCCAATGAGGAACGTATTTGCATAATCAATGCGAAACACTCCTGATACATCTGTCACAAAAGGTTAAAGGTGAAGGTATGAGGTCGTGGAACTCTAGTTGAACATATACCGCCATTTTTACCTTGAGATGGATTCCGCATAAAAAATTTTGGCAGAGGATTCTCCTTTTAGCTTGAATGTCAATGACAGTTTATATTGCCCTCTGCAGCAAGACAGCTACCACCAGATATTAAGCACCTTTATTATTCCATTGCCTTTGAATAGAAGTGTATATGCTTCCCCCGTTACAACTTATACTGTCCATTTAAATTGTTAGAGCAACTAGATAACTTATGGTAACACAAATTTAAGCTGAATATAAAACACACAGTAAACGTCTCTAAATAATACTTGATTATATAATGGTCGCGTGGTAAGCTTTTAAAAGAAAGCATTCCTTTCTTTCTTTAAAAGCTCTTGTTTTCACACAGACCGTACGTATCTGGATGGAAGCGGTCGCGGTGCTCTCTGTAGCTTCTTCCGATCCCACCGCAGCTGCATGGCCGCTGGTTTTGCCGTGCTGTTAAGCCTGCTTGCTGTGGGACTCGCCCCTCTGACGTTCATCAATAAAGAGGTAAACACCCCTGTACCACAAAGCTGGCCTGATTCAAAGCTTTGTGAGAGGCTATCGAGACAGAAGTGTTTTTTTTTTTCATTTTGTTTCTGATGTTTATCAGTCTGTCTTACGTATATACGTTTACAGGAATTATCTCAACTGTCTACCACTATTGACATCATGATGCTCGACCGAGACGACGTGTCCAGCACTGTTGATGCATTGAAAAGCGACCAAGACGACATGTCCACCATCGTTGACGCCTTGAAGCGCAACCAAGACGACAAGTCCATCACTGTTGACGCCTTGAGGCGCAACCAAGACAACATGTCCGTCACTGTTGACGCTTTAAAGCGCGACCAAGACAACATGCGCCAACTTTCCACCACTGTTGACGCCTTGAAGCGCGACCAAGACGACATGCGCCAACTTTCGACCACTGTTGACGCCTTGAAGCGCGACCAAGACAACATGTACCAACTGCCCACCACTGTTGACGCCTTAAAGCGCGACTACGACGTCATGTCTACCACTGTTGACGCCTTGAAACTCGACCTGGAAAAGGAGCGAAGTAGAACAGCAGCCTTGGAGCAGCGTCTTAACGAAATGAGTAAGATGTTTCAATTGCTGTGCGTATAAATTCTGATAGTCTATTGGCCAACACACAAAGTTCTTTATTCACAATAACAGCGAGTTTCTTCTCCAACTTTTCGACTGCTCTCAGCTGTCTTCAGATAAAAACGAAAAGCATGGTGTTGTGTTTTTATATTATGTGTTTTGATGTCACCGATCAGTAATTAGTTATGCTTGATTAATGAAGCTACTCAACGCAAATACAAATGTGAAGATAGTGGTGCGTACCTAAACCCGAGTTTAGGTTTAGGTTCGGACTCGAGACCAGAGGTTTAGGTTCAGGTTCGGACTCGAGACCAGAGGTTTAGGTTCAGGTTCGGACTTGAAAGTCCGGACTTGAACCAATGGAATATGTGTGCTACGAATATTTTTCTTCCTGTTTCATATGAAATTGCATACTGGCATATATTTGACATGCAATTTGAAAGCTATAATATGAGGAATTATGTACAGTCAGTACTAAATGCAGATGTTCAGTTATAAACACAAACAGCAATGTTTCATATTTTTCCAGTGCAAATTTTACGATCTAAGGAAGCTTTAACATGGTTTAAATCAAAAAGGAGTGTAAAAGTGAGAGATTTTCTTTCAAGTCCGGACTTGTTTTCAGATGTTTAGGTTTTTTTTTTTTGACTTGAACCTAAAGGTTAGGAACAGGCCCGGAACAGGTCCGGGGTTTAGGTACGCACCACAATGGGAATTTTATCTTTTTTCTTACACCAAGTAGATGATATTGAATTCTGAACATTTTCAGCATCACCCACGTGTATCCTACGTATTTTTTTCCTAGCATCTTGTCCTAAAGATTACACAATGTGGCATGAAATCTGCTACAAGGCCTCCAATACAAGGAAGACCTTCAGCGAAGCGGCCGCGTCCTGTCGTGAAGACGGCGGTACCCTCGCCATGCCACGAGACGCTGAGACCAACGCTTTCCTGATCTCCTTGTACAAGTCCGTTAGCTACCGGTCGGCCTACTGGTTCGGCCTGCACGATCGGCGCGAAGAGGGAAGCTTTGAGTGGGTGGATGGTTCTGCACTTGGGATGTACAATTCCTGGCACCCAGGACAACCGGACAACAATAAGGGCAACGAAGATTGCGTTCATTACTGGAACGGCCACGAAGACAAGTGGAACGACATATCATGCCACGTGTCGCATCACTTCCTATGCCAGGCTGTTCCAGGTACTCATTGCAACCGTGTCATTTCCTGAAACCCTTCCATCTAGTAAACATGCCACAGCTAACACATACACGCTAGACCATCATTGCTCTTCTTATAAACTATGTCATTCCACATCTCATCCCTGCTATTTCTGCTCATTTATCCGTAACCATTTCCTGAAACCCTTCCATCTAGTAAACATGCCACAGCTAACACATACACGCTAGACCATCATTGCTCTTCTTATAAACTATGTCATTCCACATCTCATCCCTGCTATTTCTGCTCATTTATCCGTAACCATTTCCTAAAACCCTTCCATCTAGTAAACATGCCACAGCTAACACATACACGCTAGACCATCATTGCTCTTCTTATAAACTATGTCATTCCACATCTCATCCCTGCTATTTCTGCTCATTTATCCGTAACCATTTCCTAAAACCCTTCCATCTAGTAAACATGCCACAGCTAACACATACACGCTAGACCATCATTGCCCTTCTTATAAACTATGTCATTCCACATCTCATCCCTGCTATTTCTTCTCATTCATCCAGGTCGTCCATAGGTGAAAGGCGCAACTCTCTCCACCACTGTACAACGGTTTTAAGCGATTTTAAAGTATGTCATTGTTTTGGTAGTGACTTTGTAGTAGGTACGTTTTCACTATCATACAAAGTAGCTCACCCTGGCGGGAAAGGTGTGAACTGCAAGCTTCCCGGATAGAGCGAGAGATCATTACTCTGGATACCAGCATGAATGATTCTACTGCTGGGAATAGAATTGTATATAGAATGAAGGATAAGATGGGAAATAAAAAAAATTGTCAAACAACTTGCCAAACAATAGAGAACTTGAACGCATTTTCGTAGAAGAAATAGCAAAGATGTCTTTATTTTCCTCATAGAAGAATTATATTGTCTCATGTACATGTATACAGTATAAAACGTTAACGTTGCATGTGTTACAATCGTCAATGTTTTTTCAGAAGCTAGAATATGATTTGTTAGATTTGTGTTACGTCTATCATTGCCTTACAACTAATGAGGATTTGCTTGATGTAATAATTGTGGACAATTTGTGTGATTGAAAATTATGAATAAGGTTATCTGTTCAAATATGATACTTAATTTGATTATTCATGTGAAACCAGAAAGGAACGTGGATCTGTAGGACAATAACTATGTCACACACTACGCGTAAAATACAGGAATATAAAACTTTAAAGTCTGTGTAAGTATATAGAAATAATGCATTTGAAGCAAGTAAGAAATATTTACATCACGATACAACACATGTATACAATGTATTTGCAGGGAAAAAACATTAGAAAGTCTGTACAAAAAGAGCAGGCCTCTTTTTTTTAAAGGTATGTGTATCTATCCATATCTAAGGTAACGTTTCTTAGTATGTATATGTCTAAATACAACATACACTATAACGTTACATGAAGAAAGAAGGTTTTAAAAAGATCTGGGACAAACTTCAAGGGTAGACAAAAACGAGGTGATTGTATGATTATTTAATTAATCTTGTACTACACAACGCATAGCTTCACTGCACAACA
The DNA here is from genome assembly GCF_035083965.1 of Branchiostoma lanceolatum. Taxonomy (NCBI): domain Eukaryota; kingdom Metazoa; phylum Chordata; class Leptocardii; order Amphioxiformes; family Branchiostomatidae; genus Branchiostoma; species Branchiostoma lanceolatum. The sequence goes on from NC_089724.1 coordinate 29,312,280, forward strand.
CTTGATTACATTTTATTTTCAAATAACATAGAAATTGTGAAAAAGAACTGGCCAAGCTCTTTTTTTGAGAAGCGGCACAAAACTTGGCACAAATTGGATTTCCGAATTAAGATTTACAGCAAATTTACACTGTGATACCCTTGGCAAACCATCAGTACTGAAAATTTGCTGTTAAGTACTGATCGATTACTATCAGTATAAGTTCAGTAAATTTTCAGAAAATAAGCTTTTACTGTCATACTGAAGTATCACTGCTAAGTACTTCTTTTTACTCTTCTTTTACTGTCAGGAGTCAGGACAGTAATGAAAATCTGGCAATCATGTCATTTACTCTTAGCCTCGGCTCAATTACTGTCAATTTGCTGATTTTATTGGTAATTGACTTCTCTGACCAGTCAAAGCATTTTTAACTGCCAAGCTGTGATTTGTCCATTTGGACCCTCAAACGATATTGCTTCAAATGGAGCAACTGTCAACGTTTGAAGTACAAATGGATATATCATGATCACAGGTTGACAGCTAAAAATGCTTTGATCGTTCAGAGAAGTGATCTAAAAAAGCACCCAATTGACATCCTCCCAGCAGACCCGATATGTTCGTTACCTCCCATAGCGGCCCTGCTCTTCTGAGCCCCTGAACTCTGTTCTGGCGTCGTCACCACCAAACAGCTTTCAGCCAATCAGAGGGTTTACTAAAGCTCATTTTGGGCAAAGCCGTAAAGGACGCTGGTAAGCTACCAGCCAATCAGCTTACGTTTTACATCGCTATTTAATTATTCATGAGCAACTAAGGGCTGTTTGTGCCAAATAAAGCTAGCTCATTAATTAGTTACGAGCAACTGTCAGTGACATCCCCAGAAGCCAAAATCTCCGTTCAAAAGATCAGGGCTGAGACCGGGAGGGTTTGCCGAACATTTCCCGAGCGGGTTTCAGCGCTGATAAAGGAGGATGCCAATTGACAGTCATTGACAGTTAACGCCATAATTGCCGGATTAATGAACTGGGAACAAAAGTTGTGGTCCCGTTCATGCGTCGGACGCTCCATCTCACAGGATGACGCAGCCCCAGCAGCACTGGTGCGGGTAGTCGGGCGCGTGCACGCGGTGCTCGTTCCCGTACACCCAGTACCGAGTGTTGACCTCCTCCCATTTGTAGTCTATCTCGAACACGGGGACGTTCCTCAGGGTGTGGCGCTTGAAAAAAAAACAGTGTTCGTCAAGTAAAATGTTAAAAGATGTTTGACAAGCAAACACTGTTATAAACATTATGTGCAAAGCTCAGCACTAACAACTATGGAATCGTCACCAGGTGATTAGATTTAAGAAAGTTGGGGTTCGTCTTGGTGTTGAGCGGAAGAAATTATTCCGGTCTAAGATTTGTTTAGTGAATTTCCCGAGCAGCCTTCGTAACCCCTGCTTCTCCTATTGGATCAGTTAGTGCTCACTCTTGATGTCAGTAGTTGAGCTAGACATGTTTCTGACCTTGGGTGAAGAGATGCTGTTACAGTTATGTATGTGAAACCGTCACCTTGGAGTGGCCTTCACTCATTGAAGTGACCTTCGGGTCTTGTTACGTGGTGACCAGTGAGTAAAAAAAAGTCTTAGACCATTTCACACTATTTGCGATTCTTTAAGATTTCAATGAGCACAGGTGACGCTGAACTTCCCAAGATGATAAGTACCAGTTAATTGGTTTAGGTACAGGTACGGATTTGAACACCAAGTTTACCTGTACATGTACCTGACCAAACTAAACTAGTGGAATCACTTTTTTTTAATACAAATACTTAATAGGTAGTTTAGCCTTTCTCAAATATGAGAAATTGTATGACAATTGGAAAACCTTGCATTTGAGAATTTAAAAAAAACTGTTTCGAGATTTGAATTTTGAATTTTGTTTAACTACACATCCTTACAATTATTACGTCATGTTTGAAATCCCTGGTGAATCAGTTACCAACAGATGTTACTGTGTAAAAACTAAATTTAAAGTTGTTTTGTTTTCAACTAATTAATGTGATGTTTGATGTTATACATCTAAGTAGCAATGAAACATTTAATTGAACAATTATCAACAGTTACATATCTGACTAATACCTGCTGTAAGATCCTCCCAGCCCTTTCGTAGGTAGATGTGTGGTACTGCACCAGGCTCTGGGAGTTAGCATTCACGTCCGGATCAGTGAAATGAGTGATCGGCCACACCTACAAACAGTAACAGCACAGGTCCCATAAATCATTACTGTACACAACAACACCCCCTTGAACAGAGACGGGGGACGACACAAGTTATCTGGCACGTATGACCCGCTACTGCGATCACATGTCGCTGACGTCACGTTGTAGTAGGCGGGTCATTCCGTGAACAGGGTTGATGGAGTCAACCGAAAATTTGGGGTAAGTCCCAATTTCCTTTGGTGTTGTGGTGTTGTGTTGTGTTGTGTTGGACGAAAAGTTTAGTTTAAATTTGTTCATAATGAATTCTACCAACACTGATGAACTTTCATGCTAACACCTCATTTAATTTGATCCCAAATGCAACAACACGATTAAATGGAGGACTTTAGTTGTGTGCTAATGTCAACGGAATGGGTTAATGAAGAAGACGACTGGGCGGAAAATGATGCACACTTGTGGGATGATGAGATGTCAACTTTTTTAACAATGTCAGTGTCACTTTGATGAAGGTTAGACATCCAGGTAGTAAGATATGCCAAAAATAGTTACAGAAGCAACTGGATAAAATGTTGAAACAGTCAGACGTTTCAGACAGCATCCGTTTCAGACAGTCACTGGCGAAAGACAACGGATGTAACTATTTTTGGCAAATGCCAGTGTTAGTTTGCATTGGCTATATGATAATGATGTTAATGACCGTTAATATGTTTACATAATGCCAGTCATCTATATCCACAACACTAGGCTCTGAGAGGCTATATCCACCACACCAGGCTCAGGCACCAGCCTCATTTGCTTCGCTCACACGGTGGCTTATTTGGCATTTATAGACCAGGCATTATCACCCTATAAATACCTGTGTGCGGATCATTACCCTATGGGGCTAGATAGCAGGGATTTGGGGAGAAGGAATTAGAGTTAACAGTATGAAACTTGCGTCTTACCCTGATCAGTGTCTGTTGGAAGATGACCATTCCTCCTGCATCCTTAATGAGCTCGTCGGGCATGTCAGTCCTTTCTGTCACATGATCAGACACCATGTCCTCACTGCGGAGATTGAAAACAAGTATTGCTTTAGAGGGAAAGTTTAGAAAACAAAGTAGATTGAATCAACAATTTAATCAATAAGCAAAGTGATCAATCAGTCAATCAAGCAAATTTACTTTAAGTGGAAACATTGCTGACATTAGACATTTGCTCCTGGTCCCAATGTTGTGCCCTTGGGAAAGGCACTTGACATTGATTACCTCAATCGGCCTTCTCTTGAATGTTTGAGGATAATCAAATGTATCGATCATGTTGAAAAGCATATACATGTAACACCAGTATCAATAAGGCTATAAGTCCTGGATGATCTGACTTGATCAATCCTATCAGTCTTATACGCATCTTGTACCTAAGGCAGTTTACAAACAAACAAAAGACTATGCTTACAACTTCACGGTCAGTTGAATGTACCACTTTAGATCACGACAACCGTCGCAGACATTACATGTCACCCTGCCATCTCCACCACACCTCACGCACCTGGAATATTCAAAACGATGATAGAATTTAAATGAAAATCAACAAAAATGTAATGTACAATGTAGTGATTACAAGAATATGAAATAAAATTGCTTGCGTAGTAAGAAATTGCCACTCCAAATCTGTAAAAATCATCCTACCATATTAAAAATTTACAAATTTACATAGTTACATTTGACAACCTACCGTAAACCTTTAAATATTCACACTATCTTTAAGTTGGCTGTTGTTATGGTATTTTTCCATGGTGAACTGACTTCACACTAATGTTATTTCCATTGTGTTGCAATGATATGACAGTGTATTGTCTGGAGCACAAAGACAAAGATATGCAAACTCTACATTTCTCATCATGCCTCGAAATCGAGGTGCCGCAAACTTAAAATGAATTGAAATCTACAGAAGTTTAGATTGCATGGAGGACATTTTACCTTCTCCTGCCTGACCCGTGGCACCAGTGACAAGTCTCATTGTGATGTTGCTTGGTCTGGTGGTCGTACCTCCTCTTGTGCCCCCTCCCATGGCACGATGAACAGCGAACCTGAAGAGATATTATGTATCATGTCATACCTGGGCCTTGATAATGTTCGATGATAATGGTATCTCACGGGCTTTCATAGAATTATTCGAGTACAATTTTCATGCATTGAGTACTCTGCTGTCAAAAATCCAAACTCTGGATTTGGATGTTGAAATTGATGTTTTTTGAGGACATAAATTCACATTGAAATTTGTGTTTTCTTGACTGAGTATGACATTAGAAAAAAATACAACATGGTGTTTTCCCCGTGTTCCCGATGAGGATGTGAGATGTAAGGGGTGTGGGGTTGAATCCCACTTCTGACACCATGCTGCGCTCTGGTGTAATCATCGATAAATATTTATAGAAAAGAAAGACAGCAAATAGACGTAGAGCACTGCAGAAAGCAAGGCAGCGCAAGATAGCCCTACTGGTCAAAACTCATTTGATGCCTGCCCCGTGCAAATTGCGACACTCAAATCAAAATTCATTTAAGACTCTACCATTCCACCAAGACTGTTATAGATACTCATTTTACCCTAAAACTGTGAGAGACTGGAACTCACTACCTCGGGACGTCACGGACATAGCCGATCCTCCCAAGTTCAAGGAGGCTGTGCTCTTGCACCTGAGAGGAAATAACAGCGCAGCGCACTCCCCCCTGGGCGCTTTACCCCAACAAGAGGGGTGTTGCCCAGTACCCAATCAAGATCAAGAAGATCAAGACTGTCTATTCTCCGCAGACTCAAGAGCATGCTTTGCCTGGGTACTTTTCTGAGAATTGCACTGCTACATATACACATGCATGTTGGTTCCATGTCATGGATGAATTAATCACACAGATACAGCTGAAGGAATTACTCACCCTTCCCCTGCCATGGCATCGAGGACAGCGCTTGAACCCACGCCCGTAACAAGAGTGGCATTGCTGGTAAATTGGAAAGAAAAACAAAATGCTTCACTCGAGGATGGAAGTAACCATGACATGTACATAAAACATGTAAAAGCTTAATTTTGAACGAAATAATCCAATATCTAAGTGTAGCCTCTAAAACTATGGTACTGAAATACTATTCATCAAAACAATCATATTCATTAAAACTGCCATTAAACCAGACATATGTAGCTATTATAAGGCACTGAAATACTATCAATTAAAACTGCCATATAGCTAAGGCACTGAAACATAATCCATTAAAAATGCCATTAAACCAGACCTATATAGCTAAGGCACTGAAACAATATCCATTAAAACTGCCATATAGCTAAGGTACTGAAACATAATCCATTAAAAATGCCATTAAACCAGACCTATATAGCTAAAGGTACTGAAACACTATCCATTAAAACTGCCATCAAACCAGACCTAAACAGCTAAGGCACTGAAACACTATTCATTAAAACTGCCATTAAACCAGACCTAACCAGCTAAGGCACTGAAACACTATCAATCAAAACTGCCATCAAACCAGACCTATCCAGCTAAGGTACTGAAACACTATCCATTAAAACTGCCATCAAACCAGACCTATGCAGCTAAGGCACTGAAACACTATTCATTAAAACTGCCATTAAACCAGACCTAACCAGCTAAGGCACTGAAACACTATCAATCAAAACTGCCATCAAACCAGACCTATTCAGCTTAGGTACTGAAACACTATCCATTAAAACTGCCTTTAAACAGGCCTGTACAGCTTAGGTACTGAAACACTATCCATTAAAACTGTCATCAAACCAGACCTATACAGCTAAGGTACTGAAAAACTGTTCATTAAAATCCATTAAACCAGACCTATACAGCTAAGGTACTAATTTAAAACACTATCCATTAAAACTGCCATTAAACCAGACCTATACAGCTAAGGTACTGAAACACTATTTATTAAAACTGCCATTAAACCAGACCTAAACAGCTAAGGCAATGAAACACTATCCATCAAAACTGCCATTAACAAGACCTATACAGCTAAGAAACAACCAGAAATAACCACCTTACCTGTACTTTAGCTGTGTGCGGCACCTCAATGCGCTCAACTTGGTCCTGGAACAGGTCAGAACAAGTGCAGACGATATCCCATGGACCGGGTGGGTAGCCATTCTGTGGGCCATCAATGACTTGGCCTGAAAAACAGTAATATGTTGTTGTAAGCACAAAGATCTGTATAATCATACTAGGTTCAGTGTTGTAACAGTTGTAGATATGTGTACAAGTTATGAGACAACAATTGCAGAAATAAACAGAAAAGTAGGGGAACCACAAAGTTCTGTAAATTCTTACTAAATACAGTGTTGTAACTATGCGTATAGCTTTGAAATAACAATTGCAGAAGTAAACAGAAAAGTAGGTGAAAACCAATATTGCAGCACCTGTGGGTTAATAGTTGAAACAACATAAGACACAATGGACTAAATGTTTGCGGTTACACAGTTATGTGATTGCAATGACAGATAAAAGATTTACAATATCAAAACTCAGGAATTGTGAAAGATTATAAGGAAACTTTTTAAACAAGGAACAGGAATGTGTATCTGTTTCTTGTATCTGCATCTGTATAGCCAGCATGTATCCACTTGAATATTTGTCATTATTTTTCTGCTTATTGTTATGATCTTCGCTCAGGTCTTAAAGTTTCTATTATTTTCTACCAGCATTCAAAATCCCTTTTTGCTACATGGCACACAATATGCAGATGCTGAATCATAATTATTCATACTACATGGTGGTAAATCTCAAATCATGAATGGACAAACCTCGGTATGGTGTATGCACCCACTTGGTAGATCTGCTCTCAAGGAAAGTTTCCATAGTGTACTAAATATACCAATAGACATGGGAACCAGTTATCAACATATAGCATCACTTTTCAACACCCTCAGCAAACACAGAAGCTTTACATGTATGTAATGAAATATCCTAAGATTAGCAATTTCATCTCTAAAATGAGTTCAAAAATGTTTATAATAAGAGCTAATTTAAGGTCACCATTCTAGCAAACAATTGAAGCAATCCATTAAATTGCTTGCAAACTGAGGGCAGCATTTTTGCCCTGTGTAACAGGACTGATTATACCTCTGCACAGAATATAACCCATGTTCTGTCCAGGGGTGTATACTGGCCTGTTACACCCTGGCTACAATTAGCAGTGGTACTTTTTAACCTTCTCCCTGCTGCCCTGAACCCTGTAACCAATAGAGATATGGGGCTTCAAATGGCTCCCTCAGTGTACTAAAGGTTAAAACTTATAAAATAGAAGTGTTCAGGAGCATTCCATCAAGAGCATGTAGAGTATGATCCTTTTCAATCTAATCCTAATGTACGGTTCTGAAAATAAGGGTCTAAGCAGTAAAGTATAGTACTGTAAATGCAGAAATGTTTGCGGTGATTTTATGTACGCGGTTTTTGCAGTGACGTTTCACCGCGAACTTAAAACCACCGCGATCATTTATGTCCAATACTGCCATTTTCACCTTACCCCAAAACAAAAACCACGCAAACATAAATGCATTTTACTGTATAAGGCCACACCAATTCAATTTCTTGGTTAACAGATTTTTACTTTCAAAAAAATAAAAAATTTTAGAAAAAAAAATCATGAGAACTTCTGCTTTCATGATTTTTTTTTCTCAATTTTTTTTTTTTACAAAAATCCGTTAACCAAGAAATTGAATTGGTGTGGCCTAAGAAGAACCTACATGGAAGGCAGTTGAGGGTTTGATCGCCTTGATGACATGTTCCTGGGCAGGTTTCTTTCCGTAACAGCAGTGTTCGGCCACAAACTGGATCATGGCGTCTCTCGCTTCCTGTTCTGATAGGCCAGCTCCCCTGGAAATCAGTTTAATGTACATGTTATAGATTTGGGTATGTTATAGTTTGGGGTATGATTATGATGCCTGTTATTTATAATACATGGCAATGATGGTAAGCTTATGATGCCAGTTATCATATAATTTGTATTTGTATTTGTATTAAATATTGACAATGAGGACATGTCATTACACTGGGTCAGCCTAGGCAGCTCTTGCTGGTAACGGCTGACTCACAAATATAGACGAACATACAACTTCTATACATAACATGCAGTAAAATCATTACACTATTGTAATACATAGTTAATACAATTCAATACAATTTACAATACACCAATCTAATTTCTTGGTTAACAGTTTTTTTATAATTCTAGCAAAAAATAAAATCATGAAAACTGAAGGCTGGGGTGTTCACTGCCTGAAGTTGTGTGCACCAAAGTACTAACATTCCTCTGAGATTCTGTTTTCCTGTTGATTTTCCAATCTAGCATTTTCTTTAAAATTCGGAAATTAAAATGGTGTGGCCTAAGGATAAAAAAAGAATTGTTCAATATGTTTTTGAACCACAGCCTCTTAATTTTCCAATAGAAGTCTTCGCTGTAAGTGTATGTTATACTGTCAATGTTCAAATGTTTGCAGTGACTTAATGCGCGTTCAAAGTTTTGTAGTTAACTCTTCCCTGCGACCTTAAAACCACTTCGAACACTCCATTTTCTTCCTATCAAAAAATTAAATCACCGCAAACTTAAATGAAGTTAAATACAGCAGTTTATGTGAAGCAAAGAGAGAAAAGTTGAGTAATACATACTCAGAATATTGCTCAGGAGGTTTGGTGTAGTCCTCAGGTGGTACATACTGGGGAGGTGGGGGCACCCCTAGGTGACATCAACAAGAAATTATTAATATTGATTGTAAAAACATTTATAATTGGTTTAACCCTAAGCGCTATGATCTCCAACTCAGTTTGTTGTGTGCCTAGGCTCAGGGTCCAGGAATATTGCCCTCTCAGGAGATTTTGAACATCCCAACTTTCTAAGATATTGTTTTTCCAATTTGAGGGCCAAATGGTTCAGCTTCATCCTAATTTTAAAAAGGACAAGCATCTTGATTTGAAAACAACAAGGCATTGAATGTCATGAAGTTTGAATTTTTGTCCTGGATAAAGGCTGAGAGAATGGTAAAAGCTTTTCATCTAGGGATGGAAACTTAAGAATGCAAGCTGGTCATCTTCTATGCATTTTTTTAAAATTTGGATCTTGAAAGTAGCATTAGCATACATGAAACAGCAATTGAGCTTCGAGTCACATCCATTCCTTTGACTCCTGATGCATCTACATTTTGTAAAATCTCTATACTTCCATGATTACAAAGTATCCCTAAATAGTAAGGTCATGACTTGACCTGAATTTAATCCTAAGTCCTAAATTTCTTATAGGGTGATTATACTTGTGCGTACAGTCTTACAGTGTAACACAATTGAATTGTTTGGTATCTCCAATATGTAACATAATCATGATAATGGAAGAAATCTTACAGTCGTTCAGCCCCACTTGTTCGTATCCCTGCACGCCGCCAATTTTGCTGATGTCGGGGTCCGGGCCCGCGTCGTCAGCAGCGTCCTCGTTATCCTCGGGGTCCGAGTCAGGGACGTCGTCACCGGTGTAGCCGGGCTGGGCACTCTCACCCGAGTTAGGCTGCCAAGCTGAGGACACGATGGACAAAACCGGGATAAGTGTACAAAAAGGTGAACTAAAAAGGTGACATTTGCAAGCAAATACATGTTTACCTTTGGTCTAGCTTAACAAACTACTGCTCTGTTTTAAGATTCTTACTCAAAAATATTATGGTGACCAGCACATCCAGCTCTGTCCTGCCACTTACTACATAATGTAATAGAACACCACAGGGTGTCTGCTACTGAGTAGAAAATTTTGCAAGCTGCATGACATTGGTCTAAGCCTAACAATCTACAGCTCTGTTTATTCTAACTCAAACCCATTCATATATATCCTGACCAGCCCCTCCAGCTCTGTCCTGTCACTTGCTACATGTGTGATCTAACACAGCAGGTGTCTGCTTAACTTTAAATTACCATTATCCATGATGAAAGCTTGGCCCGTCTGGTCTTATTTATCAGGAAGGGAAGAAGAAGGAGAAGAGGAAGAAGAAACAGAGCAAAAACAAATGAATATGTTTTCCTTCTTTAATTTAGGTAAACATAATAAACGAGGGTACAAAACCCACTCATAAAAACATGGGACTATTCATTAACCACCACATCAGCTGGATCCTTTGAAAAGGTCTCAGAGTCAGGTTGACAAAAGTCTATGCGTGATTGATTGAAAAAAAAACAATCAGTTTTTTTTTTAAATCTCAATATTTTCTTCCAAAAATTGATACAAGGCAATGCAAGAAGTAGTATGAGGAACTTAATGGGACAAGCAGGGCACTTGACCAATCAAGGCACTTGACCAATCAACACACTTGACCAATCAAGGCACCAATCATGGCACTTGGCTCAAACCACCTGTCCTGTAGTGTACACAGTATGTTTGATTTTGTTGAAGAACAAATCATCTTTCCCTTTCCTCTGACCTTTTATACAGCACTCCTCTAAACATCTATTTTGATCTAACATCTGCTTATTAAAAAATCAAACATAATTCTACCAGGGTACATAATTCTGCCACCCTGAAAAGATATGTCCAAACATATCTCCAATCCAATGTCTCCCAGTATAATGTACTCCTGTATATCTAAACTGTGCATACTTGGGGAGCGCTGCAATAGATATCTCTCAAATCCACTGTTTTCAAAAGCGGCAGATTTGTGTAACCCGGCAGATTAATGTTAATGGAGGTTACAAAGGCGGTTGATTATGAAATATTGGTAAAAATTATGATGTCAATTAAGTCATTAATTGACTCACGCTGATGCTGTACTGCTCCCGGCTGGTTTGGGGCAAAGTTGCCTTGCTGTTGTGTAGGGGGGTAACCACTCCCTTGTTGCGGAGGGGGGTAACCACCCCCTTGCTGTGGAGGGGGATAGCCGCCCCCTTGTTGCGGTGGGGAATAGCCACCCCCCTGTTGTGGAGGGGGGTAGCCCCCTCCCTGTGGAGGAGGGTAACCACCCCCCTGTTGTGGAGGGGGGTAGCCACCTTGCTGGTTGGGAGGATAACCTACATAACAGAGGGAAAGGATAAGCCAACTGGAAGACACACAATTTAGTCATATACCTTGATTATTTCAAATATGCTAGTACTACTGCAGTAATTTAAAAGAATCCAGCAGTATATGAATGTACAACTGTACAACTGTTACAGTACTGCTGAAATAACATTATCTACAGTATCAATACAGTATAATATTCTGAATTCATTTATCTTTGCTCAGTCATAATGTTATGGTAAGAGATCACCGCAAGGACCATAGAAATAAACTGCACAAAAACTTCAAAATTTAAAAAGTACAACTGTACATAATGTCTTCATCAACAGTACTAGTAGTGTCAGTATTCTCTAGCCCCAAAGTACTCTGACCAGCCAGTTTTACTATCATAGTAACTGTGATATGACTGACATCATTAATTCATTAATCTACAGGGGAGAAAAGAAGCATTATGAGATCAGACCATGCTTAGCAACTTTCTGAATGTAATTCAGCTTGAGAGAAAATGCCCAGTTCTGCTTGCACTTGTAGGTTGCAGTTAACAAGCTATTAGACCATATTTTAATTAAATTTCATGCCTGACGGTCAGGAAATATTCTTGCGAAAGGTTTCATGAATGAGTTTATTGAATGTTCCTTTGTGTTCATTTGTGTACATGTCTGGCAAAATCTCTACATCTCTAAGTCTGTGACACTCACACTCAACAGGTGGCTCTGTTGTGAGTTTCTGGGGAATCTTGCATTCGACTTCGCAATAAGAAATATTTTTCCTTAATGCTTCACAATTAGACAACTAATATTTAATCACAGAATTTCAAGCGACCGATTACGCTTCACAAATAATTCACTAACATTACACTTACATTGAGTTAACAGGGCTCGTATTTCATTTTTGGAAATAGATGCACCTGTGCACCCAACCAAAAACATTAGGTGCACAGAAAGAATGTTGGGGTGCACCAAATAAAATAAAAGTTGAAAAATTATGTCAGTGAAACACAATTACAAAGTTTAACACTCTTACATGTCTTAAGAACTTCAATCTGTAATTCTATAGCTAACTTTAAAACTTTAAACAAGTAATACATCAAATTAAGTATTGCTTTTTCTGAACATATCAGTATATTCTGTATAGTAGTGTATTATAGTCCCTTAACCCTATAGCATACAAAATAGCTGGGTGCACTGGTACCCACAGTCCAAAAAAATTAGGTGAACAGCTCCAATTTTGGGTACACACAGGTGCACATGCACCCAGTATTTCGAGCCCTGGATTTAAAGTTGGTCAGCTATATGATTAACAGTGAATTAAAAGAGTTCACTATGCCTCAAAATAGGCATGCAGAACCTCAGGCAGCTGGCTGTACAGATCAATAGAGATTATACACTGTAGTGGTTTGACCCCATTTCAGCAGTGTTTGTTCAGCCCTTGGGTCACATTGGGTCATTGTTGACATGATCTCAAATTACAGAGTAAACTCAATCAATATATCCTCATTTCAAACCACACCAACAGAAGTTAAGATCTCTCATATCATAAATTTAGTCTTGGTAGTTTAAAAGCTTCTTTCTTGTATTGGTTACACCAGTTGGACTCCTACATTTGAAAATGCTAAATAGATTGGACTTGTATCTGGAGTGACAACCCCCACCCAAAATGGGCCAGTCCATTCAGTAACATAATAGCAGGACTTACAGTATTTCACAAAATTCCCATAGCAGGATATGAGTGTGCCTTGAAACATGGCAAAAGCCAACAAGTTGGCCTAAGTTTACCAGTGTGGATCTCTGCAACTAGCCTGAGTAGCCTTCAGTCAACTTGTCAGTAATATCATAGTGCCAGTAAAGCCGAATAACTGTTACGTTACTGACAATTTCATTCCTATACTGTCATCAATTATGTATGTCCAGTTACAGTTGAGCTACTGGTTCTCATTAGTCGCTAACTGGGAGACCCTGGTTCAATGCTGGGTCAGGACATCTTGGTTCGGACTTACACCCGTCCTTTGAAAGGAACATAAAATGGGGGTCCTGTGTTCAATGGGGTGTCTAGAGCATTAGTTACTGGGCTAGCAACACCTCCCTGTAGATATACTCTACTAAACTGAAACAGTAAGGAAAGTTGCTGCCCTATTGTTGGTCCACATGCTCTTTTCAGTAAGGCTTAGGCAGCCTAATTCTATTTCCCGTAACTCGTAGGGAAATCTGTCTTCAGTATTAAAGTCACGTAATTCATAGCGAGGCGACCAAACTTTGCATAATTGCCTTCCTTGATTTAAGCATAATAGTTCATCTGGGGGTTCCTCTAAATTCAGCATATAGCATTGTAGGGACCCCCCATGCAGACCCTCCTATGTGCCACTTGGCACTACAAGGGTCTGAGCGCACTGAATAAACTGGCCCCCTCCCTTCAGTTTTATGGCACTATATTAAACTGTTAACACTACAGTGGGATTGACACCCCACCAACAGGTGCCTCTAATAATGCACTACATGCAACAGGTGGCAGAGTATAATCTACAGGTGCATAATGATAGTGACCTTGGTACAGATGACCTGTTCAACAGGTTCTTAGAGTTACAAGTCTAAGGCCTAAGAATCATCATCTTTAATGAGTGATTTTAGGTATGGGATTGTCTTTCAAAGGGAAGTTATCAAACCTTCAGTTTTGTATTGGAGATCTGTCTGAGGCACTGAGATGTACATTTAAAACTATAATTGTAAATAACTTTAATAGGGGTTGGGGGAAAATGGAGTAGGTCACGGCACTTAATTTTAACGGTGGGAACAAACATTACTATCTCAAATATTAGTGATAGAATATTAGCGATGATGAAATTTTAGCTGCTGACTATCGTCATCATTCGCGGGCTGTTAAATCAGCTAAAATTAAGTTACAGTTAACAACTCAAGAATCACAGTATTAGTATTGATAAGTGTAGGGTGAGTCCTGTATGTTCATGCCAATTTTTTGGTCATTACAGGCACACTATACATTATTTGGTGTGGTAATTTGGCTGGTAAAATTGAATAATTCATGAAGATAATGAGGGTGAGTATTTAGGTCAAACATGCCTGAATACCATGACAATGTTCTATATTTAGGGACTGACTGGACCTGAACATAAGCTCTATAATTTACCCATATGGCACTATATTTTCTTTAATATCATATAACAAATATATTTTCCTGAATTGTGTTTGTGTTGTTATCAGTTTTCCATGGATCTAGTAAGCTCCTTGTATTTGTTCAGCAATGCATGCCTCTTGATAATGCAAGCATGAAGTTGTTCATTAAACAGACTCTATTCTTCACCCAACAACAACAAAGGGATCTTGGCAAATTGTTTCTGACTACTAGAGCCCAATGTAGGTGTAACGCCAACCTCAAGTCTTATGACTGTATTTGTACGTTTTTTAAAGTTTATTTCCTCATTTTCTAGCTCACCCACCCACTCAAATCTAACCTTTAACCCTAAGATAATCATCAAACCCTTACGAAAAAAAACGTACAACTGTTATACGTTTAACTCTTAAGAATCGCAGCCAAAGTTCCTACCTGCTTGAGGTGGTGGGTAGCTCATGGCTGCGCCACAGGTGTGTATGTACCACACAGGTCTTAAGAAAAAAGGCTGTAGCTTTCCGTGTCTAGGTGTACTCAACTGTCATGTTGTTGTGGCCGCTTGGTCCTAGCAACCTTTGTGAACCTTTTGTGCCGCGCTGTCAGCGACACTGCATGCACAGCCACTCCCTCGAAACACGATCCGCTTTCAAGCGGTCCCCAGAAAGTAGGAAATGGAAAGAAATGAACGAAATAGAACGAAATGAGTGGTAAACAAATAATATAATGTGCTTTATTTTTCGATATCTATTTGATGATATCAAATGCAACGTTTTTGCCGAGTTTATGTGGCTAGATTCGTCCCTGAAAATTGGCACGCCGCGTGCAAGGAAATTTATTTAGAATGCCTCCTGTTCCGGTCTACTGTGAATGTCACAGCGTTCCTTGTATTTCGCAATCTACTGGTATTTCATTTCATAATGTTACATATATTGTTTTAGTTCGTTCCATTTCGTTCTATTTCGTTTCATTTCGCACATCTTTCGAATTCCAAGCAGATGTCAAGCGGGCCGCTTCTTTTGTTTCGTACGCCTTTCTTTTTTAAAGCCCCTGTTTCTATATAGCTAAGGATTATTCGCAGTTTGTTAGGAACAAGTGGGCGAAGCAACAAAGGAAAAATAAAGGACACGACAATAAATAAAGTTGTGCAACTGCTTTAGTGAGCTAGTGAAATAGCCGAGGCAGGTAAATTTACTTTGTTAGTATTATGACGTTATAAATAATAAACACCGGATCCTATTTTATATAACGTTGCAACAAAGGCAAAATAAAGGACAAGACAATAAAGGAAGTTGTGCAACTGGTTTAGGGAGCTAGTAAAACTAGACGAAACAGGTGAATTCACTAAATTGTTAGTAACATAACGTTATGAATGACAAAATCCGGATCCTACTATAAGAACGTGTGGATGTTGTTGTTCTTTTGTAGCATATTATCTACGTATACGTCTCTTAGTGATGTACATCCTATTTTGGCTTGTTTGTTTACCTATGTTCCAGGGCTCAGAAATATATTCGGTACATGGTGTAAGAAACACAGATTCACAAATCGTAGGAAGGAAAATGCAAACAGACACGGCATCAAAATCTAGAATGATTTAACTATGAGTATTTCCTTTTCTCCTATAACGTTTTAGATTCTGTTTGTGGGTGACTTTGCGGTTTTGTAAACCGTGTAACTCGAGAAAATGTCACAGTTATTTAAATTTGGTGTCCGCGAAACGAATAAGTTCAATTATTCTCCCAAAAAAAGACACAACAAGAACACAGGAGCATAAACAAACAAACATATTTACTATGAAAACTTGTAACAAAAGAACTCCTACACTGGCTGGAGTCGAGAAATATGTTAAACGCAGAATTATAGAAATGCATTAAAACATTCCACATGTGACGTTTAATACGTGATTATTGTTGATAGTAATATGCATCAGGTGAAAATGACAAAGCAAAGGCTCAAATATGATGCTCTATTATTATGTTGTACCTTTGTGTTGTGTGTTGCCTCTATTGTTACATGATACGCTGTTTCGCAATACACACTACACGACTGACGTCATATTAGTATGAAGTAACCATAGCATGGTATTAGCTCTCAAAATTAATTTACCAGAGAGTACCACAGAGTGTGATTTCTGCGCAAACATGCTTGAATCTAAAACGTTTTATGCTATTTATAGATTCAATTCTATCAGTATGAATTAACCATAGCATAGTATTAGCTCTCAAAATTAATTTACCGAAGAGTACCACAGATTGTGAAGCCAGCGCAAGCATGCTTGAATCTAAAACGTTTATGCTATTTATAAATTCAATTATATTCTAAGAGTTGGCTATCCTTACAGTGTATAAATAGGAAAATACATTGGTTAAATCACATCGATATACTAAAGGAATGAAATAAACAATGTTAGAATGATTGTATTCAATCGTGTGTACCTAACTGTTTAAGAGTTGTAAAAGGCCTTACGAATGTCCTTGTACTTTTGTTGTGTCAACAAAGGTCTCTATATAGACGATACTTGATATGGGATAAGAAACCGCTTTGTTTACGCCGACGTATCGGTGGCCGTCTGTCCACCTCCTCGGGACAATTCTGACTGGTTCTGTTCCGCAAGGTGTCGCTGCAAACCGAAGCAAGGTATCTAAGCATACATTGTATATACATAGCAGTTCATGCATATTCAGATGATATTCGACACAATGTTCGAGCGGCGTTTACAATGCGGTCCCAACCGTAAGGTACTGTAAATGCAGAAATGTTCGTGGTGGTTTTATGTTCACGGCTTTCGCTGTGGACTCTTAATAATTTACCATGAACTTAAAAACACAGAGAAAAGCCGCTCCATTGTGTGACTGTAGCACTACTATTGTTTCAAACGCGAAGTCATAACCACCACGAACACTCCATTTTGTCCCTACCGCGAAATTTATTCCCCGCGAACATTTCTGCATTTACAGTATTTACATATATATACATATATGTCAGTTAGAGGGACAATTAAGTCTCCTACGACAGTTGTCTTCAACTGGCGGACGAGAGCAGCGCCAGGCGGGCTGGCGTTATCAATGCGGACCTCCAGTGTAAGAGTCACCCGGCAGCTCGCTGCAAGCATCCCAACCAGAACCAGCACGTCTCCCTCGAATTGATGCCGCTGGAGAAGACGGATGCCCAAAGTGTGTGGGTCTCAGATTCGCAACCTGTCATCCACCCTAAAGCAAATCCACGCGAAGGCTACCGTGTCAACCCTCCTCACTTAGGTGTAGGAACTGACACGGTCATCATATTCGAATATCTGTTTCTGTACTTCTCTATGATCTGAATACGAATAAAGGTTACCAGTGATTTGCCATACATCTATACCGATAGGTAGTTCAGGCTGTGTTTACAATGCGGTCCCAAACGTTTTTACAAAGAACTTTGATATCCAGTTCACGGTGACTTACAAACCCGATGAATCTATTCAGGGATACTCGATACATCTGCTTGAAAAAATATGTCTGCGCCACGGTAATTTGAGTGCCAGTGTCGGTATGATTCGTTACATACAGCAACAGATAAAAAGATACAAATGTTACCCGAAATATCTCATCTATGATTCACTGTGTGAGCAACATGGCCAGGACCCACTTAGGCCATCTCTTCGGCATCAGGTCTAACAAGCCCCGAAGGAAATTTACTACAGCTCAGCCTCCTTTGGAAGGCTCGCTTAGGGTTATCTCCCTGGCTAAATTTGCATTTTGAGTTACCATTGTTTTCTCATTAAAAGATTAAGAAAAAAAACTGCAGTTGAAATGAATATTGATAGCTTGGTATGAAATGATTATGAATGTCATTTTTGGGACCATATGATGACATCATCAAATTGTATTGCCCCTAATATTTTTTTTCTTAAAAAAGAAGATACGAATTTTGGTGCATATTGTAATGAAACAATGTACATAATGATCAAAAGTTCAACGTGTGTTTACACAACGTGATATCTACTTATTGCCGGTAGTTATAAGAAAATAATTGCTTTTAATTGAGTAAATCAGTTATTTTCTTAGATGAAGTGCATAAGGCAAGTGCACTAGTAATTTGTTTCCTTGGGAATGTGGTCTTTCTTTCTTGAAAGTATATATCATAAGCATATCGGATGTATGGAAATTGCTTTTCTCTCAGTAAGATACATATGCTACATTTGGAAGCATATTTGGAAAAGAGTCCAAAAGAAAGTTAATACAATTAGAAATAGAATAAGGACAGCACATGCATACCAGTTGAACGATTCCAAACACGTTAATTGATTTTAAGAATCTATGCATTTTATTGTCACATCTACTCCCAAATGATTTCTGATATACTAAGGACATGAACTTTTTGCGATAGGCTACGCATACGAAAATGATAAGGTCTATCTGACAATCAAATTTCTTGCATGACTCATTGGAATAAACATTGATAACTGTTAAATGTTAGTGTCTCGTCATTTTAAATTCAGATTTGAAGAAACTCAGTCAATTTCAAAGCCATGTCAAATTCATATGCGCTCATGTAAGGCCATTTGATAACACCATCAGAATTGAAATCCATATAAACACGGAATGGCCAGCTTTTCTTTAACTGTTACATGTACTTCAAAAAAAGACAAAGAAAGAATGTATACTGTTTAATTTCCATTAACATTTTTGAAAATACGCTCACAAACATTCCAATTTGATAAAAATCATAACCATTTTATAAGCTAACCAATTACGGCAAAAATAACAGCTACGAAGCCCGTGGCAGCAATATTCTCACATATTGACATTCCTGACAAGACTCCAAATCGCTACCTTACATACTGGTTGATGACAATTCTGTAACTGCACAGATGAACAACGTTTGTACAACTGTGACCGCTGCTTAGAGGCTTACAATGGGCAGGGATTGCCATTGTAACGTCGCAACTACATGCCCTTGTGCTGTGCTATAGATAAGGATATGTTATATTTAAAAAAGAATACGCTCCCTCACAGCAGTTGCAGAAATTAAAGTAAGCCTACCAGAGTTGCAACAAGTCTAAAACTGCTTCTGTACAGATGTGAGAAATGTTGCTGCCATAGCCTCTGCTAAGGCCACACCAACTTAATTTTATGGATGACATCCGCGCGCGCATTGATTTTTGCCTGTTCTCCAAAAAAAAAAAAATCACCTCCGAATAGGCTCCGAAACTTGTAGACTCATACTGCCGCAAAGGGGCAGCATTGAGCAGGCTTGTCGTAATACACTATATACACTCACATTGTCCAACACAACTGTTATGTATGTGACTAGGAGCGATTTGAAGAGGGCGCCGCCCCTAATGAGCCAAGTAGTATTTTGTTCATGATATGACAATACTTATCATTGTACATGTCTGCATTAAACTGAATGATATTATCTCTGGCTGGGTTGCCTACAGAGTTTGATGTTTTGCTCTGACTGAAGGCGTGATGTTGTGTACACAGCCGAACAGATTTTTTTTCTTTGAACGGCCAAATGTTACATATGGGTCTTTAAACAAGGCACCATCCATGGTAAAAGCACTTTGATATGAGCTAATTCCAACAAATAAAGACTAGTTTGTTTGTTACACTGTGTTCTGTGGTTTAATTCGCAATACCAGCTATGTAGTCCTCCGGTTTATCATCTTTTTTTTTTTGCTAGATTTTTTTTTTCGCCCTCTCGCATTAGTTTTGGGGACTCCAGAGGATGTCATCCATAAAATTAAGATGGTGTGGCCTAATGGTAGCCAAAACAGCACACCCAGGAAATCTCTGCAGTCTGCATACCCTCTTTTTGGACTCTGATTACAATATGTGATGCTACACTACATGTTGATGCATATATCATTCTCCGTCACTGCATCATCACTGGAAGCTCCGTTGTCCCAAAAGGTTCTTATTTTCAAGAGAACAACTTCCCCCAGACGTCACTGCATGAAGAAATTATAGAATCACGCGTTTTTGTTTTGTTTATAGTTTTATCTCATCAACTATTTAAACGAAGTCGATATTCGCCTGTTTCTTATTTACATTCATGACACAAGCTATCTATACATAGATAGTCTGAAACAAAATTGTCCACTACAGGCCCAAACCTACACTACTCATTTTCTGTCACAGATATTGATATGGATCCATTCGATAACTTTTCGAGTTATGCTGTTCACTGACAAACTGACGAACGGTACAGAAACTTTAACTTTCTTGGCGAAGGTAAAATGCATAATTTATCTTCTAGATATTTGTATAAGATATTGAACAGTATCCTTACTAGTGTATTGTTATGGCAAATATACAAGACATCGACAAACTGTGTGCATGTCTTGACTTCAAGTTATGGATGCTTATGCAAATACGGATTGGGGTGTGATCATAACTCTCCATCACTCGATTGTTTAAAGTATGTGCGCCATCCAACTGCCTTCATCATACCAGGTAACAAATTCTTAATTGCTGGATGAACGAAGAAGATAATCATACAACGGTAATAATTTCAATATCACACCAACCATGATAACTAGTGTACTAGATATAATATGGTATCTAACATTACCAGCATTTAATCATCATCTTTACTTGCATGAATATCCACACAATTTGAATACAAATAACGTTACATCTGCATGACTGGACTTCACAGCATCAGTCATTACCTTCGCCGAAAAGGTTATGCATAGGGTAGCGTTTGTACATGTGTGTGTGTGTGTGTGTGTAAGTGTGTATGTAATTAAACAACATAACTCGAGATGGACTGGATGGAATGTCTTGATATTTGGTAGGTGGGTAGGTCTTGATGAGACCTGAAAATGATTAGATTTAGAGTCCCCTAGCGGCGTGTTATGATACTTCAGCGGAAATTCCTGTTTTGATATTTCGTGTCCTGGACATGCTAAGGAACTGATTTTTGAGTGGTAGATAGCACTTTGGACTGGGAGTAAGTGTTAAAGGTTTGGGCCCCCTAGCGGCTTTTTTGGAACTGCAGGATCAGGTTTTGCTTCAGACTTTGAAAGGGAATAACTCAAGAAGGGCTTGATGGATGGTCATGATTTTTGGTGAGTTGATAGCTTGAATGGTGATATACATGATTAGATGCTTATTATTCAAATCAGTATCAAATTTGCACACTTAATGAGGAAAGTTTATACATCCGCCAAATTCCATGATAGGACTCTCAAACATGTGACATATGTAACAAAGGAAGAGAGAAATATTGATAGACATCAACTATGCAAATGAAGCCCTCATTTGCATAATTAATGAAAAATACAATAACTCAAGGTGGGCTTGATAGATGTTTAGGATATGTTTGGTATGTAGATAGCTTACATTGTACGTGATGATTTATATGATTAGACAATAATTATGCAAATCAGATTCTAAATTGCATAATTAACAAGAAAACTGTAAAAACCCGCTGTGTTCAATGGTGTGACTCTTGAAATATGTGACATTTTTAACTGAGGAAGAGAGGATTGTTGATAGATAGAAATATGTAAATGTTTGTCAAATTTGCATAATTAATGAAAAACTACTATAATTCAATACTGGCAAATGACGGCAATTTCACACTTGTGGCATTTGGAAGTTATGTGAATGTGAACATCGCTAAATCAAGTTATGCTAATAAGGACCACATCTGCATAATAAGTAATACGTCGGACACTTTCTGTTATTTGGGTGAAGACGATCAACTGGTAGGATTTGTAGTTGATGAGGAACACGCCTACAACGTCAGTCATGAAGGTTAAAATCATTAGGCGAAGGTATGAGGTCGTGGAACTCTAGTTGATTATGTTTTTCATTGCCATTGTTTTAAAAAGTAGATATTATGTGCCAGACCTACCTAGCCATGTTGACTGGATTGGGGACGGTATGGCCAATGATCCAGGAAGCACCTGCAGCTGCTGCTCCAACAGGGTTACTTGTAACACACAAGCCTGTAACAAAGGCGGTGCCGAATCCAATGGCAGAGGACGAACTTGAATAGAAAATGGCAGACACCGCGGTAAGGTTATCCCTATGAAGCAATTTGTGCAACTGTACATCTCCCACAACCTCACCAATCAGGGCTGTTTTGGTAGTAACCCGGGATAACCAACCCTTTGTAATAGCCTTCGGCTAGTTGGGAAGCACTGGCTGTACATTTGTTACAGCCAAATAGATAGCTCAATAAACATAAGTTAATCAAATCAAATATCTAGGAAAATTTCTGTGCATACCTAATATTACACAGTTAAAGCCCCACTATGTAACTTTTTGGCGCAAATATTGAAAATGTTCTTGTGAACAAATCTTTATACAAATGACATGGACAACCACTTTTCAGCACATTTCCATCATTAATTCGTCTATTTCTGGCATGTCTGGTGTTTGTAAACTGTATAAAAATAAGCTGCAAAAGTCTGTGACACCACCTCAACATAGAACCTCCTGCACACTAGCAGGAACCCTGGTTTGCCATATTACTTAGCGACACTTCAGTGGATCTAGATAACAGCTGATGTTATGAACATCTTCTTTTTCGGAGACACTCATATCTTTTTGAATGAGAATAAAACATAATGATGAATTTAGCCAAGTTTGTAGGGAACTGATAGAGTTGATTTTTCCGTTCAGAACTGCTAGAACTCTGGTAAGGAGCTTTGGCAGAAACTGTGGTGAACTGTAATCAGGCACCCCACTGGAGAGTTGGGCTGATAAGCCATGTGTGGCCACACTGCCCCAACTGCCAACTGGCCTTGTACCTTTGAAAGTCCACAGTTTTAAACTGGTTAATATGGTGCAACGATGTTGTAACATTCCTTCCTGCATGCTGGTATGTAATTCT